>NC_134387.1:6800507-7107382 GCF_035582795.1 Mycteria americana
TACGTGGGAGCGACGAGAGGATGGGCACACCTCAAAGCACCGTCCGGCCGCAGCTTCGGGGGGGACAGCCTGGACGTCCTGCCACCCTCCGGCTCCTTGGGCACCTCCTTGACCCGAACTGCCTCCTTCTCCCACCGCGCCGGCGGCAGCGCCGGCGGCTCCCGGGGGCTGCGCTGGAGGAGAGGCAGCTGGTCAGACGGCAGCTTCCCCGGCCGTGGGTTTTGGCTGCGAGCACGGCGCTGGCCGGGCCCCGGAGCAGCAGGTGGCTGCGGACCCACCGCCGTGGGACAGGCGAGAGAATGAGGAGGCTTTTTCAAAGCCACGTTGAAGGGCTCCATTTGTAAATCTTTCCGTGTTCCCAAACAGCGGCTGTGGGGAAATTCACACTGGGTCCGGGTTGCTGCAAAGCTTGACGGGAAACCAAGATTTATGCCCTATTTTAGTCTGCTTAATCCTTCGTTTGCCGGGCTGAAATCACGGCAGCCTTCTGCGCACTCACGGGCTTCGCCGAGGCAGCGTTAAATATCCCCAGCGGCCTGAACGCAAGACAAATCTGATGAAGAGGCTCGCCAGCGCCGACCGCCCCGCACATGCTGTCCACCGGCGCGTGCCCCCGTGCCCGCGCAGCGCCGCGAGCCGCTCCGTGCACGGGCCTGGCCGCATGCGCCGGGGAAGGCAGCAGACGCTGACAGCGATGACTGATGAGTCTCAATAGTCAGGGTCTGCTCTTACACAAACTGCCTTCATCAGCAACTTGCTGCTACCATCAGTTAATCTTCTTGCAAAAGGTACACTCCCGGTACATTTGTACGTTTCCTCTCCCAGTAACCTAATCTACCATCTAGTTTATGCATACATGCTCTGAGGGGTTTTTTATATATATATTTTTTTTCTAAGCAATCAATCTGCACGGCTAGGAGCTGCAACTGAATTTAAATACCAGGGTTTTCATTATCTCCAACACAGGAAAAAGAAAGGGGGAAGAGGGACATTGGAAATAGAGGGAAATAAATTCCAATCTCTTGAACAATATATTTGAAGGTGTACATATTTCTGCAACCATGTAATGCCTAGTGTATAATACAAAACCTTTTTCTGCAATGGAAATATATTTGGAAAGTAGATTGCGGAGTCCCTTTGGCTGCATTTTTGCTATCCTTCCCACTGTCTTGCGATGCATTTGAGTAGTCTGGAACTAGTTCATGGGATTTGCACTGCATTGCCTTTGAAAGACCCCCCAAAGAGACCTGGATGCTGTTCTGCAGGTAGATACACGTGCAGGCTGAAAGATGTCCCCACCAGGAGACGGACCTGAGACACCGGGAGGGGGAAGGGGCAGTTGTTTGCCCCGGGTAGGGCAGAGCCAAGAGCAGGGCTGGGAGCTGCCACCGCCCTGGCCCGAACTGGAGGCAGGGCATTGCCCGTCCCCAATACACGCGACGCGGAGAAGCATCAGTTTATTGGAACTGAAGAAGCCTGCCCAGGTGACAGGTGACACTTGCAGGAGCTGGTAGCTCCCTTTCAACCAGCTTGGGACAGGCCACGTTCTCTCCCAAAATTTCAAGTGGAAAAAGAAAGCAACGATTCCCGGGTTGGGTCAGCTGAGGCTCTTGTGCTGTAAGAGCAGCCCCCCAGTGCACGGATTAATTAGCTACAGCATGCAAATGCCCTTGTGCAATAAATCACCCGGTCGCTCCTCCTGCGGTGCCCGCGGTTACGGCTCTCTGGGGCAGAGATGTCCCGGGCGGCGAGGGCCGGGCCCCAGCTCAGCCCTCCTCCCACCGGGACCAGGCCTCCGCTTTGGCACGGCGACGTCTCCGGGCTGAACCGCAGACCTGACAGCCGGCCGCAGGCAGCTGCCGCCCGGTCCAGCGCCGCTGGCGAGGTGCCCTGGGGCCGTTAAAGGGCTTTGGCTCCCGCCGTGCAGGGGACGGGGCTCCCGCCGAAAACGGTGCCCTAAAACCGCGTCTCCGTGCCGCGCACCCCGCCAGCCCCCGCCCTGTGCACACCTTCTGCGGCCCCGCGGTCCCCGCCCGAGGTCTGCTCTGTAAGCGGTAACAGCAGCAGGGCCAGCAGCGAAAGCAATTCCCAGCAAAAATAACCTGCGCCGGATCTCCTCCGGCGTAAGCGGCTCCACGCTGAGCCTGTGCCGGGGCGTCGCGTTTCCCGTCCCAGCCGTGGAGCTGTGCCTCGCGGGCTGACCCTCGCCCCTCTGCCCCACGGCAGCTCCCCGGGGACTCAAACCCCCGCGTCCCACCCCTGCCCCCGTGCCCGCTTCGTGCCCCCACCCGCACCCACGTGCAAAAATCGCTGCCTTCCCCCGAAGCCCGGTCTGGGGTGGCAGCGCGCCCTTCATCTTGCATTTGTCCTTTTCTGTTGTAACTAAGAAAAGGAGAGCGGAGCAGCCCGTGCTGCCCGCGCACGGCCTCTGCGCGTCGGAGGGGTCTCCCGGGGGGCAGCGGGGCCCCGGGGCCCCTCTGCCTCTGCCGAGCTCAGCACCCGCGGGGGCTTAACGCTGTCTCGCTTGCTAATACATCCACGTGCTAAGCAAGCATCTCCCAGTCTCCCAGCGAACCCCTGGTCTAGTAATATTGAGTTTTCAGCCACAGTTTTTCGCTTTCAATATAGCTGGTGGGATGCCAGGTTTGGAGAAGATTATTTGGACTTAAAAGGATTTGCGATTTGTTCTACATTTATGCAGTGTCTATTACAGCAGGCCCTCGGTGACGCTGGGGAGGCAAGAGCTTGTTACCGATGGCCCGGGTCAGGAGGCTGAAAGGTTCTGGGTATCTGGCACCCACCCTAGAGCAGAGCCCAGACCCCAGCAAAGCCCACGCCGGGGCGGGCCCACACGTGCAGAGGGTCACAGCACCTACAGATTCCCAAATTTTTAGATTTCTGATCCTTGAGCAAATAACGCGCAAGTAGTATCTTTCCATACCCCAAAGCAGTATCTTCTGCTGCTCTCATCTGGTTTTAAACACTTTCCTGCCTCGAGGTGCTACCACAGAGTCGAATGGATCGCTGCAGCAGGAGCTCTAGAGGGGGAAACCTCCTTTGCATTATTTAAAATTTCCAGTGTTGAAAAATCAATGATTGCACAAAAAGTGCTCTGAGTTCAGGCAAGTTTCGGGTGAAGTTTCAGGGCAGTCTTGCCCAGAGTCAAGGCAAAATACCAGTTCTGCAAAATCCGGCGCCCGTGCGTGCTCGGCTCCCGCACGTGGGTGTGCGAGACCAGGGCCGGACCTGCCCCGGCTGCAGCTCCCGGGGACAGGGACGGGGACGGGGGGACAGGCGGCCGCGGCGGCCGGCAGCGTCCCGCAGGAGCGTGGGGAGGGTGGCTCGGTTCGTGGCAAGGTTCCTCTCTTAGGTTAAATACAGCCGGGAAGGCCAGGTCAGCACGCTCGGTCACATAAATCATCTGACGTTTTGACTGTGTGTGTGATAAAACAGCTCTGAGAACAGCTCTGGCCGTTAAATCACGACGCCCCACGCGGGGCCGGGCGAAGCGTCCACCCGCCAGCGTCCTCCGAGCGCCCGCCCTGCGAGGCCCGGTCGGCTGGGGACATCGTCCCGCTTTCGCCTCCCCCCGCTTAAATGGTCCTTTTGCGGGGAGAGAAGAAATTCAAATTGCACCTAAGAAATGCCCTTAATTTGTGTTTTCTCCGCAGTTGCCCCCTCTCTAAAGGACTGCTTAGCAGTGAGATGGGGAGGAAGGTGCCTGAAGAGCAGCAAACAGGGGGCATGTGCCAGGCGCGGCCTTTACCGGACCCCGAGCCCGGGCTCTGGGCAGCCCCCAGAGTTTTAACATTAAATAAACTTTGCGCAGGCAGCGGTGAGACCCCCGGGCAGGAGTTACTTCATCCTCCGAGCTGCACAAGTGGCTGGACCTTCCCACGGGAACAATCCCGCTTCCCGGGGGATGCCGCGGGGCCGGGAGCGGGACCGCGCACGCCGCCGGCTCCCCTGCGAGCGCGTGGGGCTGTGGGTGCAAATCAGCCGGGCAGCCCACCCCGCACGGCCGCAGAGAAGCGCGGCCGGGGTCTGCAGGGAGGCTTTGCACGCCCAGCCCACGCTCCCTCTGCTCTCGGCGCAGGCTCCCCGGCCTCCTCGGCACGAGACGTTTCTCTTCCTCCCTCTTTCCCTTTTTTCTTTTTTTTTTTTTTTTTTTTTTTCCTGCCAGGGAGAACTGTACAGAGACTGATGGTTTTATTTTACATGAATCACTGATGATCTAACAAATTAATTACCTGCTCGCTCCTTCCCTCCTGCGTGAGGTCATGGCAGGCTGGGTGGGGGCAGCTCGCCGGCCCCCGCTCGGTGGCATCATAGCTCCTACTTTAAAGACCAGAGACAAATGTCAAAATTGCCACTTTAGGTTAAAATCAGATTTAAATGTCTCTTACTAAACACAGAGGCACACAAACTCAATATGTCATCTTTAATGGTTCAGAACAAAGCCTAGAAAAATAGTGTCCCAGCACACAGGAATTTTATAACCTTTGATATATAGCCTTCATTATTAGCAATAATTTCTGTAACTGCATCCGGATTCACAGGAACACATATTGAATAATAATTCTACTTTTTTTGATTTGCTCCCTGGTCCCGCGGGTCCCTGCCCCTGCAGACCCTTCGCCTGCCAGCCTGGCCTGGGCAGCGCTCCCCGGCCCTTCCTCCTCCTCTTCTGCCTTCCTCAAAACCAGGCTTTTGTTGTCTTTTTCATTCCTCCACTTTTTGGTTTTTGGGCCAACACCCACTTCTCCCTCCCCCGCTCGTTTGTCGCGGTATTAAAATCTAATTACCTAGACAACTCTCTTCACCTAAGTCATCAACAGGCCCAATTATTTCTCCGGGTGCACAGCCCCCCGTGTACGCACACACAAGCACACACATAAAGCAACGAACAATAAAAAGGCATTCGCTAACCTCCGCCTTTTTTCACAGTCAGGCTTCAAGTTCACATGTGAATTTATGCCAGTTTTGACATTAGCAGGAAAAATTAACAGTTCTCACAAAAAAAAAAAAAAGAAACTTGCACAAAAGAGGTTTTGTGTTTCAAGCAGAATAAATTATAGTGTGATGTTATTAAAACACTTAGTTGTTAAGTTGCCAAGAAAATCCAGTATATTCACACGGACTCGAGGACCTGTCTCCATGCAAAGTAATTAAATTAGATTTATGGGCTGCATTACATCAGTGTTTGATAGTTCATTTTTCCTTTCTTCATATTTTGTCCTGCTTTATTAGAGCATGTGACAGATGGTAAAAATAGTGTGAAGTTTCTTGGCCCTGTGCTAAATCCCCCTTCGGTAGTATATCTCTCTTCTGTCAGTTCTCCCCAGCGATGATAAATTAACCTCTCCTCTTCTATCCCAAGTGTGGCAGTAAAGCACTCTTTGACACAGCACTATCACTTTATCTTAATCTGTGCTGTTCGAGGGGCGGGGTGGGGAAGGAAGCGAAAGGGAGATGATGCAATCGCTACCACGAGTGCAGAAAAAAAAGGAAAAGATTTATTGTGTCAAAAAAAAAAAAAAAAAAAGAAAAAAAAAAAAAGGAAAGCCAGGAAGACTGCTGATTTATAGAATCTGCTTCGTTGCGTGTGTATGTATATGTATATGTATACGCACACGCACCCGTACGTCTTTGCCCATTCGCGGCTTCCCCTCTGGCAGCAGGTTGGAGGGATAAGGCTCTTCTTTGAGGTACCGACGCCGGGACCCCCCAGGTTCCAGGTGCCCTCGCCCACCGCCCCCCACGACTTCCCCAGCCGGGGGGGGGCAGAGGCTCTTCTCCCCCCGCCAGCTGGAGTTAGTTATCTCCTGGTCGCCGGCTCGCTGCTTTTGCCGCAAGGCAGCGTGGCCATCGGCCCCGTCCCGCCCGGGGGCCAGCAGGCCCCGGGGGCAGGTTGTCCCTCCGGCGTCCCCTCCCAAGGCCTCGGGGCTCCGGCTGGGGCCGTGCTGCTGCGCCCCGGGAGGGAGCTTTGCAGAGCGGACCCCAGGAGGGTCCTGGGGCTTTCAGAGCACCGGGGTAGTAATGAAGTGAAGTGAACTCACAAGCTTCCTTCTCGTGAGACAGAGCAGGAGCCACGAGTATTTTCAGTCAATCAAGCGGGCAGGGCAGAGACGATGAGTGAAGGGGAAAATAGGCAACGGGAGGTACCGGGGAGAAAGCCCTTCCCCGGGGAATCCCCCGGCGTCCGTGTGACAGGGAGGCGTTGGATTAATCGCGTCAGAGATGGCGATACTTGACATATGGAGATATAAAGATAGTAATATCCCTAAATTTAAAGTACTGAGACAAATGGAGCCAGCCCTCAGCTACCTCTTGGTCCACCCCATCCTGTTGGTGCCCAGCTCAGAAGACACAGCCCGGGTCCCGCCTGCTATTTCGGGAGTCGGAGACCTCGGCTTTCTCCCAAACTAAGGATGTCCTAATACAGGAAAGATCTGGGGGATTGACCATGTGTGGGTAACTCCTTGCTTGCTGGGGATTAAGGCTGCCTCTCAAAGACACTTGGCACGTTGGATATGAACGGACACCTTAGCGATGCCCAATAATAGCACAAAAATTGAACTCATGCATCCACTGGTTATACAAACTGGAGCTACAGGCTGTATTTGGTCTGGGCCACGTGCTCCCCGGCCCTGGGTGGGATCAGCCAGTGGGACAATTTCATACTGGGTGTTTTGTTAAATGCTTGCTGTGAAGGCAAATCAGTCTGCTTTCACCTCTGCTGCCATATCCCTTGCTCCCTCCATTTAAAAACCAATTCCTGCCTGTACCGGGGCCATTTGCCGTGCATCTTTCTTTCCTCCTCAGCCACATTTCAACTCTAAGGAATTGATTGAAGCGTTCAGTCACCCGGACTGTAACTAAAGACCACGTCGCATCCCTCACGGGCGAGACTGCCGCCGCTCCGCTCCGAGCATCCTCCCGCGGCCCGAGGCAGGAGGGGCGAGTGGCAGAGCCCGCGGCACCGGCTCGCCAGGCCTCGGGCCAGTGCGGGGCAGGGGTGGCTCCGTGCTCCCGCCGCAGGGTCTCACAGGCGGGAAGGGGCTGGGAAAGCGGAGCGGGGCCCATGTGCAGACGGCTGCCGGGCCGCCCCTGCGGCACTCCAGGGCACCCCTGGGCGTGCTGATCCCTGGAGGGGGCTGCGGGCCAGGCGGCCGAGCGGGGCGGCTGCTGTAGGTCATTATGGTCTGTTAGAGCAAGACCTTAAGGCCCAGCTATAGCATTTTTAATTCGTAGATCAATAACCAGATAATACTAATGATGGTGTCGATGCAACTTAAACCCCTTAAGAAAAACCATGGTGGAGTGGGTGCAGCGATTCATAGCTCGCAGAATAACTGGGAAATAGGGAAAACGCAGAACCAGCCCGAGCCTTCGGCTGAAACGCACCCCGAACCCTGAGCCTCCTCCAAACCTTGCTTGGAACACCCTCCGTGGCCTGCCAGGATCCAGGGCCAGCCTGGTGGTGCCACCAGGGTCTGGAGCTTGCGGGCAGAGCTGGAGGCTTTTCCAGTTAACAAAAAAGATACCGTTTTTAAAAATGGCCATTTCACGTTTGCGATTAAAAGCTGAAGCCCCTGCAGCACTCCTAGACCAGCCCCAAACGGGTTTGTGCTTAAAAGGAAGACACCGATGGCTTTGTTGTTGTCATCAGCACAGATGTATTAAAATAGCAGCTGACACCCACGTCTCGCGTCAGGCTCCGGACTAATACGGAGCAGAGAGACTCTCCCAGAGAGCTTACGGGGCGAGCAGCCTCCGGGCGTGCTGGCAGTGGGATTAACCCTGTGCCCACCCCTCCCAGTGCGGGCGGGTCAGCCCCAGCTGCCTCCCGCGCCGGGCACCCAGCCCAGGGGGTATTTAAAACGAACACAAAACCCCGCTGAAACCAAACCCTCAGCTGTGCCTGCAGCTCCCCCGGGAAAGACTTGGTGACGGGGGCAGCGACGGGCGGCACTGACTGTGACATGGGGGGGTCACAGCGACGGGCGGCACTGACTGTGACATGGGGGGGTCACAGTGACGGGTGGCACTGACTGCGGCACGGGGGGGTCACAGCGACGGGTGGCATTGACTGTGGCACGGGGGGGTCACAGCGACGGGTGGCACTGACTGCGGCACGGGGGGGTCACAGCGACGGGTGGCACTGACTGTGACATGGGGGGGTCACAGCGACGGGCGGCACTGACTGCGGCACGGGGGGGTCACAGCGACGGGCGGCACTGACTGCGGCACGGGGGGGTCACAGTGACGGGTGGCATTGACTGCAGCACGGGGGGGTCACAGTGACGGGTGGCATTGACTGCGGCATGGAGGGGTCACAGTGACGGGTGGCATTGACTGCAGCATGGGGGGGTCACAGTGACGGGTGGCACTGACTGTGACATGGAGGGGTCACAGCGACGGGTGGCACTGACTGCGGCACGGGGGGTCACAGTGACGGGTGGCACTGACTGTGACATGGAGGGGTCACAGTGACGGGTGGCACTGACTGCAGCATGGGGGGGTCACAGCGACGGGTGGCACTGACTGTGACATGGGGGGGTCACAGCGACGGGTGGCATTGACTGCAGCATGGGGGGGTCACAGCGACGGGTGGCACTGACTGTGACATGGGGGGGTCACAGCGACGGGTGGCACTGACTGTGACATGGGGGGGTCACAGCGACGGGTGGCACTGACTGCAGCACGGGGGGGTCACAGCGACGGGTGGCACTGACTGTGACATGGAGGGGTCACAGCGACGGGTGGCATTGACTGCAGCATGGGGGGGTCACAGTGACGGGTGGCACTGACTGCAGCATGGGGGGGTCACAGCGACGGGTGGCACTGACTGCAGCACGGGGGGGTCACAGCGACGGGTGGCACTGACTGCAGCACGGGGGGGTCACAGCGATGGGTGGCGTTGCACTGCAGCACAGCGGCACTCAGGGTGCGACCTCAGGCGAGAATAACAGCGTGCAGACCTGACCATTGTGTCCATCAGACCTTGCATGTTGCTGTTCAAAACCTCACCTTGACAGGCAGAAATAGAGGCAGAAACAGCCCACGAGCTCCGGCGGGGGCTGAAGCAGTTTTGGGGTGCGCCGTGTTCCCCTGGGTGCCACCGAGCATGGGGAGCCTCTGCCCCCCTCCCCTGCGCCGCTTGGGTCTGCAGGTCTGAGCGCATTAAGTAGCCAGTCACACTGCATTACGAGCCCAAGTAATGCTTATCATTAAACCTGTAATTTATTTCTTCTGTATTTCATAAAATGTGAAATATTACCACTCGTCGGGTGCCCAGAGAGAACGGGGATGCTCCATTAAGTTCGACACTGCTCCTCCATAAGATGCAGTAATTATATGCGGGTTTTTTTACTGCTAAGTTCCTACTTGCAGATGCTAACAAAAGAAATAAGCTTTTAATCCAAACATAATTAATATGAATTACCTCCACAGTACACCCTGGCTTTGCACCATTAAACTTAATTTTTGTTTTGCATGATAATTGTGTTATCATTACCATTTATAGGAGAACTCAGGGACCTTCACTTTGTTTTCAGCCAAGACCAAAGGCATTAGAAATGGCTATCGACGGCCTCGCTGCCGGCGGAGTCCGGGGGAATCGTTGGCCTTGTCTGGCCTTGGGTTTGCCTTTGCCGTGGTCAGTGGTGGGTCGGTTACAGGATTCCCCGTGCCGTCCCTGCGGGCAGGCAGTGGGTTCCCTGTTACAAACCACCGCCGCCCCGGCTGGGCTCTGCAGACGGCGGGTGCACCAGCGCAGCCCCTGCCGCCCCGCAGCCCGCCGGGCCACCCCGCGCTTCCTATGGACGAGGGGAAAATTATCCTGAGGAGCTCTGGCTGCTCTTCCGCTCCTGGTGCTGGGGTGGGCAGCGGCGCAGGCAGGGCAGGGCAGGAGGACAGGCAGGGGCCCGGCTGGGAACCCTCCATGGACAGGGAATAGGACTCCCCTCCTCAGGATGCCGCGAGAGCTGGTGCTGGGAGCACGGACCAGGATGCCAAAGCCTGCCCAAGCACACCCCAAAAACGCCCAGCGCAGGGTCCGGGCCCCGGACCACTGGATTCGAAACGCAGAGTCAGAGACCCCAGGAGAAAAGCAGGGTCTGTACCCTGCAGTCCCCAAACCCACGGGGCCACCCTGCAGTCCCATTGCTAATTAACTGCCCAGCCCCGTGTGATGAGTTTGTGCAATCACATTTCAGGAGGAAGGGAGGTGAAATCAAGTCCTGTAATTATTTATTGAAATTACAGCCCCTGTCGAGGAGGGCTGAATTACTGCAGACTCCATTAGCTGGCTCGCTGTGTATGGGAGAGAGGGAATGAGAAAATGATGGATGAGAAAGACAGAGAGAATTTTTAAAAATAAAAGGGAAAGAAATGAGAGACAGAAGGGGCAAGGAGGGGGGAGAGGCGGGGAAGGGCCCTTCCCCGACCCGCTTTCTCCCTGCCCGAGCAGCTCCCGCGCCGCAGCGCCCGGTGGGCGACAGCTCGCTCCGGAGGCAGGCGCGTTTTGCAGGCACAAATCCTGCAGCAGCGTTAGCACGGCGCGTTGGGGCTGACGTGCCGGCGAGGGGAGAGGCGAGCTTGCTTGGGAAGAAACAGAAGTCGCCTGCGGACCCGTCCCTCTGCCGAGGGCAGGCAGAGGCTCCTCCAAGGGTGACCTAGTCTGGCTAGCGGTTCTGGATTTGGGGCTTTAAACACATGCAGTGCCCCAGCAGGAAAATGAGAAGTTACGGCTCTGCTGCACGGCTTGGGCAGCTGGGTGGGCAGGGAACCCCCCGTGCTCTCCTCGCCTGGCTGACCTTGCTCAGCACCTTCACCGCAGGCTCCAGGGAGCTTGGTCAGCTTCGGGCGCTGCTGAAAATGAGGGTGGTTACTGCCGGGGAGCCCTGCAGCGGAGCTGGGAAGGCGCGGGAGAGGGGCTGGCTACTCTGCTGCTCGGGCCTGGGAGGGAATGAGGGGGGCGATGGAGGACGCAGCTGACGTTACCAAAGTAGCTGGCCAAGAGCGGAGATAAACAAATGCAAAGAAATTACACCGCTGAGCCCGAGGAAGAGGTGGCTGTCACTGTTAAAAGTTTTCTCTGCAGTTGTCTGTAATCAGCACTTTGAATGATTGCATAAATATATTAATTACACTAATTAATTTCCCCAGGAAAGAGGCTTCAGTAGCTGGAGACAGCAGGTATCTGAAGAAGAGCATGAGCATCATTTTGCAGGCAGGGCGTTCTCGGCAAACTCCGTAATTAGGGCTGCTCTCTGACACTGAAGTTTGGTCCAGGGATGAGTCTCTAAAAAAAGAAAAATCTCAGTGCAAAACATTTTAGGAACCATGAAGAGATGCAACAGGAGCCTCATTAACGGGCAGTCTGGAAAGAGCCGCCTGGTGCCTGAGCCCACCCAGCACGGCGCTGGGGGGAGTCGGGCTCGGCCGGGGCCACGCAGGGACGGCTCAGGAGCGGGACCCGCACCGGGGAGCGGGGCGGGCACCGGGGCACCGCGCAAACAGCCCCTGAGGGTTAAGGCCTCAGGGGACAGTTCAGGGGGTGACGGGCAAAATACCTGGTGGTCCCCTGCGCTCCCCAGTGCTTGCGTCCCCAAGGCGGAGGTGTTGGGAGCGGACTAGACCGATCCCTGCGGACGGGCAGCTGAACGCACGGCTCGGGGACAGCCCAGCAAGCGTCCCCTCGTGTCTTTGGTTCCCGCAGTGTTGCAAAGTCATTGTCATTCTGCAAAAACACCCTGCGGAGTTACCTGACCCTGGCTAAGGGCAAACCCCCACTCCCCTGCCCCCTCCCCTGCCCTCCTCTCTTGCCTTGTTTGCTTTCCCCTCCACACCGGCTTTTTAAAGGCCATTTTTAGATGGAGTGAGTGATGCACAAGCCGCTGTGCCCCTCATCCCCTTCCCAACCTGCCTCCTGATAATAATGAGCCCAGACACTTTTATTATCATTATTAATTAGCACTTTCAAGCAATGGAATTAAATCAATATGGTGGACTGAAACTAATTTTAACAAGCCATTGAGATCAATCATCAAGACTTTTATCTACATAAATGCCACTAAACTCAGCTCGTTAGTGTAACATTAGCTGGAAAAGGGAGGGGGAAGAGAAGGGAGACTGGCGGGGTTTTAATTAGGAAGACATAAACCATGCCACAATTTTTCTTCTTTGATTTGCTTTTAATCTCGTCCATGAGCTCTCCTGGTGCCCTGGCTGATTATCACTCTCTTCACCTCCTCTCAGGAAGCAAAGGCAGCAGGAAGGGGAATAAGGGGAGCGGGAGAGGGCAAACCCAAGGAGAGGTGCTTGGCCGCGGTGGCTCTGCCGAGCCACTCGCCTTCACCGCACTTGCGTGGGATGCTGCGGGATGCGGGGTGCTGCGGGGTGCTGCGGGGCTGAGCGGTATGGGGATGCGGGGTGCTGCGGGGTGCTGCGGGGCTGAGCGGTATGGGGATGCGGGGTGCTGCGGGGTGCTGTGGGGCATCTGCAGCATCCCCGGCACTGGGGAGCTTCCCACAGCGTTTCATAAGCCTGTTCCTCCCCTAGGCCCCTCGCACATCTCCCCCAATGCCTCCGAGACCTGACTTTCATCCTCTTGCTGTTCCCCAGACCCAAAGCAGATGAGGGTTTGCCATGCAGGGCCCCCACTGCAGCCCCAGCCCGGGTTTTGGGAGGCCGGGGAGGTTGCTGGGGTCCCGCTGAAGCTGGGGGAGGCTGACTTGCTGGTTCGAGGGGAGGAGGGGAACGGGAGGATGATGCCATCGATCACCAGAGCACCTTACTACTGGGCACCTCTGAGCTTTGCTATGATCAAAGCAGCCCAAAATAAAGAGGAAAAACTCCCTTCGTAGCCCCTGGGTCCAAAGTTGCCTTCTTTCCCTTGATGAGTAAGAGCTGACGGTGGGGTGAGGATCTGCAGAGCCTGTTTCAGGTTGGCTGTAATCAAGGGCTATAAAATTGTCATTAGTGGGCTATAAACGGGGCTGGGGAGCGGATCTCCAGCACTTCTCAAAGCCCCTGGCAGAGCCGTGTAGGTGGGCAGGGTGGCAGGGCAGAGCTGCCCCTTGCACCCCGTCCTTCCTGGCTGGAGGGGCACCTCCTGCCGTCCCTCAGAGAGCCGGGATCTGCTCTGCGGTGGCCTGCAGCGCTCAGGGCTCGGCGTTTAGCAGGAATTTTCAATTCCTTTAGTCCCAAACACACTCTGGGCTTGGACCAAGGGCCGCACATACCCTCCAGAACTGCAGATTTGAGTCAGATGTCATATATTTCAGTCTATTCTGCAAAACAGAGAGCTTCAAATGTTTCCTTCTTTCTAGGAAGCCAGATTTCTCCCCACAGACTGATCATTGTTTTCCTCTTCCACGTAGCTGTAGGTAGGAAATAAATCCAGGGCCTCTGAGACGGCAAGTGGGTTTCTGGCTTTCTAAAGCCACCTCTTGTTCCTCTTCCGTCTCCCTGGGATGGCCCGACCCTGCCAGTCCCTGGTCTAAGGCGTCGCGGGAGACCTTCGGCTCCCCCAAGCCCACCTTTGCCTCCCACCTCCCTCTGGCATTGCTCAAGGCTGGCTGCTTCTGGCACCATCAAAGTCATCGCCACTCAACGGCCCCTGCTGCAGACATCTGCGTGTGTGTGGGCTGCAAACTCAGGCCAGGTTTAGAAACCTCTTAAACTTCTCATTAACAGAGCTCAAGTAAGCGGCCAGACTTCAGCGGGGCCGTGCTGGTTTACACCATGCAAGGATAGGTCCCCCGGTGTCATCTTTCCCGATGTCTCTGCCAAACCTTCCCGTGAAATATGACAGATGCACTAGAAAATATTTCCTTTTTGTTTGCTGGATGGGTAATAACTTGCCTTAGAGACAGTCTTTATAGTCAGCACAAAAGTAATTTACCTACATGCAGCGCAACCGGATTGCAATAAATCTGCCGCTCTCCAGTCCTGCCGAACGCTGTGCCTGCCCGCGCTGCCCGGCTCCCGGAGACGGGCACCGAGGATGCTGCGCCCCTTGCCCGTCCCCTCCCGCCACCGCCCCCCGCCCAGCGCTGCCAGCTCTGGACCAGCGTTAATGTTTGCAAGCACCAAAAAATAAATAAATGGGATGGAGAGCACCGCAATGGCAGCGGGGCCCTAAATCACAAAGCCTTGCCTGTCAGCCAATTTCTCTGCAGAAAGCTCTTAGCAGTTAATTTCTGGCTAATTTATTATCCTTCGGCTTAGCCCTACAGCACCATTAGCAGTACACTGACACAACTGAGTGAAATATTGTCTAATTTATTATCTTATTACTCCTCTGGAACAGGATCAATTAATTACCCATTAAAGTATTTCAGTTGCAGAGATTTATTAGGGGACTCGGCATTTTAACAGATGATTAGTTATATATGTTTGTTTGCCTGAGGAGCGCAGACTAGCAAATGACTGGAGGGGAAGGGGAAAGACACCGAGTCGGGAGGTAGCTAATGGATCTTTTCTTGACTCTCTGAAAATGGAGCAGTCAATGACAAGAATTATCGACTCATTCACTTGCGGTTTTGAGATAACCATATGTACAGGGAGAGAGAGAGGGGGCGAAGGGAAAGGGGAGAAAAAAAGCCTCACTCAACTGCTTTTTCCATTCAATAAATTTGCTTCAGAATATATTGGATTGGGGTTTGATGGCTATTTCGTGTTTTGCAGAGTGCTGACACTGGTATGATTCAGTAATTATTGTTTCTTTTAAGTTATTGCTGTAATTTTGCTTTCTAAGATCCCAATCAATTCCCACCTCTCAAGGGCACGCTTGAAAAGCGATATTTGAAAACAGCCCTCTGATAGATTGTGCCGTTAGACAGTGGCTGAGACAAATAGCCTAATCTGGCACAAATTAGCTTGGCTTCCACAGATAGTTTTATACAGCAATGTAAATTATATTGTCAGGGCCAGTCACTTTCCTGCTTAGAGTGCAGCTAACAAGAAGCCATGGAGACATTACTGGTGCTGCCGCTCGTTCCCAGGGCTGCTGCAAAGCCATTTGCAAGCCGGGCTGCGCAGAGGAGCGCTCGCCGGGGCCCCGCGCCGCGGCAGGCGTAACGCCCACCCGCTCCCGCGCGCTGCGGGACCCCCCGCCCGGCTTCTCCCAGGGGCGCGCCGGGATAACGGCGCCGCAGCACCGGGGTGCCTGGTGCAGGAAGGGAGCCGGGTCGCAGGGGTGCTGGCGGTGGCCGCTGCCGTACGCAGCCCGGATCAATACTTTCTTATTTGCTCTCCACAGTTATTTGGGCTGGGTGGAGACACTGGTTAACCCCAAGTGGTAACTGATGGGAATGAGAACGTAATGATGCCCAGCCCCTTGGGCGTCTGCCTGTCGACGTGCGCCGCGGCAGCTAACTGCAGGCTGCGATGCTCTCCTCCGCACCCGCCCGCGGCCCCCAGTGGGCCCGGACCCCTCGGACGGCGGCAGAGGAGGCTGGTTCTTGACTCACGTGGTAAATACCACCTCCGCCTTGCTTTCTCCTCGCTGGAAGCAGCCCTGGAGCGGATCGCCTGGCCAGAGGGCCAGATCCAGCTGCAGGCACAAGGGAGTGGCACGAGGAGCGGAGAGCACAGCCCTGCCCGAGCTGGGGCTCCGCAGCCGGCCGTGGCGCTGGAAAGCCATGTCAGATGTCTCCTCCCTGCAAACCCAGCACGAAGGTACCCCTCATAGGTCCTCCGTACGTGAGCCCGTGGGCAGCCGTGGGAGCAGACGAGGCTGAATTTCCCCCTCTGGCAGCAGAAACTCATTTTAGATCCTACTGGCTCTTCAGCTTGAGACTGAATGAAATTAGGATGGGCTTAAGCAAGAGGGGAAAGCAGGCTGAGCGAATCGAAATGGAGGGAGAAGGCAAGTAATCTGGAGCCACTGTCACAGCACAAGAGCCATGTCAGGTGCAAACAGACTGAAAAGCATCACAAAAAGATGTATTTTTATGCAACTGTTAGCTAACCCACGGAATTCATCACTGCAAGATATCACAGACGACCTGAGCAGCATGAAAATGGGATGTTTAGACAACGAAGCGGGTACATAGCCATTTAATGAGACAGGTTCAATTTAAATCAAGTTATAAGGGATCTGAATCTTGTTTTTAAGGCATAAGCAAACCGCAAGCTAGTGGAGACAGGAGGCTCTGCACGCTGTGGCCACGCGGTCCCCGGGGCATTCTCCCAGGGCTCCTCGCCTCTCGCCCCCAAGGTGGGATCCTGGATTTTAAAATCCTTACTGGAGAAAAGCAGATGGAAACACGGCCACAAAGCACCAAGCTACACCAGGCTGGTGAGGCGGAGGGACTCACACGCCTGCCCAGCCGCTTGGTCCTGTCTGAGGAGACGCTTGGTCTCAATCACACGTGCAGCTGCAGGTCCATGACATGCCTAAGCTGACCTAAAGCAGTTGTCTCATCCCATAATAGAGAGATAGCTGCGTCAGGAGTGAATTTGTGACTTTAGGGAAAGAAAAAAGCAAGGAACGGCTCCCGCCAGGCTCTGCGGGAGCAGATGGAGGATGCGCTTGGCTGTGGCAAGAGCCGCAGGCCCTTCTTAACCTTGCGAATGGCTTCCGTACCAGGAGGGACGGGTTACTGCAGGCTCGGAGGGGTCCGTCTCCTGAGGAAAAGCTTCTTAAAAATTTTCCCTTCATCCTCTTCAGACCAGCAGTTTAGCACGGGGACTTGGAGGTGGAGTTGACGACTGCAGTGATGAGGCTCAGACAGAGCAGGGAAGCAGCCACCGTGCCCAGCCAGTTAGCAATTACCCGATGATACTGGAATGATACTTATTTGGAAATACAGCCCCGAGGGATGCAGAGGAATTCATTAAAAATGAGGAACAGAGGGGAGAGTGTGGCTTCGGAGACCTTTTAGCTCTGCTGAGCTGGTCTGAATTTCCTCCAAATTCACTTGAAACAAGCCATGGTCTCCTCAGTCACCTGCCTGACATGAGTTTGTGCGTTCTCAGTCCACTTCCCACTGGGAGAGGTGCTTGCTGTAGGAGATACAGCAGTATATGTGGTGGCGTGTTCTGCTCGATGAGTCCGTCGGCTCCTTAAACCTCTTCCCAGAGTCTCCAGAAATGATCTGAGCCCAGCAGAGGAATGGCAGAAATGGTCTTAGTCTGGCGGCTCCTCAAAGCTCAAAGAGTCAGGGGTCTAGGAGGACAAATCAGCCTCCGTGGGAGGAACAGAGGATGTAGGGCAACCCCAACCCACATCACCCTGGAGTCCCCACTGACTGGAGCACCCCTGGGGAAAGCCATTTTCTATCCCGTTTGCTGACTCTGTGTCTCAGCCCGCTCCCTCCGCTCAAATCTGCAGACAAAGCCAGAAATAAGCACGGTTTTAATCTAGCACAGGGACTGGTTAGTCATAGGCACTTGCTTTCAAGTGGTGCCAGCTTGGTGGTGTGATGGGTGAGCCCCAAGAGCAACCTGGCATTAACTCATGCCCCAAAGGGCGTTCCAGTGGTTTGGGTGCTGCATTCCTCCGGCTCTCATGAAAACACCCGTGTTTTCGTGTCGGAGCCTGCCTCGTAGGCACTGAGGAGCAGCACCCCCAGCTGAGAACCCTGCTCCCAACTGCAGTTAGTTTTACAACATCAGGAGTAAATATCTCTGCAGGTGGGGTTCATCTTGCTTGACTTCAGCCGTCAACAGGAGACGTCTCCATCTGCACTCGTCACCCCAGGCTCCGTTTAGATGGAGGGAAACAAGCGTTTGCAGGGGTCTGTCTGCCCTATTTCAGACACCTCTGATGGGCCTGGGCTGACTCAGAGCCTACAAGCGTTGCTTTTCTCCGTGGGTTGCATGGGGAGCCTTGAGTGCAGGTCGGCTTTATAGGTGACCACATTTGGTCAGCCTCAGATGCCACGTTCTCGGAGATCGCTGCAAGGGAGGGACGTGAAACCAGCGGCAACAACCTCTGTGCTTCCAGCTGGAGTGCAGCACAGCGTGGCTGGTTCCCAGCTCCCAGGGCTTTTTGCCCCGGAAAGGGGCTGGGCAGGGGCACAGCCGCCAGCTGCCCCTGGCCTGTTTAGCTCTGGCTTGCTCCGGGGGGTGCCTGCAGGTCACCTTCTCATCTCCTCCTTGCGCTCACAAAAATCAATGCTCTAATTTGCCAGAGCGCAACAAAACAACTGTGATGACTGGAACAGAAATAGGATCATATTCTTAAAGGCTCTGCGCTAAAACCGGTGCTGGTTGTGGTACGGAGCTTCCCTCTGGCAGGCCACGACGCTCTGCACGGCTGGGGGGGATTTGGGAGGCACGGGCTCACGCAGGCAGTGGGCTGATGCTCTGCACCCAGCCTGCGACACGCTCCTGTCCTGCGGAAAAGCGCTGCCTGCTCGGAGCAATTCGGCCAGGCTGAAGGAGAAGGGCAAGCGGCCCCAACCCATCTCTTGAACTTCAGTCAGGTGAGCGGTGCCGTGTCCCATCCGCCCCCTGCCCAGTGCGTACACTCCTTTGCTTTGAGTTATTACACCAGCGGGCAGAGGCTCCCATCTGCACCGGACCCGCGAAGGAAGCAGAGCAGAAAAGGAGCATTGCTAGCTCTGAAACGCAGACACGTCGTCACCGAGGGACTTGGCCAAGGTTGGCCAAGAGAGCTGTGGCAGAGCCAGGAGCTGAGCCCAAATCCGTCCCACCACCGCATGCTGCCTTCACCGCAAAGCTGTCCTTTCTTTTTGCTGGTGCAATTCTCATTCCTCTTCCAGCAGCTGAGTAATGGCTCGGGATAGATGACACTACACTGATTTAGGGGCTTGACCTTGGGAATGCTCCTGAAAAGCTGCGGTTTCCTGAGCACAGCCTCACGTTGCCTTTTATGAACACTTTACAGGTTACACGTATATTTGGGTATCCAGCAACCGGCTGGAAAAAAAAATACGCATGCAAGAGAGAAAGAAGGGATGAAAAAAAATCCCTTTTATATCTCCAGGCTGCCTTCAGCAACAGCATTCCTAAATAGGAGAGGTTAAATATATTGCTGCCATTACACTCTACAAGGAACACATTCCATAAAAACGAAGGTGCCGTAAATTATACAAATATGATGCTAACAAGCCAGGAAATGCACTGCTAATGAGGTCAGCTATAGAACTCCCGCAGTGCTGCAAATCATGTGCCAATCCGGCGCAGGAGGTACAGGAGCAGCCCTGGGTCAGCATTTTCTGAGTGCATTTGTAACCCGCTGTTCGGCGAATAGTTATACAGGTAGATAAAAATCCTCCTCCTCTCCTTGTTTATGTGTCAAATAACCAAGGCACCAGACAATCACGCTTTGCATTAATGTACCTTGCTATTATGCCTATTGTTCTGTGGCGCAGAGTGGAGAATTAGTCACTCCGATGTGCAAATATTGGTTACAGTTTGGAAGCATGCATGCTTTTGTGTTCCTATCAGACTTGCTCCTAGAGGAATTATATATGCTGGCACCAGGGTTTTTTTTCTTTCCTTGTACATACTGTATTTGCTAAAGCTCTTTAAAAAAAAAAATCAAATAAACATGTTGGCGGCGGCTAAGTTATTAGCTCATTCAACCTTCCTCCCCTGTTAGGCAGTGGGACAATAAACACGTTGAAGTGTGGCATTTAGGAACCAAAACAAGAAACCTGCCCAAAATCTGTGAGCTTGAAAAACAAGCTCAAACCCCTTTGGACGGTTTCATCCCAGCGTTTGAGGCGAAGCCCCCCGAGCGGCGAGCCTGGCAGCGCTGCCGCCTCGGCCGGGAGCAGGAGGGGGCTCGGACGCTGGTGGTGGCCGGGCATACACCTGCAGCTCCGACCTTCAGACGGAAGCGATGCTCTCCGTCGGAGCCGCGCAAGCAGTTGAGATATTTTTGCCATTTCTGCAAAGCTCTGCTACCGCTGTGAGCCAGGCAGAGAGCATCGCGGCTGCGGGGGGGCCCAGCGCCGAGACCTCCACGGCGTCGTGGTCCAGAGCCTCTTCTTCTCTGCACCGCAGCAAACGGAAGCGCCCTGCAGTAGCACTCGTCCCCGCAGAGCAAGCCCGGGGCTCGGCTGCACGCAAGGCATTTCCACAGCAAGCCCTGCCTATAGGCTTCCTCAGGCATCAGCTCTTTTTTCTAGCCCAGCTTTGAGCAGCAGAGTACAGGATTTTGAGCGTTTGCTCGCTGCCCGAACGCGGGGCACGCGCAGAGGTGCTGCTGGGGACCGGAGGGTCCCACCACCGTCACCCCCATTTCTCCCAGGCAGGTGCACCCGCTGCAGGGAGCACCGCGCGTGCACGCTCAGCACCGAAGGCGGACGGCCCAGGAGCATCTGCCTTTGCTCGCACCTGCGTGCGGCTGACGGCAGCGATGCTGCCCGGGCTGGGGCAGTGGGAGGTGCTGACGGGGAGATCAGGTGCTTAGAACGGATAAATGCTGACGATCCCCGAGCTGTGGGCCCAGCTCAGGCAAAGTATGAAATACGCATTTCTGCCTTTCATTTCCATATGTTTTTTATGGGTCCTCCATGCAGAAACAAGAGCAAAAGCCTCATTCGGAAGCCTCCCAGCTTGGCAGATTTATTACTAAATTAAGGAAGGAGGAAGCACATCAGCTGTCTGGCCCAGGTAGAGGGGATTATCTCTGCTTGAGAGGAACCAGACAAAGCCACGGCTTGAACTCAGAAAGGCTTCCCATCACGTCCAATAAGGACGGCGAAGTTTGGAGTGCCTGAGATGAGCTCTGTGGCAAAATGGCCTTTTTGTGCTGACAGTTTAAGTGGCTGCTCGGCCACCCGAGAGCCAGCCATCGCGAGGTGCCTGCCCTCCCACCCGTGCTGCTCCGGGCTGCTCGGGCAGGGACGAGCTGAGCGCTCTGCTCTTGTTTCTTCTCATGCAAATAACTGTTGCAAGCAGAAATGCATTTCTATATTTAATAAGCTGGATATTTACATTAACTAAATAGCAGCTAATTATGAAAACATACTTAAGAGTCTGAGCAATTAAGGAATAATATATTACATAGTTATCAAGCCTCCAATACACATGTCCTTAATAATCAAAATATTAATATGCAGCTACTCTTCTATTATACAGCAACTCTGCTATTATACAGAGAGTGTCCTATTACTGCCAAATTAAATGCATAGTTAGGCGAATTTAGGACACTTAATTTAATGTGTTCCCAAGAGTTCACTGTGGCAGATTCTGCAAGACAGGCCTCTATCTAGGTAGCACAGAATTCCTGGAATTGCTCTTTACTCCAAAGCCACATGGCTTCATTTGCTCAGAGACACGGTTAACCCGTTCGTGGCAGCAAATTGCTAGGGCAACAGCTAATTCCCGGGGCTCTGCTCTTAGCTACCAATAAAAGCTACCGTCAGGAATGAAAGGATGACATGCAATGCACTTTTTAATGGGTTGCAGCGGAAACGAGGTAAAGAGATACTGTAAAGCAGAGCTGGAGCTGAAGATGAATGGGAAGAAAGCAAGTAGAGAAAATAGCGGGCAGATGCCTATATTGTCCCAAACACGTAGTTTTCATTTATCCAGTTGCCAGGCTCACAGCCCAGGGATAGACGGCTGTCGGCTCAAACTCTTGGGTTTTCCCCATATAAATACTGTCTGGTTGTATCTAGACGTTCACTCGTGGCAGGGGGAGAGGGTGGTAAATGCACATGTAAATCCCTACTAGATAAAAACTGGGGGAATATTTCCGCTTGCACACTTTGCCCATTGCTGTTTGAGAGCTGCTGCACCCATGTGCCGAAGGGAAGGTGCCGCTCTGGGTGTGCAGAGACCAGGGGTGCTCAGCACCCAGCAAAGGGCACCCAGCTCCTGCCCCAGGGGCAGTGCAGGATGTTGTGTTTTGTAGGACTTTTTAATTAAAACCCACAACAATAGGCCTCAGTCTTCATCGCTTTACACGTTTTCTTGAGTGCAAAGTGGGTGTGAAATGTAAACAGGCTGATTTGGTATCAATTTACACCTCGTTCTGCGTTGAAATAAATAAGGATGGGCAAGGCAGGGCTTGGAGAAGCCTGGCTTTGGGGCGTGCTGTGCTTCCTGCGCTGCCGCAGCAGCGGGGAGAAGAAGGAGATGTGAGTTCCTCTGCTGTGAGGCTCTTTTAGTTCAAAAATCTCTAACTCTAAAATGTGAACTTACCTCTGTGCTTATTCTATCAAAATAGCTATCTTCAAAATGCCCCCAGTTGCTCGGGGAGCTGCCTTTATTTACTGTCCAACGGTTAAATCCCTCAAGAGCTGGGGTGTCGGTGGGGGTTGCAAAGTGAGCAGTGGGGAGACAAACTGGGGTCTGTGCTGGTGCTGGGGTCTCTCCCCAGCACACCTGCCTGCTGCCTGGGTGGCAAACTGGTATGTACTGGTCCCTTAGTGGGCAAAGCTGGTGCTTCTGAGCTGTGTCGGGGTCCGGCTGCTGCTGGGTGACCTGTGGAACGCTGGCCTCAGCTTCCCTGTCAACGTGGCTTTTTCTGTCAGAGGTCTGATGAAGGAGTGAACCCCCAGAGGACGTGCAGTCTGGGGTTTATTTTTTAGGGGGGTGATTTCTGCTTCTGAGCTGCTGGTGTGGGTCTGGAAAACCATGAAATGCCCTTTTCTTCCTGCTCCCCACCCAGTGCAGATCCTTATGGAGGGGCAACGAGTTGGAACAGAGCCGGCACGTGGTGCTGTGGGGTCCGCTAGACCCCGGCGAGGTGCAACCAAAAAGCAAAAGTGCCCTTCTCCCCCGTGCCCTGCTCTGCAGAGGAGCTGCCTGCCCGCCACTGCTTGTGGTCGTATGTTTTTAAGGCCTTATCTGCCATATGGCTTCCAGTTGGGATGATTTATGGGGTGAGGAAAGCACACTGATAAATTTTACGGCTGGGCCCTGCGCAGACTGGGGGTATCAACAGCCCGATCCAGACAGCCCTAATGGAAACTGCCGGCACCGAAGAGCAAGGCGTTATTTATGACTGTCTGTAATGCCACTGTTGGGAATTTATCATCGCTTCTGCCGGGCAGGCTGGAGCTGCGGCGTGGCCAGGGGAGGAAGGGGAATGGGGAGGGGAGAGGGCGGCATGGGCACTCGCCGGGGGGCTGCGTGGGGAAACGGGAGCAGAGCGAGCCTGGGGGCTCGGCAGGGCCCGGCCGAGATTTGCCTCGGGGAGGGGGGGAGAGGGTCTGCGACCGGCGCTCGGGGTGCAGGCACCTTCCTGGGCTCGCTTTCAGCCACCTGCTCTGAAGTTTTACGTCCTTGGCCGGCACCGAGACCCTGAGCGCAGCGTGACGGGCGGCTATGGATGTCCCTTCCCAAGCGGGCGTCTCGCAGCCGGGGCGGTGCTGCCGCACAGGCAGAGGGGGCTTTGGGGGCGTACGTGGTCCCGAGGCTTGGTCCCTAGCCTCGTGCCTGGCTCCGATGCTGCGAGCAGCGGTGGGACGGAGGGGACGCGGCTGTGTCACCGGGGAAATCCACGGGGACGAGCAGCCCCGAGCAGGGAGCCTGGACAGCCGAACCCCTAATGGCCGCTGCTGGGCTGGAAATGCAGGGGATAAATCAGGGACCCAGGGAGGGGGTGCGGGGAGATGTGAGATGCTGGTCCCCCTTCTCAGCCGATGCTACATTTGCTGGAGGAATGAAAAAAATAATAAATTTTAAAAAAAATTAAAAGGGAGCAGCTATAAAATCTAGATACTAATAAAATGTTCTAGGAAGATGAATTCTTCCGATATAATGGTGATCCCTGATACTGAAATGTTCCACAAATACATTTTCATAGCCCCACTCAGTATTATTTGTAGATCTTTTTGCAACCCTTGTCAACAAATTCCTGATAAAAAGGAGACACTTTGCTGTGTGCTAAAGCTATGAATTTAAGAAGTGTCAACTGGTCCTTATTTATGGCGCAATCTTTGGCTTTCTCATTTTACTGATGTGGTTTGGTGCAGACTTGCTTCTTCACTCGCACGCTCTCCCTCCTTGCTCCCCAGTTTGGGATATTAATACTGCAGCTGTCTCGGGGAGAGTGCTGACTTTCTCAAGGTGCAGAGAAGTTATGCTCTGCAGACAAATCTCTCCGAGTAGGAAAATCCATCAAGGGGAGGGGGAAAGCACCACCTTGGCAAACATTGAAATTCTCCCCGTGTTGTTAGGCAATGCCGGTGTTTGCTCAAGCCGCCCCGTCTCTCTGGGCAGGATGATTACAGCTGCAGAGACCTGGGGACAATGGGCGAGGAAGCGGCTGGTCAAATAAAACGTAATCCCTGGGGAATGGGATGGAGGGAGCGGGAAGGGGAAAGGCAGGAGGGGAGACCTGCGGGGCTCCCTCCCTGTGCCCGGCGAGGGGCTCTGCGCTCGCTGCCGCTGCTTGCGCCCTCCCTTCCCCGCACGGGCTGGAAAGGGGAGAAATGGCCCGAAATCCTGCCTGGAAACGCGGGCCTTACCCCGGGTGCTCTGGAGTGCCTGGGAAGGAAGGCGCGTTTTGGAGAACAGCAAAAGCGCTATGTGAGTGAGATGCTAAGTAGTAACTGCCCCCAGAATAAGCGGAGAGGAGCGGGGCAAGAGCCCTTCTTCGGGAGAGAAGGGCATCTCTGACGACACGCAGCAGAGGATGAGGTCACCAAACTACCTCGTTTCTTTGCTAAGTTTGGCCAGAAGTTTCCAGCTCAAAGACTGTGTTCGGTGTCCAGCTGACCAATAAACACCGGTTTGCCTTGGGAGAGCTGCCTTACCTAGCTATAACTCATACCGGGGGCCTACATTTCCCTGAGAAGTTCTAGCTCAGGGTTGATTTAGGTTCCTCTGGTGAGGCCGCGGCATTGAGCAATGGTCCTGTGACCTCAGGCTCACCCTCCGGCAAATGCTCCATCCAGGACTAATAAAGGAGGCTGTGTAAAGCCGGGGGTCTTGGGAAAATCTTTTCCGGTACAAATCCATGTACAAATCAACAACAGATTATTCAGAGTTTGTGCTTGCAGGGGTGGTGACAGTAGTTACTAAAATAACTGCTCAGAGGAAGTTATGCTTTGCAAGTTTGCTTGCAGAAAGCTGTGGCGTGGAGGAGAGGCCCTACGGAGCTGGGTGAAGGTCTGGATTTCCATCTCGCTGCTGGAGACCCTGCTGGGGTCCCAGCCTTCTGCTGCTGCCTGCGGGGGGGGGAGCCCCTGGCAGTCCCTGGAGCCTGCGTCGGCTCCAAAGGGGGTACAGCCCTGTACCCGCGCTCTCCCTGGCACAACCAGGCATCGCGGTCTGGAGCAATGGCTTGAGCGAGGCATCTGGCTGGGGCCGGAGGAGGGATGCCGCAGCGCCGGAACGACCTCCTTTGAGTGCTGCAAGGGAAGCTCAGCTGTAATTGCGATGTGAGGCTGCTGCTGAGCAACGGGGCTGCTCGCGTGCGGGGCTGCTCGCGTGCGGGGCTGCGGGGGGGACCGTGCGTGGAGGGAGAGGCTGGGCTGTGGCGGGCGTGAACACGGCAGGAGCCCCAGCCGCCTCCGGAGCTCGTCTCTGTGCGCTTGTCTACTTCCCTTCCCAGGCCTGTGCTCTGCTTCTGCGGCAGCCTCCTCCCAGACCCCGAATGCAAAGCTAAAATCGGGAGCCAGCTGCGGAGATCAGCTAAGGGTGCCCATACAATGGACCTGGCTCGGGGAGGAGTTTTCTACGTGGAAACTTGAGACAAAAAGATGCTTTCTGGGTCACTGGGCCCTTTGCTCTCACAAACGTCATCTGCTCTTTCGTGCACCTCTTACTCTTCCCCAAAGGGAGAGGGGGTCTTTCCCCGGTCTCTGGGATGGCGACCCCCGCTCGCGCTCCCTGCGCAGCACGGCTGTGCCGGGCCGAGGAGGCTCCGAGCGTCCCGGGGTGCGCGGGGCCGGGGCACTGCTCTCCCCAGGGGCACCGCAGCCACGGCCGCGGTCTTTCCAGTCCTGCGAATGAACTGGGAGCAGTGGGATTCCTGGGGACAAAGGACCAGTAAGCATGGCCTGATTTCTCCCGAGCTTGCAGAGATGCTTGGGTGCCTCGGGGACAATTAGCTGCCAGTTTGTAGATCCTGTTTTAACTATGGCACGTGTTCATAATTTAAGGTCTTTACAATGGCGCTTGGTTAACACCGGAGCCTACTCCCTGCTGCCCATACCTTTTGTTTGGGTGATTTACTATTCCTCTGTGCCCCTCTGCCCACTGAAATTCATAACAGCTTTCACACAGCAATAGAAAGCTCGTAATTATAGCTATGTCTGGTAGTGCCATTGGAGCTAAAGGGCCTGCTGGCACTTTCTTTTAACAGGAATCCAGCTCCCAGCTGGAATGAAATTTGCCCTGCTGACGGGGTCTTTTTATTAGTTTGTTTGAGCCCTTATTAAAAAAATACTCTAGTTTTTGGCAGCGACGGTCCGGCATACTCCACCTTCGAGTCTCCTGTGCTCACACTCCGAGTTTTCAAAGGAGTCTTGGGAGTTTGGTTCAGCAGCGCCCGGGCACTTCACCCCAGCCAGAAAGCGTTGCCCTCGGGCTGTTGCTGCCCGGGACAGTGATACCGTTTGTTTGGTTTTTATAAGAGAGGTTTATTTTTAATTATTCAAAGTCGCCCAGGCAAACGTGCAAGAAATCAGGTACAACCCAATAAAAGCCTTGCTGTTTAGGTGCTTAGTGATCTACAGACCTTGCTATCCACTGCAGCTTTTTTTTTTTCCCTTTAACTCCATTTGTGTTTCTTAAAAGGAGGTAGTCACCTTCTTGCAGTGAAATGGTGTCGCGTTGGAGTGACAGGGGCGTGGGGGACCAGCGTCCCCCCCCCAGCGCCGCTGCCCGCAACAGGGATGGGGTGGCAAGGGCTCTTGCTTGCGGGAAGGGGTTGTCCTCTGCCCTCACCGGCTGCTGCCCAGGGGTGCCTCAGACGACAGCAGAGCAGGGTCCCGCGAAATGTATAACCAGGGCGAGCAGAGAGGGCACCAGGGGAAGGAGGGAGAGGAGAGGAGGGGAGGGACAGAAAGAAAAGGTGGATGGAAAAGCGGACGAGGAGGTGTTCACAGGGTGGATGAGAGAGGTAACGCTTGGGGAAACGCTCCAATTTTGCTTTCAGTTTCCCCTGGTTTTGCCTGGGGACCTGGGTCAGTATCCGAGCAGCTCTCGGAAGCCACCGGAGGTGAGGATGTCCCAGCCTACCAACAGCCGGGGAGCGGGCAGGGGGTGGGCGTGCAGCGAGCCGCCACGCAGCCCCAGGGAGCTCAAACACATCTTGGGGCTTTATTCCTCACTCGTCTCTCCGAGTGAGCGGGATGTCGTGGAGGGTACCTGTCGGGGGGCCAGGTATCTCCAGAGGGGCCCACTCGGCTTCGGGAAGAAGCAGGGATATCTACGGGGCGTCGAACCCCAGCACTGCTGCGGGTGCCCGGCCGCTCCGCTCTGCTTCCAGTCCCACGCATCACTGCTCAGGCACTTACTAGCAACCACAGAGTCCCTCCGCCTCGTGTTCAGCCCCTCTGTTGTTGCCAGCTAGCCCTTGCAGGATCCTTGGCCCGGGCACCCCTCGTGTGCAAGCCTGAAGGGTTAACCGTGAGCATGGAGCCATCGAGCCAGAGGATGTGAAGAATCCAGTTACAGCGAAGGATATAGAACCATGAGACAGCTTCCAAAAATAGAGAGAAAGGCCAAAATAGTGGGTCATGAATCTCAAATGCAGAAAGCAGGTCCAGCGCCGCAGCGGGGGGACACGCGCTTTTGCTGTGCCAGCCACGCTGCGGTCGAGCAGGGGAGCTCCAAATACAGCGTGCAGATGGAGCGCAGCTCCGCTCATGTTCCGCATCGAGTTTCGAGGTGTAAATTCCCATCAAGAAACTGGCTGAAAGGAGAAGCCCGTCATCTGATCTCCGCACAACAAATTTACAAGAAGGGATCACACAGGCATGGTGGGATCACCGTAACCAAGTTCAGAGAATATTCCTGGTAACAGGTGACAGGAGAGAGCGCCGATCTTCCCTGCACGCTTGCACTGCAAAATCCTAGAGGGGATTTTAACAGCATCAGACAAGCTTAATGAACGTTGCAGTGGCAAAAGGGTAACAGGGAAGATCTCTGGAGCTCTCGTGTTCCTGCACCGCCAGGTCCTGCTGCCTTTCCTGGTGCCACTGGTGGTAGAATAGGGGTCCTTGTGCGGACACATTTTTCTCACACAGCTTTCTCATCAGCCCAATTCGTGGAAACTTTGTCCTAAATCATGCTCCAGGATGCTACAGATACGTTGTTTATAATAGCTTTGAGACAAGACCTTTTATTCATGCTGCTGGAGCGGTTCTTTAGCCAAAATGCTTCACATTTAAGAACTTGATCCTCTGAAACGGTATCGTCGTCTTAACGTTGTCTGTATATGCTGAGGAAAAGCAGAGACTTAATAGTTCTGTGAATTCCTCTTTTGATTGGAAATGCTGGGTCTTTGTTAGTACTTGTAGTTGAAGGCAATTGCTATGTGTTAAACAGGGACTACAGCATGTATTTATTTACCTCTAAAGGGTTTTATTACTTCCACACACACACATTCTTTGCTGATTTGAACATCCTGAAAGCAAAGCTATGCGTGTGCCGATGCTCTGCAAACTAAAGGACCAGTTCTTGCAAGGTTTTCCTGCTCTGGTGACAGCTCCAGGGTCAGCTCACAAAAAGAAGGTCATTCAAAAGACAAGTGATGTTTAGAAACTGATAACCACCCGGTTCTGCTGAAAGGGATTTGATTTCCCCATCTAAAAGGAGATCTTTGATTAGTGACTGATGGGGCAACTTCAAAAGCTCCTGGGGTCTGGCTGAGATAAGCATTCAAACCTGGGATGCTCCTTCCCAAAGCCTCTTTGATCTGGAATTAAAGCTAGAAATCTCGCAGGCTTTATTGTGGGATTTCCAGTGTTTTTAATGACGTACCAGGCGCAATCTAGGATCCACCTGGCTTTTCCTCTCCAGCCAGCAGTAAACTGACGGGGTTTGGTTTTAGCTGTGGCTTTCCAGGGTGAGAAGGGCTCCGGCTCCCTGCGGCAGAGCGTGGCCCCGAAGCCCCTTTTCGAGACCGAGAGCTGAGGGGAAATAAATGAGCCCAACACCACTGCTTTAGGGTGCGTGGCACCGAGCGGGGGCCTGACCCTCGCCACGGCTCGTGGCTCCTGTCCGAGGTTCGCTCGTACTCGCGCCAGTGGCACAGAGGGACCTGGATGTGCTGTCGGCTGCCCTGGGCCCGCTCTGAACCACAGCCGTTGATGCTGCTGGTCTAAGGCGCTGGGTGTTACTGGGGGCTCACCAGTTTGCACCGGCGAGCAGCCTGCATCGATCCGCTCGCTGCAGGTTTCGGAAGGGACGCCCGCTCCCGGCTCCCCGGCTGAGCCCAGCGCTTGCTCGGCGTCTCTTTGCGCTTCTTCTGCAATTATGGTCTCCGAGAGCGCCGTCGCAAGGCAGGCGCTGGGCTGAGAGCTGAGCCTCTGTTCGTATCCGCTCCAAAAGCAGACGCTGACAGGGTACTGCTAGTCCCGTCCTTGTTTTTAGGCGTAAAATGTGTCACACCTGGAAGTAATTAGAATGAATTTTTACTAATTCATAGCTAATTGCACAATTACTCTTCTACGAAAGATTCAGCTCTCAAAAGACACTTCAACACATGAAATAAGTTTCTCCAAATCTGGCTTGAAGAAATAGCATGAAAACATTAGGCTGGATCCAAAACATTATTTTCTTTTCAAATTAAGTAATTCTTTCCAAATATATTTCAAAATGCTCAGAGCTGACAGGGATGGTTTCTCTGGTAATTTCCAAAGGGGACGGCTGGGGGGGGCTGTGCGAGCCGCGTTCCCGGGGTGCACGAGCCCGGCGGCCGCCTGCCCCGTTGCGTGGCATCCCTGGCTCTGCCGGACAGGCAGCAGGAGCTCGGCTTGGCGCTGGCTGTGCTCTCTGCTCCCCGTGAAGGCGAAGCCGAGCTCCCGGGCCCGGTGCTCAGCCCTCTGCTTTCGGCGGTGTCGCAGCAAAGCAGTTTCTGGCAGCTCCCCGGGCTCAGCCCTGCAGCCCCCGGCGCAGGACGGTGCCGCGGTGCGGGACCACCCGGGCTCAAAGCGGGTGCGCGGGGAGCGGTGCCTGTGTGCAAACCCCACCGACCCGCTTCGACGAGTCGCTTGACGCGGTGTCTATGTCTTCTGCGCGCTTGCAAATGATGTTTACTATTTAATAAGATGTGATGAGACTGTTCTGATACTTCAAAGGCAGCTGACAGTTTTGTTAGAGATAATCAAGGAACTTTTGGACAATTACGGTGAAGGCTTTGACAGCAAGAAAACGCATAAACCTTGTAACTGTAACTAGCACCAAAGTCAAAGATTCTTCCCTGGAAACAACTTGAATATTCATTTTATCCATTAAGCGTCACTTTTTTATTTATTTATCTTTACTCCATGCTTTTTTATGTCACTCTCCTTCCTTCATGCCTGGGAGAGCTCTTTTCTTGTTGCAAGATGTGAATCTTCCCACCGTCTTGAACTTCCTCAGCTCCAAACAGGCGGGTGGCTTTGGGTGCCGTGCTGTCTCCCTGTCTGTCTGCTGCGCCGGCACATCCCCGCTCCTGCAGAATGGGGGGGAACACACTGCAGTCCCCATTTTGCAGATTTTTTTTTTATGAGACCAAGAAACTCAAAGACCTCTGCAAACCCTCCCAGAGCCATGGCAGCAAGGCAACAGGCTGGATCTGGTCAACAGAAAAAACCCCAGTGACTTCCTAGGGATGGGGTTGGATCCGGCAAATGAGAAGTATCAGTAATTAAGCCAGGATCCACAGAACTTAAATATCCCTTGAAAGCATCTGACAGAGCAGGTGAATCAGAATGAAAACCAGCTGAGCTCCTCCTCTGGGTCATCTGATATGCTGATTTCCCCTAATATTGATTGATGTTTAGCTTATAGACATATTGTCAAGCAGACACACAGGGCTTTTTTCCAGTTGATGTTCAGGGAGAGTGTTTCATTTAATCGCAAATCTTCTATCACTCAAGCCAGTGAGAAGGAAATTTGATAATATGGACGTAAAACTAAAGCCACTGATCTAATAAGACTTTCGCGTGCTATTAGCGGGAGCAGGCAGTGACAGATCACCAGCGCGCTCGGGTGAGACTTACCGACACGACGAGGCTTTTGCAGCAGAACCAGCACCTCCCGTTACCCCATTAGCAAAGCTGAGGAGACAAAATTGCTAATAGGAGCAAACTCTCGGGTTGTGTGGGATCAGCCCTGCCTGCGCCGTGATGCCGTGGAGGGTCGGGGGGACAGGCGTGACGAGGCCGTGACGCCCCGGCGTATCGCTGCCCCGTCTCCGGGTGCGCCCCAGGCCGGGGGGGCTCACGGGGCTGCTCTGCGCTTCTTGCGCCCTTGGTTTTGCCGGTGTACGGCGTGCACGTCCTCTTTCCTGTTTCCATCCCCCTCACGTCCTGCGCTCGCATCCCTGTCGAGCTGGACCCCCCCGGCTCCTCCAGCCCTGCGGGACCCCCCCCTCTCCGGGCCGCTTCAGCCTGGCCAGCAACCTCCGTGCTGTGCATCGCCTCCTCCGGTAGTCACTCAGAAAAGTAATTGGCCAAAGATTATTCTGTATAATTGAATGGCAGGGGCTTTGTATACCAAACAGGGACTTGTCTTTGTCAAGAAGTCTTTACAAAGTATCCAGCTCCGGGTGTCAGGGAGGACAAGTTTTTTAATCATGTTAAAATGATTTATTTAAACGTCAAGCCATGTCACCTCACTTCCTTTCATTTTTCAAACTGTTTGTGTTTTTTCTGGATGATAAATTTATCTTCAGACAGCCTCAATATGACTAATTAACTTTGAAATATAAGAACCAGATGTGTGAGCTGGAGAGCTTTCTGAACTCATGCCAGGCATTTTTTTTCTTCTTCTCTTTCCCTCTCCTCTCCCTTTCCCCGCTGCCTGCGCCGAAATCGCTTTGCAGACACCCACAGCACGTGGAAAAACGCCGTTAGACAGACGGACTGCCCCACTTCCCCCTCCTGTCCTGCTCTGCCCCGGCCCAGTTGCGTTTCACCGCCCGAGATGGCCCCTACGCTGGCCGGGAGACGGGGCGAGCTGCTGGGGGCCCCGCGTACCTGCTGCAATGATATTTAGTGTGGAAAGCGAGCTGCCACGATTTGTTTGCCACATGAAAGGAAATCAAGGCTGGATGTGACATAAAGTGATTTCTTTTAAAGAAAATCCTCCCGTGTGAAGTGGGTTTTCCCCTTCTCTTTTCATGAGACGATCACTCTGAGCCGCTGGAAGAAGGGAAACATTTATGTACCAATTAATTAAGCAAAGCCTCTCAGCTTAATTTTTCTCTCTGTAACGTGCAGTCTCGTCCCCGTCACAGGCATGAGGGGCGGGAGGGCGAAACCCCCGGGCAACGATGGGAGCAGCCAGGCAATGCGGCCAAGGGCCGGCTCCCGGCTCTGGGGTGGCCTCCGGTTCCCGCTGCGCCGGGGGAAGCACGGCGCACGGCACACGGCACACGGCACACGGCACACGGCACACAGCACACGCCGCCCTCCCGAAAACAACCCCGAAGCCACAGCCAGAGCAGCTGGAGGGTGTGGGGGGCTGCCCCGCATGGGGGGACGCGGTGCCAGAGCAGCACCCGAGCCCCCCAGGAGAGGATGGGGTAAGGGGAGCAAGCGCCCGACGGCAACGTGCTGCTGTCCGCCGAGGCGGCGGATAGCGAGGACGGTAAATAACGGTCTCTGCCTCACACACTTTGCTTGACAAAACACCCATTAATCACAAAATGTGCTGAAACTGATTGCAGCGAGGGCTGACGTTGATTCACTTTCTGTTCTGGAGAGCTGTCCCATTTCCAAACCCATGGACAAATACCAGTTTCCAGTTTTAAATTATTTTTCATTTCACAGCTCCAGCAGGCACATGTAATAAGCAGAGCAAGGGCAAGGCATAAAGGCTGGCATTGAAACGAAGCGCTGGGACCAGCTCTGGGCTAGGGAGGGGATTTCAGAGGTGACAGTGCCGCTTGAGCTCTGCCCGCTCAGGAAGGGAAAACGAGTTTTCTTGGATGCTGGTGATGAGAAAGCCCTTCCCTGCCCAGAGCCGCGGGCTGGGGCAGCTTCCCTCCGCACCGGCCACGAGCCCTTCCCTGCAATTAATGCAGCTGGTGTGAGATCGACGGGACACGACGGAGAGGTGCAGGAAGATCCCGGGATGCGTGGGTACCTCTGAACGGCTCCGCGCCGGCGCCGCAAGCCTGCGGGAAAGATTATCCCGGCCGGGAGCCTTCCAGGTTGGGAGATCAACCCCAGCGTCTCCAGAGGAGCGAGGGTGACGGGACAGGACTTTCTTCTGCCCCTTTTGTGGCTCTGGTGTCTTCGGAGAGGCGCATCGGGAAACCGCAGTGGGGAATTGCCCGGCTCTGTTCCCGTGATCCTGCTGGGGATGCGGTGAAGTGCGGCCCCTGCCCCACGCCAGGTCCCCGCGTCCCCGGGGGAGCGACATCGCCCGTCAAGCGAACTTCAACAAACGGCTTTTCAGCCAAAACAGATTTTTCAAACAAAGTGTAAATATTCATGTAAAAATGTTGATTTCAGTGGAGATTTTCCTGATCTTCTTGGAAGTGGTAATCAAAATAATGTTTTTTAAATTGCTTTTTTTAAAGACTTTTTTTTAAGTTTTCGTTTTAACAACCCTAAATTTATTCCATGGAAAAAGTTCAGTCAAAATTATTGGGTCGGTGTGTTAAAGGAGATGGCTGCCATTTTTTAACCGCTTCCAGCACATGGTCTTTTATGAGCACGCTTCACGTGCGCTCCCGCCTCCATCAGTGAGAGCACAAACGGCTGGCAAGGTCAATTTTTTTAATTACAGCTTTCCAGGGCTGATTAAGCAATGCGTATCTGTGCACCCACACGTGCGATGCCCGCTACGTCTCTGCTAACCACCGCGCTCGGAAGGGGGGTTTGGGTGACCCAAGCGCGCGCCGGCTCCGGGGCGCGGAGCGGCTCGGTGGGGTGCGGGGCGGGGTTTGCAGGCTTAGTCCCACGAGAGCTTTGCACGCCCGGCACCCAGGACGGGCTCCGTGCCCTGGGCAGCGGCTGACTCGCATCCGCGTCCAAAGAAAAATTGTGAGGATACCCCCGGCCGGCCGCGCGGGGCTGAGGCCGGGGCAGCGGCGCACGCGAGCCAGCTGCCCGTGCCGTAAGAACAATAAGTGCGTGAATTGCATTGCAAGGGACTCTTCTGCCAGGCTTCCCTTTCCTCCAGACACGCAAAATGCTCCGTCCCGAGGCTGCGCGCTCTGGGGAGGGGAGGGATGCACGGCGGGGCTGGGGGCTGGAGGGGGGCGGGTGGCAGGGCTGCCCGCTGCTCTGCCCCCGGCGCAGGCGTGCGGGGCTGCCGCTTACCCGCTGGAGCTCGTGCAAGGCATCGGCATCGCCCTGCGAGGCGGCTTGGCGGCACCGCTCACGGCTTGTTAGGGCGATAATGGAACATTTCAAACACAACAGCATTAAAAAACGAGCTGAACTTTCCCCTCCCTGTGCCTCAGCCGTGCCCTAAATATACATAACAAGCTGCGAAAGCCGGCTCGGTGCGAGCTAGGAGCCATCAGCGGATGTTGACAGCCTTGATGTCTTGGCGGGCAGGATCCAACAGCATCTCCCACTGTATGGCGCTAGATATTTAATAAAGTAAAACCCCCAGGATCAAGAAGGCTGCAATCCCTCCCAGCTCCTTTCTTCTGCTTTGCTCCAGCTCTTTCAAGCCTGCCTCCCGTCTCTCTCCAGAAAATCCTTTCATGCCTCCCTCACCAGACTGACATTTTGACAAGTTGCCACGAGTGACATCTGATTTGTACAAATTTCAAGACTAATAAATCTACCTGTCAAAGCGGAAACTTTAAAAGGAGCTAAGCCCAGCGGGTATAGTTTAACAGAACTCAAGTTGATGAAACTGTAGGATGGAGAAATTATATCTGTCACAATCCACCCACATTAGTTCTGTAGAGATGTTGGCAACTGAAACAAACGTCTTTCACAGCCTCGAAAAAAAGGAAAAAAAAATAAAAGGAGACTGTTAATACTGTGAGTAACAAGTAACAGTTCTATTTGTAAACTAGCAAATTTATTTATTTAATTTTTAATTTGCTTGTAGACACGCAAGGGAGGGAGCGACCCTCCCTGCTCCCGTGTGCCGTCAGCAGCCCCGGGACCCCGGTAAGCCCCGGCGACGCGACACGAGGTCTCGGCGCTTTCGGCCCCCCGCGCTCACCGGCACCTCGCTGTAGTTGTGACAAGGCGGGGACGATGCTCGTGCCAGGCTGCAGGGCCTGCCGAGGCCGCGTCCCCTGCGAGGCCGTGGGACTCTGTGCCGTCCCGCCGGGTCTGCCTCCGCCAGACTGCTCCCCGTCTACAAACCCGAAACTTTCTAAGGGCTCTGCTCAACTTTCTCCCCCGTTTGTGGCCCGTTTGCCCAGGAGGGTGCAAACACCCGTAGCTGCGGGAGCCGGGCTGGGAGCAGAGCACGGGCTTCCGTGGGGAGCCCCATCCCTGCGGGGTCGGCGCAGAGGCAGCAGCGGGGCCGCAGGGAAGGAGACCCCAAACCCCTTCCCGTTCCCCCACCTCGGATCCAGGGGCTTGAACCCCACGGTTGGAACGTTTGGCTCGTGCAGAGTTACCAAGGGGGCTGGGTATTTGAAGAGGAGGTTAGAAAAGCGTCCGGGCACGCCAAGGGAAGGAGACGTGGTCTCGTACGCAGCTGAATTTCCTTTTTTATTGCGTCTTCTGTTTGAGACGCACAGACGTGCACAGCCAGTTCGTTCTGCCTGTTGGAAAGAGATTGATTTGGAAGTCGCACTTTGCATGAAACTCCTGCAGCCACGTCTGCAGCCGTGAGAGCGTCTTCAGGTGTATCTAATGACTGAATGAAACCTCCGAGCTGATGATTTATGACGGCTAGTTTGGTTATAACTTGCCCATCTCCTTTTATTACAGAGCAGACTGGAGAGTTAGCTCTTGCCACTCAAATCCTGTCTGCTGAGAGACTCCCTGCTTGCTCCCCAGCCTGCAATATTGCTGCCTCACCCAGCGAGGATGTGCGGGCTCTGCGTGGAGAGGAGGGGAGAGCTGCCAGCGGTCTCCTTTGCCCGGTGTGGGCTCCCACCTCGCTCCTGCTCCCCCAGGCTCCGCGCAGGAGGCACGCAAAAGCACCGCTGCCTTTCGGCACTACGCAACGCCGGGCGGACCCGTGTGCAGGTCCGTAGCCTGCTGAAGCTCGTTTAAATCCCTCTTCAAGTGATGTCCAGGCTTCGCGTGGCTCCTTTGCTCCTCGTGAGTAAACCACGTCTTGTAAGCGTTAATCACAACCGGCATTTCTGAGCGCTGGGGCCCCTGGCGAGACAGGGAGCCCAGGGGATCGGCAGCGGTGCAGGAAGGCGCCCGCCCCAAGGCCCAGCCGGCCCCGGGGGCTGTCCCCAGCCCGGCAGCAGCAGCCGCAGGGGGAGCCGCATGGGGACGTGGACCCCCCATTTCTGGCCACCGGTCACGCGTGGATGGCAAAGGAAGTCAAGCGTTGCTGGCAAAGTAGCTTCTACCCGCGGGCCGAGTGCCGTGCAGAGAGCGGTGCCCCGTCCGGTAGCGCAGAGGCAGCACGCAGCAGAGCCGAGCACGCACGCCGACACCAGCTCCGGCGCGCAGGAGCGCAGCAGCTTTTTTCTCAAGGCGGCAACGTTGGTGAGGTTGTTGCCGGCCCCGGCAGGGCACATCGCCCGGGGCTCGCTCTCCCACCCGTGCTTCCCGCGCAAGGCTGCTGCCAGTGGAGAGACCCCCTGGACGGGGGCCACCGTCCTCCGCCTCCCGAACGCCTCTTGCAGCCTCAGCCTCGACCCTGGCCGAGCACCCGCCGCCCACCAGCAGGCCGGGGCCCCTCTGGACCGGCCAGGGAATGTTTGCAGCCGGCTCCGGGTCGGCTGCAAACCAGGAGCAGCTGCGGGGAGGAAAGGGCACGGCAGGGGTGGCTGAGCGGGGCTGCCAGGCTGAGCCCCCATAACTCACGGCGGAGCAGGCGAGGACAGCTGCCGCCCGGCGCCAGAGCTGCCGCTTTCCGAAGCAGCCGCTCGCTGGTCCCGCTCTGCACGGCGCGTCCCGGCAGCCACCAGCTCGCTTCGGTTGGACCAGATCCCGCGAGCAAGCTGGGCAGACGGGGCGCTCGGGGCTCGGACCTCCCCTGTGCGGCTCCTGCCAGTTCAGGGCCGTCAGTCCCAAGCCCAAAAGCCCAACTGCAAACCCAGGACAGGTCGCGGTTCCCAGGCTCGCCGGCTGGCCGAGGCTCCCCAGCGCACGTGGGACGGCACCGGGGACTCGGACGAGCCCCTGCCGTGAGACCCCCGCGTTGGTCCTGCTCCTAGAGGAGTCATCAGGAGCTCTCCCATTTTGCAGAGCGGCATTTCCACAGGATGAAGCAATTACCACGCAACTAGTAAATCCGCTCCTCGTCACCCTGACCCACTGGAGCATCTCACAGTGCTGTGAATGTCTGGAAGGTTTCTGAAACCTCAGCTCTGCACAGCCGTTTTCCAGCCCAGTAACAGCCACGCTGGGATCACCCTGGGCCATTCCTCACTTCCAACCAGTCTTATTTAGAGATGTGCTTCCATGGAGAAGCAGTCAATATATTTGTTTTCCTCCAGATATACAGCTGCAGAAGCAAGCCATGCAGGAAGTTTATTAAGCCTGGTTAATTTTCTAATAGCCGCAGCAATGATGGATGTAAGCCACACTGGCTTCCAGCTCAACTTAAAAGTCAAATAAAAATAATCATGCTGATGGGAAAATATAATTCTTGTAGCTAAGGCAGATAATATATGATATGTTAGTACCTGCCGAGCGTCTCATCTCTGGTAACGTTCCCAGGTACTTCAGCGGGGTCAGAGTTCGGCTCGCGCCATGTGCTCTCCCAGCCACCATATACTGGGGATTTTAGTGTAAACTATCTGCCGAGGGGGGTTTTTTTCCAACATCTGTATTATTTCTAATGCAATTGCTATGTCGAGGGCTCTGTTGTGATGAAGAGCGAATAGAGAGGTCTGCTCCTGCGCCCCTCGGGCAGCAGCACCCGCGCCTGCCCGGCTCCCGGGGCGGGCACCGGGCGGACGGGCGCTCGCTGCCGAGGCTGGGGGCTTTCCAGAGGGTTCTTACCTGCAGCTCTTTCACCCAGGAGGGGAGGCCCCAGGGCCGAGGGGTTGGTTTCGGCTGGCGTGAGGAATTGCCTTCCAGCGATTTCTGCCACGAACCCAAGCGCTCGCTGCCGTTGATCCCCGCTCTGGGAGGCAGGCTGTGCTGGCAAGCCCTCGGCCATCTCTCGCTGGGGCTCAGCCCCGGTTCGAGCAGCTTCTGGAGCGGGGGGACCTGCACCCCTCTCCCTCGGGTCGGATCCAGCCTTCATCACTCTCGGGCCTAGAGCTGCCCTTTTATATTAAATGGCATCCGAAAATCTCTTGCTCAGAAAACCACAGCACATGGGGATTATCCAAGAAGAATTTAACTCACTTCTCTGTGATAAACTCTGGTTAGGGAGATTACGACTGTTTACCCAAGAAGTAAATATTGCTCAGGGCTTAACTGCCGCCAGATACGAGGGAAAGGGCTTGCAGCTGCGGGGACGGGCTGCAAGCGATCCCGCAGCACACCCGGCCCCGCTGCTCCCCGGGCACGGCGTGAGCCGCCGCTTAGAAATACGGATGGGCCCGTTCTTCTGCAAGGCTGCCCAGTGGGGAGCTTTATAGAGTCTGGGAAAGCAGGGACGCCCGTCCCCTCCGCCTGCACCTGGGTAAAGTGTTTCTGTGCTGGTTCTTGCTAATGTGATTTGCTGAGCTCAGCTAACTTGATAAGCTGGATGAGGGATGGCAGGCTGAGCCTGGCAGGTTATTTCTATTATACTTTTTCCATTGCTCTATACCCCATCCACAGCATATGACACCTATATATCTTGACAGTGAAATTAAGCATGGTAAGGAAAAGTTTTCCTCCTTCCTCTAACACCTTGCGGCTGACACTGGGTTTGATATCCGGCTGGGCATTTTACCCTAACGTGTCTACAGTTTAACAGAGATTGTAGCACCGATGCTGCCGCCAGGCACGTTCATCCCTGCTGCCCCGCGTCTGCCTGGCTGCTGCGCCCGTCTCCTTCGGCCGAAGCCGGGCACGTTAATGCCGTATTGCACGTCTCTTTAGGGGAAAAATACTGTAAACTTGCATGCGCTCAGAGGTTTCTTAGCAAGGCGTGCCACGCTCGCTACGCTGTCCCGCCTCGCTGCCTGGTCCGTGCGAGGACAGCAGCCAGCTGCCCCAGCGCCGGGGGGGTTTCCCCCACCCTGAGCTCGCACCGCCCCGCTGCTGCGCTCCAGCCAGCACGCGTTACAGGGCCCTCGCAGGCTCTCGGGGCTGCTGCGGCACGTCTAACCATGAGTACGAAGCTGCTGCGAGCCTGTTAGCGTCAGCGTGTGAGCTCGCGTACGCTCGCACAGCGCCCGCGTCGCCGCTCGCTGCTGGCGCGCTAAAAAGCAACACACGGGCTTGAAAATCCGGTGGAATTCCCGCATCCGGCACTACTCCCGCAGAATACCAAACCGCCTCTGGTACCGCTCTGAAGCACACCAGACCTCCTCAACTGCGATAACGGAGGGCACGGCAAGGCAGACCTTCTGTGAAAACAATTGCAGCCTCCCATGTACAAATACTTCCAACGAAATTTATGTTGTGCTTTATCTTTGCGGCGGGCGGAGGGGGGCGTGGGACGCTGCCCCGCTAATTTGCGACCTCCGCAGAGGCTGGCTGGGGAGGCGAGCGGGTCTTTGCAGGCAACAGCTATGCAGATCTGCGTGGATGGCAGAAAAAGAGAGATAGACCCCGTTGTCTTTCTAATTCCCGTTCCCTTTGTCATGTGGGGGCTTCCCCCCTCGCCTGGTGCGCTTATGTCCCCTCCAGGTTTCAAAGCCACGCTAATCGTATCCATCACACAACTCGCATTAGCAAGGCAAGCTCCGGGCTGTCACCGCACCTCATGTTCCAGCGAAGGGCCGAGTGATTTAGAGGGGACCATTCACATTCACAGTCATCGCTTCAAATAAACAGGCTGAGAGTTTAATGATTTCAAGGTAAAGCTCTTTTATTAAGACAACAGAGGGAACTTTTTTTCAACCACAGCTGACATCACTATAATAAATCACCATCATGTCTTGTGGGATTGAAAAAGCCAAAATACTGTCAGAACTGATTTTTCTGGCTACTCATGCCTCCAGAACAAACCATGTGTTTTTAATCAACAAATCTTTGTTTTGCATTTCTAAGACCCTAGCACTCTTTAAATAGTTAGCATTTACCAGAGGGATATTTTAAATTCAACACACTGCTTCCTTACTGAAGAGATTAGGAAACAGGACACCACATTACAGACTTACTGGGCTTGTCCCGGGCTTTTGGAAATTTGTTTTTGTTATATTCATGCAGTACAGAGAAGGGCTTTCCCATACTTGTCTCTAACTTCATTAGACCTTTTCTCTCCCCAAAATCAGGACCTTTACTGCTTGTACGAGTCAAACCGTCTACTGAGACATCATGAAACCCCCCCCTGTCCGAAGCTAGGGGGAAAAGTAATGGCAATAACACCACACCCAGGGAGGTTCCCGAAGCCCCTGGAAGGCCGGCAGCAATAGATACCCCTTTGCCCGCCGTCCCGCGGGCATCCTCGCGCCCGTTATCCTTCGCCCAGCAAAGCCCCGGCAGAGCAGGCTGCGGGGCGATGGTCGAGCACCGCCCCGGCCGTGCCCACCCTCACCCGGCTGCCGATGCCAGCGCTGCTCCTTCACGCCCAGGCTGGGCCAGGCTTTTCTGCTGTGTTTCCCCCCGCGTCAGCAGCGTGATCCGGGTGGGCTCACCTCCCTGCTCCGGTTTCAAGGTCAGGCTGAAAGCAGAGATGTCGGGATCCTCTTTCATGCTACGCAGGAACCCCTCCCGCTCTAGCAAATAAACGCGGCATGCTCTGCCTGCTTGGCACAAATGTCAGGGCTGAGAATAAACCCGGGACCGGGCCCAGGCGCAAAGATGCCCACGCCAATCAACCCGCCGCCGGCGGGCAGAGGCAGCGGCGTGCCGGGGCGCTGCTGCAGGGGAATTGCCAAAACCTGCGGGGAGCGAGCGGGCAGAGCCAGGGCGGGCGAGCGGTCCTCGGGGGTGCTGCGAGAGGGTCCCTGCAGGATAGCATCCCCAGGGGCGAGTCGGCACCCAGTTCCCTGCACGTCGCGTGGCAGCTTTGGTTTGGAAACCCTGCTGGGAAGGGGCTGGGTGACCCGGGCTCTCGTCCCCACGGAGGACGCCTTGCAATGCTGCCGCCCAGGCATGCACCCTGGGTGGCTGCCCGCTCTCCTCCCGCTGCCCCGGTTGTGCCGGGCTGGTGGCACGCGGTCACGGGGCCACCGGTGCGGGCTGTCAGCGGGACGACGAGAGCGGGGAAAGGTGGGGACACCACCCAGGGCACCCCCTTGTCTGCCCCAACCCCAGCCCCCGCCATCCCAGGGTGCAATCTCGCCAGCGGCCCTTTGGGCTGGGCTGGAGCAGGTCAAGGGGGACAAGGTGGCCTTCTCCGGAGCCAGCTCCGCTCCTCCACAGCCGTGGCGGGGCCGAGCATCCCCGCGCTCTCTTGGACGCTTCTCCCCCAGGACGACAGCGAGCCCCCGGGTCCCCCACACCTCCCCCGGGTCGGGGACGAACTTTCCCCTTCGGATGAACTCTCGCCGGCCCCGGCACCTCCTGGGCTGACCCCGGGGCCGGCGGCTGAGACCCCCCTCCCGCACGCAACCCCCTCCCCGCCTCGCAGACCCCCTGCGGGTGGCATAAAAGCGACCTGGGCACATACATTGCTCTAACACCCTCCCACGCAGCTGGGCGAGATCAAAGCCTGCTCCAGGAATCAAAGCATGTGACAGACAGGTGTCCGTCCCCCTCGACAGGGCCACGATTAATCACAGGGTCTATCCCACAAGGAGATCAAACCGGGACTCCTGCCGGCTGTTGGTTAAAGCCTGCCTTCAAGTTACCCTAATTAAAGTTTTCTCTTGGCCTCCCCCGTGTTTGCCCGGCTGACTGCTGTCCCATGACCGCCCCTTTCACTCCTTAAAACAAAGGCTGCTGTGAGGAGCTCCGGGCGGCCGGAGCTGCGGCCCCGGCCATGCTTCGCCCTCCCTTTCTTCTCGAGCTGCTGCAAAACCACAGCCGGGCAGGGGAGCCTTTCCCGCGGGCAGGGCTCTGCCTGCTGCAGGCAGCTGCCCCTGCCAAGCCCTGCGCCCGGCCGGGCAGCGGGCGCTCTCGGCACCGCGAGCACCACCAGGGCAGCCTCTCCCTCCTTGGCTTTCCCTGAAATTTTGAGTGCGTTTGTTCCCGTTCTGGAGCTACCCGTTTGTCCTCCTTCTAAACCGGGAGAATGGGCTGAAAAGCGTTGTTTCGAATATTTGCAGAAGTGCCGGACTCGGGGAATGGCGGCGGGACCCAGAGGAAGCCCCTCGTGCTAAAGGCTCCTCTCCGTCCCCCTTCCCGAGGTTCTCGTCTTGCCACGACATCAATAGCGGCATTTTGATGAGAAGGCAAAGGAAGTGCTTCTCTCCAGCGACGCTTCGCTTTGATGTGTTTCAGGGCTGCGTAAAAGCAAGCCAGGGGAGAACCAAACCGTTTCTGTAACCAAAAACTGGGGGGTTGAACGCACGTTTTAGACATGTCACATAATGAAGAAGTCTTAGGGTTTTCTTTTCCCCTCTAACATGCACGTTATTTCACTCACACGGGGGGGGGGGGGGGGGGGGGGGGGGGGGGGGAAGGAAAAAATCACGGGGTTTGACTGGGAAGCCTCTTGCCGTTGGGAAATCAATCATTTCAGTAGCAAAAATGCTCAAAACAGAACCCTGCCGCGGCCAGGGCTCGTTCCTGTCTGCGCCCGGGGGCTTGTCCCCGAGGAGGGAGCGGGGACACCCTCGCCGACGCCTTTCGTGCCAGGGCCCCGGTGAGCACGAGGCAGCCGAGCCGCGGGTCCGGAGGGACGGGTCTCCCTTCACCTGTGCAGCCGGGGTGCTCGCCGGTGGGTCGCTGCCTGCCGCCCCGGGAAGGATCGCCTTGCTTTTGAACTTGGTTTTTCTCCCCGCAAGGAGCTGGGCCGGCTGACAAACGGTCGGGCTGTCGGGGCCGGGCGTGACTGATGGTAATGACTGTGGGGCAGGACGTGGGCTTCAATCGCCGGCACACGTTGACTCTGGCACCGGGACAAACCACCTTTCACAGCCTCCCTGCGACCTCTCTCCCTCTCCCCGCTCGCAGGCTATCACTCAAACGCCTGCCCCAAACCTGACCTTTTTTCCAGAGGAGCCTTTCTAAAAGCGGCGTTTCTTCGCCAAGCCCCACCAGAGGAATTTCCCTGGCGCTGGCGGGGACGCTCGCTCCGGTGAGCCCCCCGGCGCGCGGGGCCGCGGCAGCCCGGCTCACGCAGGCGAGCGCGCAGGTACGCACCCGGCCCGCGCGGCTCCTCGCACGTATTTGTCAATTTGCACAGCTGCTTCTAATCCCCGCTTTGAAGTCCCCCCTCTCTGTTTTTCTAGCTGACGGCCTCGACGCGGGGTTCCCGGGGTCAGGGCGGGCGGGCTGCAAAGAAGGTTTCACCGTCGGGTGCGGAGGAGCGTCTGAAAGTTCAGGCCCTTCCCGGTCCCCGGCGCGAGCATCCTCCCTGCCCTGCCCGGGCGCCGATGCTGCCCGCGCTGGGGCTCCCGCCACGAAGCCCCCAGCAAAGCCACTTGGAAACGTGGGCAGCGGGGCTCCTCTCTTAAAAAAAGCTGGGAAAACCAAGGCAGTGCTATGGTGCAGGTTTGTCCGGTCTCACACACGCGTGCACGGCCTAATGCAATGTTGTTCTGGTCTTGGCCTTACATTATTAATAATAATAACTGTAAAATTTTGTTACTCGCAACGCGCAGATTGAAGTAGCCAGATAAAGGTCTGTGAGCTACACAACCTGCTGCTGGGGAGAGATGGTTATCTAAATAAGATTTTTTTTTTAAAACCCAAGATAATAATGATAATGCTAATAATAATACCTCTTTTTAGCCTGCTTCAAGATCCAGATCTTATCCTAAACAAGAAAATAATTCTAAGCTCCGGAGAATGCATTGAAAATTAATATTGATTATTAGGAATAATAGTCCTTCTAGGAATGGCACTGCAATGTCTAGGGAAAGGATTCCTCCAGGGCCAGGTAATAATCACAATCATATTTAGTATCTGCACTGCACTTTCTATCCTCAAAGCAGATTAACCTCTTCTGTACGAGCTTAATTATCCGGCGACGGGCTCGCATGGTTGGAGGCGAGCAGCTGCGCCACTGAGCTACCTCTCGCCTGGAAAACCCTCCCGACGTCGAAGCCCCTCGCACCCCACCACGCACAGCCTCCGGACCGCCGCGGCGCTCCCCGGCAGCCGGCAGCACCGCGCTGCCCCTCCAGCCGCCCCCGGCTCCCGGGGAGCTCGACCCCCTCCCCTGGCTCCAGCCCCCGCCGCGGCTCCGGCTGCGCCAGGTTCTCCGGGAGACCACACAATGTGCCTGACGTGCCATTTAATACAACACAATGAAATATTGAAAAGGCTTTCAAAACTCAACATGTTGAGGCAGAAATCTATGGAAGATGTTTAATACTAATTCTATTAGGCATCTGAGTTAATGAATCACAACTGTAAGAAATCATGATAATCCAGAAGGCATTAGTGACAGATTAGCTTCAAAGCTACCATAAAAGTGCCATAATGCTTACCTAGCGGCATGATTAATACCAGCAATACATAATGGCATTATGAGGGATGGAGCTGCGCGGCGGCGGTCTGACAGCCCCTTTGCTCCGGCCATCGCCCCCGAGCGCAGCGCTCGCCCGGCCCCGCGCCCCGGCTCCGGCAGCGGGGCAGCAAGCCCATGCTGGCCCCGGCACCGCCTCGGACCCTCTCCGGGCACGCCACGGCCCTTCGGGTTCTTTGCCCGCAAGAGTAAGCCCACGGGTGTTGTCCACGAGACTTTTTGCTCTCCTCCACCGCGGTAGCAGTCCCGGTGGGTGCTGCAGGTGCCTGCGCTCGGGCGGTGATGGGAGGCAGAGGCCGTAAATGGGAGCTCAGCAGCACCAGCCCCAGCATCGCTGCTGCTTCGGGGCAGGGCCGGAGGGGGCTCTGAGGAGTAGGGCTGCAAGGGCAAAACACAGCGATGGAGGGTGCTTACAGACTGCAAAGGACGGTCCTGCGCTGTAGGTGCTTGAGCTGTTCTTCCTCCAAGGCGCTCCCAGCAGAGTCTTCAGCAAAGCCTCCTGCTGTCTCCTCCAAAGGCTGACCCGGATCCAGGGCTTGGCCAAACCCAGAGCTGATCTCTGCTGAGGAGCACGTTAGGAGAGCTCGGACCGCTGCCGTGCCCTGGTCTCGGCGTCACTCGCACGTGCCCAGCTGATGGAGGCCCGGCCGAGCATGCCCTCCCAGGCCGGGACGCTGGCAGGCACCGCGGTCCTGAGTGTCAGCAGAAACGTAAGTGGAACAAGTTGCTATTGAATGAAACTAGACGTCTCATTATGGCTTTTCAGGATTGTTTTCCTACATCTTTATTGCTCAGGTTTGCTTAATTCTAGAGTGGATGCCTGCCAAATTGTCTATCAAATTACCTACTGGCAAGTAAACCGAGATTAGTTCACTTGAGTGCGGCCCTCTTATATTTGACTTATAGCCAAGCAAAATATGGGTTTAATCAAGGGAGAAATTGGACATGATGTTTCAATGAAAGATAGCAGGGTACTATCTGTTCAGCGGAAACAGGGGAAGACACAACCCAGAGGCAGGGAGCAGAGGAGGGTTGGCCAATTCAGCTCCACAAGAGTCAGCTGAGGACGATCGCTCCGAGGCTGTGTGAGCAGCTTGGGGACACCTAGAAACTCAGCCCTCGCCCAGAAGATTGCTCGGCTGTGTCCTCTTGCTTCCTTGGTGGAGCCGAGATCACGCAGTGACCCTGGCTGGGCTCCCCAAGCGCTCACTGTCCACCATCGGGTGCCCTTCCGAGAGTCTCATGATGTTACACCAACTCCAGCTATGTCACTTGTGTCCCCTGCAGATCTGTCTCCCAGCAAAAGCCCTCTTGCCCCAGAGGAGATGGTTCGGGGAGCAAATGCTGTTGCTAGCGTGGTGCTTATTGGTGCTGGCGTACAAGGTGGGGCTCACCCCGGGGTCCTGGCTCTCCTGCAGGCTGGGCAAGTTCTCAGCAGACAGAAGTCGGTGAACTTGCACCGACTCTGTCTCAGCTCTTCTGATTTACGGTGTCTGAGGATGTGCAGGAAACTATTTTGTCCGCCGCCGGTAGACCCAGAGCCCCTGGCAGCCGGCGGGGTGGGCTCGGGGTGGGAAGCGAGGAGGAAGGTGAAGCCGCAGAGGCCTGTGAGGGGCAAGCATGGGCAAGCGTTTGGTGTTTGTCCAGGACGCGGGGCTGACACGTCTGCAGGTCACCCGTGAAGTCTCCTTCCAGCTTCTTGTGCTTCAGTTTGTGCCTCCCGACGGGCTCCCAGGAAAACGAAGCATCTCAGGAGACGGGCTGGCTGGGCCCAGTGCAAGACACGGGGATACTTCTGTATCCCAAAAGTTTTGGGGTTTTTCCCTCCTTCGCATCCGGCTGTTTCCGCAGTCGTAAGCCAGTGCGGGTGGCTAAGGGCAGGTCCCTGCCTGAGCCTGGTGGGACCCGCCGCTCGTCCCCAGGCCCCCCCTTGGCTCTCCCTGCAGCTCGCGGGGCCGGCAGCCGGGGGGGTGGCACGCAGACCCCCTTTCTGCGCCGCGCCGCTCCCTGCGTGCGAGGGCAGGGTGCTCTTTGGGGAAGAAAGAGGTGCCTGGCTGCTGGGCAGGCGTACCTGCCGTTGCCCGCAGCCTCCGGCGCTGGGATGGTTGTTGCAATCCCTGTGGCGCGTGGTGTCATTGTAAATCCCCAGCTCCTGGCATCGCGGGAATGCGGGTGCGTTCCTCTCCTCTTGTTTTTTGTTCCTCCCCTCTTTAATTTTAAGCTGTTTCCAACCCTCACTGAGGCAAGCTCAAAAATTTGACTCCTGAAGGCTAAAAACTGGAAGGTAAATAAAAATAACCCCAAAGTTAATTATATACTTAACAAGTCATGATTTTTTTAAGCCTGTCTCGTTCCTTGTGGGGGTCTGACTCATGATTCTGAGCACTTGCAGTTGGCAATAATATCTCGCTGTAATTTGAATTAAACCACTTGTAGCAGTGCTCTGTTCTCTAATTTCATTTAGGCCCAGTGGGTGTCCTGTCTTCCTGGAATTTGTTGGCTATCTAATGAGAAGCAGCCCGGCAAACCCAGTTAATGAATAAAGTCAGGCATCTCGTGGGGGGGTGAGAAAGGGATGGGTGGAAGTGGGTAGGTGAGAGGGGGCCGTGGGGATGGGGAGGGATTTGGAGGGCCACTGACCCGGGCTCCTCATGCACCAAGCGCCACGCGAGCTGCACCCCTGCAGCCGCCCCGCGTCCCCCCCCCTCCCGCCCCGTTCCCTCCAGCAACCTCTTGACCCAGCGCTGAACTCGTCCCTCCCGCCCCGGACTCCAGAGGTGTGTTTGATCCTCGCCATCTGCCCGAATTTTCCCTATGAAAGGGGGATGTTTGCTCTTTCGGGCAGCCCTGTGGCCGTCCAGAGCCGCTGCCTGTCCCGGGGAGGCCCGGGCAAGTCTTGGCGCCGGTGCAGAGAAGCGGCTGTGCTACTTCGGAGGTCCCCACGAAACCCGGGCGAGCAGGAGGGTGCCTGGTCCCCCGCTGGCCCCCACCAGTGACGCGCGCTGCTGTGCGACGGTGGCGGGGCATCGCTGTGCAATTGCTCCGTGCAATTCTTGCTTGCAGGTCATGAGCATGCAGCCTTCGCCCGAAGCCGGGCATGCAGCCTAGCAGTGAAACGGTTCCTCCTCTGCCAACAGAAAAAGGCGGGGATATTTTCAATGGCCTCCTCTGTCCTGCAGGGACGTGCGGTTTCCCGCGGCGCTCTCCAGGAGAGCCGTTTCCACCGGCCCTCTGCCAACGGTTCCCGCCGGCGGGGAGCGCGTGCCCGGAGCTGGCGGGTCCATCCTGGGCCGTCACATCCTGCCTGCCTGCATGGCACGGTCCGTGGTGTCCTGCCGTGCTTTTACCGGCCGTCGCTCTCATCGATCCCGTTTTGCAGCCGGGGCGGGAGCGGGAGCCCCAACCCCGCTGCTGAGCGGCAGCCCGGCGCGGTGCTGCGGATCCGGCTGAGCTGCTTCTGATTACCTTGGGAGAAAGAAAAGGGAGGTAATAATGATACGAGCAGATGATGCTATCCCTCGGGGGAAAAAAAATTAAAAAGAAAAAGGAGGAAAAGCGTTTGGGTTTTTCATATATTAAAAAGAGCAGGGGAAAAAAAGACTTCCAAAGTCGTGCGAGTTGCTGAGTTGAATTACGGGGGCTGGGGTCGAATGATTAACAACCCTCCTGCATTTCTGCATCGCAGTCATTACTCACTCCAAACCTGAGGCTTCTCAGTTACATACCCCGGCACAGCCCGACCATTTTTTCCATTGACTGAAAACACATTCTGACTGAAAACAAACTTTCGATCCCCAAGGCTTGGCATGCCTCGGGTCCTTCACCATATTTAATCAACGGGAAGCTAAACACTTTCAATCTGTGATGGCTCATTTGGAGAGGGAGCTTTGGGCCCTCGGTAGGTGCCAGATATAATAACTCTCCCCTTTTCTTTGCTGAGGCCTACTTTTATAATTTTGCTGTTTTTCAATGTCAGACCCATCTTTTGAAGAAATTTTATTGGATTTCCTGCTAGACTTCAGCGAGGATTTTTCTTTCTTTGGCAGAAATATCAAGCAGAACAGGGGAAAAACTCAATCATAATCTTGGAACGAGGATTATTATTAGTTAGGATTTCTTTGTCTGTTTGCACAAACACATTATTTAAGAGCCCCGTGGGTCAGCGGGCCCCCGGCTCTCGTGAACCGGCCCCCGGTGCTGGTCCTCGCTGTCTGCGCGGCTGCTGCTGCCGGGAGGGGAGCAGGCAGCGCCGGTGCATCGCCGGCGCGTGCAGGGCACGGCAAGGGTAGGCTGGGGGCTCTTCCCCCCCTTAGCTGGGGTATTTCTAAAGCCTTTCCAAGATTTCTTAAATCTTTGCCCAATCCTTCGTCCCTTCAGGAAGCAGAAGGGACGTGACCCCAGAGGGCAGGTCTCTGCCCCCTGCCCAGGGTCCCTGCTCGCCCGGCCCCGGCTGTGCTTTGCCCTGGCTCTTTGTGGGAGCGGGCGTTCAAGGGAGACCCCAGCCGCCTCCTGCCTCCGCGGGCGCCGTGCCGCCGAGCCCGGGCCAAACGCCCGCACCGGCGTCCCCCTGCCACGCGCGGGGGGGCCGTGCGCCGGCACTGCCGGGTCACGGGGATGCCAGGCGGCTGGGGCGCCTCTCTCTGCCCGCCGAACCCCGGGCAGGTCCCCGGTGGGTGCCGGCACAGCAAGGTCCCCGGGAGCGGGAGGCTTGTGCGGGCCAGCGCTGGCTTTCCCAGGGGTGGCCGCGGCGCCCGGCTGAGCGAAGCGCGGGGGATCTGCGGGGACGTGCTCGTTTCTTCCCGCATCTCTGCAGGCTGGCAAATGCCTCTGGTGCCTGCACTTCTCTGCTTCCGTCCCCTCTCCGTCCTGGCCCCCTGTCCGTCCTGGTCCCCTGTCCGTCCTGGTCTCAGGGGTCTTGGAAGGCAGGACAGCTTTGACCTGGATGCGAGTGAGCAAATGGGCAGCGTTTTCCACAGGCACCCCTGAGCTTTGGGGTGTGCGAGACCCGGACAAGGGTTTCAACAACCGACTCCTACTCCCACCTCTTCCCAGCCGAGCCCAAAGAAAGCAAGCTGCTGCCGCTGGAGCAGAGCTCCTGCCCTCCCAGCAGAGCAGCTTTTGCTGTCTCAAGGTTTTCCAGGGGCTCTCAAGGCTTTCCTTCTTTTTTTTTTTTTTTTTTTTCTTTTGGTGTTTGAGGTTAAGAAGTATGCTACAGTATTCAATAAATCGCTTGGCATGGCGTACGACAAAACAAGAAAATGTAATTCAGATTAAAGTCACCCTCTGGCTAAAATGATAGTTTATTAAATAAACTGCAGTGCTGCCAATCAACTCTGCTGGCAAGCAATCCTTTGACATTAATCTTTTTTGATGTGATTTAGGGTACACCTGGGCCTTTGTAGAGTATCTCCCATAATTTCTTTCCCATCTCTCTGGATCAAGCTGCTGTGCTTGGCTCCGTTGACAAATTCCCCAAGTAATCCCTCAAAAGATTGGAGAAATGCTCCAAACGCTCCATTAAATTTATTTTCCGTGCTTTAAGAGCCCCAAAACTATGTCCAATAAATAAGTGTTCACTGTGATTTATTGAAATGCTGCTCTGATTTAGAGTTATAGGCGGGGGAAATATGTCACCCCTGGGAGCTGGAAGACCAGCCTCGCAAGCGAGACCAGATGTGCCGGCGTGGGGCGGGGGGAGCGCGGCCAGGCTGGAGGGGGGCTCTGCAGCCCGGGGCCTGGACCCCGCTCCCAAACCCCGGCACAAAAGGTCCCCGGTCGAGTTTTCTTGCCTGAAAAATTTATTGTGGTTGTAGTTATTGGGGGAACCATCAAAAGAGTAATTCTGGCCCTTGTTTTTGCACAGGCCTTTTGATAAATACGATACTTAGAAATATGCCTCCCACAAGACAGGAAAGCCATAGAGTTAAAATGAAGTAATCTGTCAGTAAACTTGCTGGAATCGAGGCCAAAATGAAACCTGTGAAAGCAAGAGGGGGAGAAAGGGAGCCTGTGCTCAGCAACCGGGGGGCCGGCAGATGAGGGCTGGCCTTCCTGCGGCTGTTTTCATCGTTGCAGTTGGAAGCGAGGAGCTATTTTCAAAGGGGCTCTGTTCACCCCTGGCAGGGGCGCGGGGCTGCTCTGGCTGCGGCAGGGGCTCCCTGCTCCGCGCCCCGTGCCGGAGCACCGTGCCACCGGCACCCCGTCCCCCCCGGCCGCATCCGCAGGGCTCCGCGCCTCTCCCCCGGCTCTGTGCGCCTTCTTGGGCAGCCGTAGGCAGCGCCGTCAGCCTCTGCCAGCCTCCGGGACGTCCCGGCCGGGTTCCCGTGCCCGCCCCACGCTCGGGGTCTGCAAACCCCACCCGAACCTGGGGAGCGGAGAGGCAGGGGCCGATCCTCTTCCCCTCGTGCCGGCACGGTGCGCGGCTCCTGCTGGCCTGGACGCAGTTAAAAGTGAGGTGTGTTGCACCACCTGTGTTTACGCTGCACGATCTGCAGTTTACTGTAATAAAATCATTTAATACAGTCGTAATTTTTTTGGCAAGGGCCGTGCTGGTGGGGAGGAGCTGGCTGACAGCAGCTCGATGGACCTGATAACTCCTGAGCAGGGCTGCTCCGAGCAGGAGGCAACACGAAAATCCAGTCTGGAGCTCGCGCTCCGGCGTTGCGGCGTGGCCGTGCTCGCCGAGGAGGCAGAAGGCTCCTCTGATCCGCGGCCAAGCTCCCCGGGCGGGGAGAGCGCAGGGAGGCGAGCTTCCTCCTGCAGCTCGAGCGCTCGCCGGCTCCCACCGGGTAGCGAATCCCCGCCAGGAAAGCCTGCGGCTGCGCTCTCGAGGGCCGGGATCAGGGAAGCGGGAGCCGGCTCTCCCGGGTTTGAGCCCGACGCTGCCCGGGACCGCTGGTGCGGAGCGGGGCGAGGTCTGCGCCCACCTGCAGCCCCTGGTGCTCAGCGGGCTCGGGAGCGCGCTGGGGTACCCGTGCCCCAAAATCAGCGTCGTACCTGGCGCGAGGGACGCGGCTCCTGGGGAAAGCCCTGCCGTCGGTCCGCCGTTCCATTAGCCAAACCAAGACGATATCCAAGGCCGGCGAGGCTGCAGATGCAGAGGGTGACCTGACCCCGGGCCGGCACCCAAAACACCTCTCTACACCCCCCCGTTAGCTCCGTCTGACGAGGCGGAGGACGGGCGGGTGCTCTCGGGCAGCCCGACCCCGCAGAGCACCACAGCAAGGAGGAGAAGGATTTTTTACAGGTCTGCAAGATTGCCACTGCCGCACAGCTCCCGCGACGCCGCAGAGCGGGGCCGCCGGCGCGCGGGCGTCGGGGAGGGCAGGGAGAGGGACGGAGGGTTTGTGGGGGCGGTGGGACCCTCTCTGGGGTCCGGAGCAGACCCTGGGGTGGGGACGGGGAAGGCAAACGGAGGGGGCGAGCAGGGGGAAGGAGGGGAAGGAAAAGAGCGAGGAGGCATGTGTGTGTGTGCGACTGTTAAGAGAAACAGGATTCATGGTAATTTCCTGCCAGATGCCTGAGCTCCTCCAGCACGCAGACGTTTCACATGCGAAATATCAAAGCGTTCCCAGTAACAAATGTACTTCCTGCAGCTCCTCAGATCTGCCTCCGTGCCAGCCGGGGAGCGCGGGGACAGCAGCAAGAGCGACGCTCTTGCCGCTGAACGGGGTCCAGACCCCGGCCCGGGGGGCTGCGGGCATCGCCCTGCTCTCGCGCCGCGCCGCGGGCGCTCCCCGGCTCGCCGGGCGGGCTCTGCGGAACGTTAGCCTCGTTTTTTGGGAAGCGCTGCCTGCGCCTCCCTCGGCGCTTGTACGCGTATTGGTCCTGACAGCTTGAATTAATACGTCAGGGTGTATGATCCGCGCTGGCGACGGGCCTTTGACCCTATCAGCGCAGTGCTTCCCCGGCTGAACGTCTCCCGGCCTCAAATTGATTTGGAGTTTTATAAACATCCTGACGGCAGGGCTGGGAAGGGAGGACGGGGGAAAAAAAAAAAACCTCACACCAAGAAGCGGCTGCGCTGCGCACCAAGCGGCGCTGGGACGGCGACGGGACAGCAACGGGCTCCATCCCACCGCCGCGAAGGCTCCCCCGGCCCCTCCGCATCCCAGCAGAGCCGCTCCCGGAGCCACGGATGCCGCTCGCTGGTCCCCAGCAGCCCGGCCTCCAAATGTCGTCTCTGTTCCTACTTTCTGGTTTGCTTTTTTTTTTTGTCCCCCCAGAAAAGGCAATGCATCTCACCGGGTTTCACAATTTTCTTTGCGATTCTTTTTAACGCCTTACAAAGTTGATTCAAAAATCCCAGTATATATAAAATCCCCCCCCCCCCACCTGTGAACTTGATTCGATGCTGTTTTTCAAGCTCTTCCTAAACGCCGTGCTCGTGGGGAAGCGGTGAAGTTCATTTGATTTAACATTTTTAGCATGTTTTAAGAGCTGCAAGATGATCCCAGCGCTCTCCGAGCGGTGAGAGGGCCCTGCCAGGTACTGCTGTAACTCGCTCCTCGCACCCTTTCCAAGGCATTTTGAACCTTGCAGCAAATCTCTCCCGCTCCTATTCCCGTCTCTCGGTGCTAACGAATGCGCGAGCCTCGCGGGCGCAGAGCCGCTTTGCCTGTGAGAAACTCACGCAAAAGGCCCAAATAATCATAAATCAATATTAACTGTGCATTGCTTATTATTTTCTATTTATTGTCTATTGGCCTGAGAAGTTAATATTGACTCAGTCGGAACAAAATGTCAATAACCGCAGACCTTGAAGGTCGGGGAAGATTGATACTGATTAAAACCCCCGGGCCGGTGGGGGGGCTGGGGCAGAGCCGGCGCCGCAGCGGGACGGAGGCGGCTCCCTGATGGGAGAGGGTGCAGGCGGCAGGCGCCGGTCAGGTTTTGGCCGCCGGCCGCAGCACTTGCCACGCCACAGCCTGGGCATCCTCCTCGGCCGCGGGAAAACGCCGCTCTTGGCCCTCTTTGCCTGTTTCGAGGGAAGCAGAAGCCCTTCCCCCGGCGATGCGGCAGCGTGAGCTGTTTCTGCCCCTCTCCTCCGCCAGCCCTGCACGAAGCCACGCGGGACAAGGACGTCGCCCGTCGCCCCCCTCCCTGGGAGGGCGTCCCCAAGCTTGCAGCCGTCCCACGGAGCCCTTGGCAGGCAACGGGCCGTCAAAGGGGCGGAATCGAGGGTGAAAACTTCACTTCTTCCTTCGGCACGTCGACCTGCTCCTTCCCCGCTCGCTCCTCCTCGTCGCCCTGCTTTCGGTGCGTCTGTGCACCAGCACCGCCCAGGCACCAATTATCCCCCTGCCAGATTTCCACCGGCTCTCGCAGCAACGGGATCACGGCAAAGCGAGGCGACTTCAAACGCGTCCCAGCCTGTTTCCTATTCGGCCCGTCACGTACAGCTCCATACGGGAGCTGGCGGGGGAGGCATCGCCGCGCTCGCCGCCGCACCCCGCTCGCCGCGATGGCTGGGGGGCAAAGCAACCCGGGGACGAGCAAACCCCCCGGGTTTTTACAGACTGCAGGGAAGGCATTGGAGCCAAATTTGGCTGCTTGGTGCTGTCCCCCCGCTGTGCCTTTATTTTAGCTCTCCGGGCCAAGCTTTTCACAGGGCTCTGCGGTACCCAGCGCTCAGCGGGGTGGAGGAGGGCTGGGTTTTGGGCAGGGACGCTCGGCAGTCCCCACCCATTTTGTGCCCCTTTGAGGTTTCTCGGGCAGGAGCCCCCAGCCGTTGGCCACCATGGGAAGCCGTGGCTTGGCTGTGGGCGGCTTTCCTGGCTTCAGCCCCAGTTCGAAGCTCCGACGAGAAAAGCAGGCGGCTCCCTGCAGGCTCGGGTCCACTGAGGCTGGCCGTGGCCCCCAGGCCAGTCCCGTCAGCCCGGCACAGAGCAGAGGCGGAGCAGTGGTCCCAGCAAAGCCTCGGCCAGCCGGAGGACGGAGCTGGCGCTGAGCCGCCCTGGGAAGGGGAGGACCTGTCCTCGGGGACCGCGGTGTCGCTCCTGGAGCCAGCCCACTCCCTGTCACGTCTGTCACTTCTCGTTAGCGCCCGTCAGCCGGGTAACGTGACTTGACTGATGTAATCGGGGCCGACACACCGGCAAGAAGGGATCTCCGGAAACTTTACACCACGCGGTTTCCCAGCCCGGGCTCGTGCCGGCTCCTTCCTGGAAGCTGTGTTTGGAGGCAATGCTTTGCCCGGCACACGGGAAGACGCAGGTCGAGGCACTGTGGTGCTGCCCGCTGGTCGGTGAGCCCCGGGCTCCCCTCCGAAAATGGGCGTCTCGGGCCACCCAAGAGCTCCTCAATGGGGCCACGCTGGGCTGGACTCAGCCAAATCCCCTGCTGACTTGGAGGGAAATAAAGGTGCAGGCAGAGCCCCGGGGATGCCCGTCTGGCAACGCCAACCCCGCTGCCAGGGCGGCGGGCACCGGCAGCGCGCTGCGTGCTCTTTGAAGCGCCCGGCTGCCAGGTGCCCGCCGGCTGCAGCTCACGCTGTGCGCACGCCCGCAGCTGTTTGGCCCCGGGAGCGCCTGACGCACCGTCTGCACCGCACCGTCTGCACCGCCCCGGCCCCGCGGTGGCTGCACGGGGCTGCCAGCCCATCCGCCGGCGGTGCGGGCAGGGGCAGAGCCGGAGAGGCAGATGCAGGAGGAGGTTTGGGGCATTTCCAGCTGCGAGCCTGGCTGGCAAAAGAGGGGTGGCGAGGCGGGGAACGTGCCCATCCCTCGCACCCCTTCTGCAACCCCGTGCCGTGCCACGGCGCCGGGTCGGACAACTCGGAAACGTCTTCGGCGGGAGTTTGCTGGAATGAGGAATAAAGGTGCCGGGGTCTGGGCTGGGCTCGCACGTGCAGCAAAGGGAGGTGGGGGAAACCCTCTCCAGCCGTGCCGGGCGCCGCGGCCGGGGGGCTTCCCACCGCCGTCGGGGAGCTCCTGGCCGGCCACGGTCGGAGCCGTGCACCGGTGCAGAGAGATGGGCTGGGGGCCGGCGCAGGCTGTGGGAACGGACCTGGGGGCAGGAGAAGAAGGAAAAAAGGGGTTTTGAGTCACCCGAGAGTTTCCGCGGCGTGGGGAACGGCAGCGCTGAGGCCTCACCGCTCTCCTCCCCCCTGCCATCGGGTCTGGCAACCGCGCTCGCCTCCAGCCGCAACAAACCCCAGCCCGTCCAATCCCACATAAACCAACGTTGTCCCAGTTATTCCGAGGAAATTCCCCCCTGCGTGGGCAATCACGAGTTAAGGTCTCTTTCCCCACCCCGGCAGAGGGAGGGGGCCGGTGCTGGGGGGTGCGGGGTGGCCGGCACCCCGGACGAGGGTGGCACGGACAGGGGTGGTCCCCGCCTGCCCCCCATCACTCGGCGCAGCGGGTGCGTGAGGGCGAAGGGCCAAAAGCCCCGACAGCAGCAAGGGCGAGGTGGTGGGGACGGCACTGCCACCGGCCCCCAGCCTTCCTGGATCAACGTACGTGGCGGGGTTTGGTGGGTTTTTGCCGAAAATACTTTCTCACTGCAAGTGTTGTACGTAACGAGCAAGCACATCCGGCACTTCGGGGAGATCAATATCTCTGCAGTTGTAAATATCCCGGGAAATCGATGTGGGATGTAAAATGTATTTTGTCCATTTTCACTTTTAATATCTCGTTGTAATAAAAATGCTATTTTAATAAATGAAAATGGGGAGATTCACTGCCGGGTCATGGGGGGTTTCTGCGGTGCTGGGTTTTTGTCATCCCCGCCACCGTTCCCCGAGCTCTGCGGGTGCAAACCACCCCGACGAGGCCAAACCACGTCACTTCATCCCTCTTGCACGGAGCCCAAGGGATCCCATCGCCCTGGGCCCCGGCCGGGAGCGCTGGCTCACCCCGCTGGCGCTGGGGCAGCTCCCGATGCGAACTCGTGGGTGCAATTCTCCCCGTGCAAAGCCTCTGCATTGCCAAACTGCCTCTTAATCCCTTGAAACATGTACTTAACACCGTGCGCAGACGTGTAATTGTCGGGCCCATGGCACAGGGTGTGGTTTCTTCTCTCCATGTACCCCGGGCTTTGCCTTGCCTTTCCTTTCCTTTCCTTTCCGGGCGCTCCTGACCCCGTGGACGAGGCACGTTAGGGGGGTGGCCCTAAACAAACTGCTTGCCTGTGAAGAAAGCCCCTTGCTGTACCTTGGGCAGCTCTGGAAATTGAATCGTAACCTATTTGTAATTACTGTGCAATAGCCACTCGTTAATTACAACATAGAACCTCTCGCCATAGGAGAGGTGGATTTCTGGATGAAATCCCCCGGTCAACATTCAGCAGCACCAGGAAGAAACGTGTGGGGTGGCAGGGGATATTTTTTAATTTTTTGGGTAATTATTTCTCTCTGTTTTACTCTTGGCTGACCTTGGAGTATGCTAAGGAAGACTTAACGCTTGTTTCCAGGGGAGTCTTTCCCGACGGGCACTGGCCGCAGGGACCTGCCGATTGAGACACTGGTTGCCCACTCAGGAGCGAGCCACCAAAACTCCCTTGCAGCGCCATGAAACCTTCTCTTTTTTCCCAAGCAGACGAGGCTGTGGGGGAGCAGCCGGCGCGGGGCAGCTCCGGGCTCTGGGGCGGCACCCGGCTGCAGCCGGCGCTGCCCCGCTCCCTCTGCCAGGGAAGGAGAGCGAGGGCTCTGCCGCGGAAGCGAGGCCGGATTTCGGAGAAGAGGTCAGGATGAAGTAATCCCTGCGGGGCAGCCAGCCCGCCGGCGTTTGCCGCCATGGATTTTGCATCTTCCCTTGAAGCCCCGCAGGCATTTTGCTGCGGGGCTGAGGAGCAGATGCCGCCTGCTCTGAGCCGGCCTGGCAGTTCCTGCGGTGCGGCTCCTGTTTGCCCAGATAATAGTCAGTTATTGGGCGGTTTCGAATGTTTAACCTGTTATAAAATGTTTGTTAACCGGATTTATCTGGGCGGCTTGGTGCTAGCAGAGCACCAGCAAACTGCTGGTTTGGATGGGAGGAGAGGAGGGATCGAGGTCGGAGCTTCCCCGCTTTGCCTGGGAAGACGGTGCTGCTGTCCGCCGGTGCCTGCAGAGCCTCACCCTCCCCGGGACAGGGCATGGACGTGTCCGGGCAGGGTCCCAGACATTCCTGGGAGACTTGCACCTGAGTTCTGGGAGTTCCCAAGGCAATTAGCATCTCTGTGCTAACAGTGGTTTTCTCCTCCGTCTAGGCAACTCCTTCATCAAGGTGTGGATCTGCTTTTGTCTCGGCACCAGCAGTGCATCTCAGGGAGCTTAATTAGAAGCTTGGCGTGGCGTGCGCAGTTACAGCAGAAATGCTTTTGTGGGCGATCACCAGCAGCTGGGTCAGTAACCCCGTGCCGCCCCAGGTGCTTCCTCCCCTGCGATAAAAGATCCCGCTCTTGGGATACCTTCAGCTTGTGCGTTTTTCCCCGCTCCGGCTGCTATCGCGGCGAGGTTTTGCTGGCGTTACCGCCGCGTTCGGGGCGCTTGGTGCTGGGACGGGGTCGGCGGCAGCCCCAGGACACGCCGCCTCTCCAAGCACCGTCCCGGCCCCTCTCCGGGCCCCGGCCGAGCGATGTGGCAGCTCGGTCCCTGTCACTGGCGGGCCGGTGGCAGCTGGCAGAGACCCCTTTCATGTCTCTCTGAGAGCAGGGTGGAAGTCAGCGCACAGATAATTACAAGGCAGTGCATCTCTGTGCCCTGTGACTAAGGCAGTATGTAGAGCAAAGGTAGGAACAAACCACCAGAAAAGCAAATAAATAAAGAAGAGAGCTTTAATAATGGGGTAATTACCTAGCTTAAGTACACAATCATCTAGCATTTTGCTAAACTTTATGACACATGATGACAAGTTAATAAATGAGATGTCTTACCAGCAGTAAAACAGCTGTTACCAGCCACCTTGTGTGTCTGGGTAGCCCAGAGCAAAAAAACCCACCAAGCCAAATGAAAAGAAACTGGTTATTTCTGTTTGTCGAAATAGCCCGGGTAATAAATCACCATTAATGATGCTGTCATTTATCAAAGGGAAAGCTCTTGTTGCAAAAGCCTTTGAAGTCATGGCACCTATAATTTCCTACCTATAAAAAGGTACCTTTGTGTATGTGTCATACCTGGAACCGGCGGCAGCCAGGAGGTACCGGGAGTTCATTGCCGCCCCACACCCCGTCGCACAAGCGCGGCACTAACGAAGCGGGGGCTGGCCCGGGCTGCCGGCTGGGCTGGACAGGCCGTCATGAGCCCTAGATCTGGCAGGGATCGATTTGTGATGGTTTAAAGGTGGTTTTCCTCTCCTCCCCATACCTAATAGCTTGTTTACCCAGAAATGTTTAGGTGGTTAATTCATGTTAATTAACAGGGATCTAATGTGGTTAAAATAATCAGCTTGACATTTGCAATGGCAGGACCCGCCAGGAGCAGGACTCTGAATTACCGGCGTAGCGAAGCCCCTCTCGCTGCTACAGCTGAGCGGGCAGAGTTCGGCCCTCGCTGAGCCTCGCCGGAAGAGCCTGGGTCTCCCTGCTCTCCCGTCCTCGCTGGGCCAGCACACGCGTTACTAACGCCGATGCAATTATCACGTTATTGCGAGAACCTTCGTCTACCATCACGTCCTGGAGAAACGCGCAGCAGCATCTGCTGGGCTCCGGCGCCGCTCTCTTTCCTGCCCCGGTCCCTTGCTGTGCACCCACGGCGCAACAGGAACGAGTCGGGGCGACGGTTACAAATGCGGGCCCTGAAGACGAGCAGCCTGGCTGTCATCGGAGATTAAGTCCTCTGTCACCAGAGAGCGGGAGGTACCAGGCACTTGAGCTAAAGGAACATCTCCCGTTAGATGTGCGAAAGCAGCAGCCTCGCGTAGCCGCCGGGGAAAGCGGTACCAGGAGACGCAACCACGTGCGTTAAACGCACGCGCGCGCTCGGGAGCGCTGCGGAGTCGGCGGCCCTGGGGACCCGATGGACAGAGCGGGGCTCGGCCCAGCCCCTGCCCGGCTCCGGCCGCGCGGAGAGGTCACGCGGAGCGGAGCAGCCCCGCTCCTTCCCGCCCCGAGGGCCCTTGCAGAAGGGGACGTCCGTTTCACGGGAGAGGTCTCGCCCGACCTCGCAGCAGCCCTAAGTTGAGCTGGCGGGAGCCCGAGGCTGAGCCCGCCCCGGCCGTGCGCGGCAGCTCTGCTTGATGCTCTGCTTTGCAGTGTGCTTGATGCTCTGCTTTGCAGGGCGGCGGCGCGTGCGACAGCCTCCGGCCGAGTCCCGACCCGCCTGCAGAGACCACCCGACAGAGGGTGGGATACGTCTGTATTTTTGGGTGCTTCGGTGCTTTCTGGCATTGCCGAGGCCAGCCGAGCGAAGCAGGGCGAGCCCCCAGGGCGGGGAGCGGGCTCAGCGTGGCGGCTCCGGCTCTGCCCTGGCCGTAATACCCCCAGCACGTCCCTAAACGAGGGGCTCCGCGTGCCAAGGGAGGCATCTGCTCCCCAGGGCACCCCTGCGTTTAGGAGGAATGTGTTTCTTTTCTGGAGACCTAAGGAAGGTTGGATTTTTCCCTTCTCCTTGACTATTAAATGAGGCAGCTCCTGTGTAGCTTTGTCATTTTTCTCCTGCTGAAGACACTTTTTCTTTTCTTCTCATCTGAGTGGCAGGCACCTCACCAGCCTCATAAGCATCTGCTACAAGAAGTCTTCACCTGTCACCTCTTCCCAACTGACTTGAGAAAACAGGATAGGAAAGCTATAAATAATTAAGACCCATCCAACACAGGTGCAGTGACTAAATATCAAACCTGCCTGAGCATCGCCGACGCTCCCTTAATAGCCAAGGGGAATCTAACCTAGTTTGGAAGGAAGATGAGAAAGGAGACAGGAAACCTGTGCTAAAATTGTGGCCAAACTGGTTTCAGCTCCCGTCGAGGACTCCTGACCAGGGAATAACCCACTCGTACGGGTGCCGCACGCTGCACCCGGATGAAGGTTTATGTCATCCCAAAAGACCTGGACGGGGCACCCCAAGACAGTAAGAGAGTGGCCGTAGCGCCCAGGGCACGCAGCCTGCGCTTACCCCCTGGTATTTCGGGGGAGAGAGGAACCTCTTGCATTTCTATTCCTTCTCCCTATTAACATGCATGATTTACTGATCAAATCCTACAGCCGTCTCGGGGCTTGTAAGAAGTTAACATCAAAGCCCTGGAAGGGAGGGAATGGCAAGTGCTGGAGAGAGATGTCACATTAGTGTCTGGCTCTCCGAGAGCTTCTGCATTTTAAACCTTGTTCGTCAAGGCTTCAACTTCATTGCCCCGCTTCGCGGGGAGGGAAAAGATGGCACATACAAAGAACTTGCCTCCCGCTTGGGAGAGGCTTCGGCGGCCGGGGCAACCCGGGGACGGCAGGGACGGTCCTGCCCGGAGAGAGCTGCAGCCGAAGGCAGGACGGCTCCGGCCGGGGCACCTGGCCATGTCGAAGGATGTAAATCCTGCTGTCGTCAGGGCGTAACGAGGCTGATGAGGGCGAGATAGAAACTTCCCCTTTGGGCACTTCTGTAATTGTTCGTAAGGGCGTCAGTTCAGCAGAGCATGATTAAATTCCCAAGGGAGCAACCAGGGAGATAATTAACTTTTGGAACAACTTACCTGTGAGACGGAGTATCCATCACTCAAGGTCTTTACGGAGCAAGCGATACCCTGCTGAAAGCTCCTGGAGGTGACCCTGCAGCCCAACCGGTGGGAAATATCCTCCTGGGATTGGAAAACGCTGATTTACCTGAATCTAAATGATCTGCAGGAATACTCCTGGCTCCAACTCGCAACAAAAGATAGGCAAGCTGCATAATGTGCTGTCAGCCTGCCCGGGCCTGGGGACGACAGGGTCACCCCGAGCCGCGTGGCCGGGTGTGCTCCGGCTCCCAGCTCGCCTTCCCGGCGCTGCCGGCTGCCACTCCAGCATCAAGCCGCCTGGGAAGTGGCATTTCAGCTCTCCCACCGTTCAAACTTTCTGCAGTGCTTTCTCCACCCACCCACACATGCACGCCTCTTTTTTTAAGTTTGATTTTGCCCCAGCTGGGGATGAAATAATGACCATTTTTGCAAGCCCTGTCACTGGGGCGGGGAGTGCTGGGACGAGCTGGGATGTCTCCTGCCACCTCCGAATGCCGGGAGCCTGGAGAGAGCCTGGACGGGCGGGATCTGTCTCCCCGTATATGCCCAGCAAAGAACCAAAAAAGCTTTGCCCCGGGACGAGGTGCCCGTGTTCACCGGTGTCTCGGCGTGAGAGGGGAGGCAGAGGGGCAGGAGGATGGAGAGCGCCCGGAAAACGTTGCCAGGGTTTGCTGCAAACCCTGCGCCAAGGAACGAGCTCGGGGCTCTCCCCGTGCTGAGCGGAGCAGAAGCCTTCACCGGCCGCCCCGTGCTGGTCTCTGCTGGGGGGGCTGGCCCCAGCCCGAACCCCCCCGCCCTTCCCGTGGGGGGCCGGGGCAGCGGGACCCTCTCTGGACACCCATTAGCCCAGGGAGCTGCTTTTATTTGGGCTCCACGGCACAGTCCCCGGGAGATTTATGGCCTGAGCGCCTTTGATGTGGGCCCCTGATAAGCATCAGGAATATTTTCGTTTCATGACAATGTCAGCCAGTGCGCTCTGACTGAAGGGGGTTTATGGGCAGCGATGTTTCCTGCAGCTATTGAGCCGGCTGCCACATTCCTAGGAAAGGCCGGCCATTAAAATAAAATCGTAAAACCCTCTCTGGAAGGCTTTATAAACAGAGGGAAGCTTCTCCTTTAAGGGAGAGGATCGGGGAGTATTTCCATTTCAATCAGGGACATCTCTGGAACAAGACCGCAGCCAGGGCTGCACAGAATTTGTCAGGGGATTAGCTCAGGAAAAGAGCGAGCGCAGGATTTTTTCCCCTTCGCACTCACTCGGCTGTTATTCCAAATTAGGCCGTTCGTGTTCGGCTCGGAGGAGCGTAATGAAAACCAGAAGGGAGCCGCAGCCGGAGCCTGGCTGGGGGCAGGGGCCGGGGCCGGGGCGCTGGAGGAGTCCGGGCGTGCACAGGGCAGGCCAGGCACCCCGCTCCTCGAGCAGCGGGCGGCAGCCCCGGTGCCGCTTGGCCCCAGCGTGCAGGGGGTACACGGCGCTGCATGGTGCTTCGTGGTGCTCTGTGGTCCTGCACGGCGCTGCACGGCACTGCACGGCACTGCATGGTGCTGCATGGTGCTGCACGGCACTGCACGGTGCTGCATGGTGCTGCATGGCGCTGCACGGCACTGCGTGGTGCTGCATGGTGCTGCATGGCGCTGCACGGTGCTGCATGGTGCTGCACGGTGCTGCACGGCACTGCGTGACACTGCGTGGTGCTACACGGTGCTGCACGGCACTGCATGGTGCTGCATGGCGCTGCACGGCACTGCATGGTGCTGCACGGCGCTGCACGGTGCTGCATGGTGCTGCACGGCACTGCACAATGCTGCACGGCGCTGCATGGTCCTGCACGGTGCTGCACAGCACTGCATGGTGCTGCACGGCGCTGCATGGTGCTGCATGGTGCTGCACGGCACTGCATGGTGCTGCTCCTCTCCTCCCACCAGTGCTCCGCTGGGAGCAAACCCGAAGGCAGGAGAAACCTCCGCCTCGGGTGTATGCACCACCTCACGCAGCACAACAGGCAGGGGGGCCCGCGTTGCTCCCGCTGGTGGGGTCCCGGCTGTGGAAAAGCCGCCGTGGCCTGGCTTTCCCACCGTGGCAGCCTCTGCTCACTGTCAACTGCTTCCCGCCTGATTTATTTGAGGTTTGCGCTCCGATCTGTAATGCAAAGCCACCGAGCGCCTTTCTTTCTCCTTGGAATTAAAGCCCCCACCGCTGAAGCGCACACCTGGTATAAACAACTATAAAAAATGCACATGTGCAGCGCCAGTGCTGTTTTTAGGTGCTGGGAACGCAGCCCGGCACCGGGTGCCCGTCCAAGAGGCGGGCGAAAGCGGCTGTCCCGTTCCGAGAGGGGGGACCGGCTGGGTCAGGCCTTATGCAGCCACCCAGGCTGAGCTGCAATTTTCCCAGGTTTTTGGGGATGCATTTTTGGGCAGGAATAGGTGTCCCTTCCTTACCCATCCCGCCCGGATGTCCTGGGGAGCTCTTCTCCTCGGAGGGCGTAATTCCAGGGCTGAGCTCCGGGCTTTAAAGACAAATGATTAATGCCCGGCAGGTTTGGACTGCCCAGTGGTTGGGAGGTTTATATAGCAATGGTTTTCCTGAACTTTACTGAAATACCATGGGCTGAAGCCAGCGTGAATCCTAAAGCACGCCGTCATTCGGAGGCAGCGAGAGCCCCTCACCCAGGAGCCTCGATGGGGGTGGGGGGAAGCAAAAGCCCTTCGGTCGGGTAGTCGGAGAGAAGGAGGGCAGCAGCTCCAGGGACGGAGGTCACCCTCATTTCAGGTCCCACCTCCTCCCTGTCCTGGCTGGGGAAAGGGAAGCGGTTTCCGTGTACTGACCAAAGAGCATTTATCTCTGGCAGCGAAGGCACGGGAAGCAAGACCCAAGGGCTGCTTCTGGCTTTGAGCAACGTGCCCAGCTGAAAAACAGAGCCTCTAACGAAGGCGAAATGCTGCTGGAAGAGCCGTGCCACTGCTCGTCATGGCAGAGGTCCCTCCGACCGCCCCGGCCCTGGGCACAGCCTCAGCGCGGGGCTCCCGGCTAGGGGAGCAGCCCCACCAGGGCCCGTCCAGAAAGCGACCGGGCTCCGTCCTGGAAGCGCTGCTGGCTCCGTCCCGCTGTCCCCTGCTCAGGAGACTCTTCCAGAACCTCACTCCCCTGACGATTTTAAGCTTTCTTCTCGTTTCCAGCCTGTCTTTTTCATGGCTAATTTATCCCCTTTGTCCTTGTGCCAACATTGTCCTTTAACTTAAACAACTCATCCCCCTGCCTGGCGTTTACCCCCCGTGTGTTTATAAAGAGCGATCGTTTCCCTGCGCAGCCTCCGGGCTCACGGATAAACAAGCTGAACTCGGCTGGTTTTTAGTTGCTCTTTCCCCCGCGCTGGCAGCCGCCGTCCTGTTGCCCCGGCCCCGCTGGCCCCGGCCCCGCTGGCCAGCCTGGCGCAGGACGAGACCCCATCCCCGCGTCCCCCGGGACCGCCGGCCCCAGTCCCTGCGGCTACCACAGCAGGGAGGGAGAGGTTTGGGGTGGGAAGCGCGCCTGGGGAGGGCTGCGTGCCGATGCCTACCGCACCGGTGCGAGCACCAGCGCAAAGACTGGAACGAGATGGAGATGGGACGCCCCGTGCACGCGGAGCACGGGAAGTTTCCCGGCCTCCCCGGCAAGCAGCACAGCAGGACAAACAGGTTTGGTGGGTGGCATGGAAAAGAAAAAGGGAAGCTCGGCCCCAGCATACCCTGCCGGCGTAAGAAAGTCCCAACCCAGCGCTGCTCCTCCTGCGAAGAAGCGGGCGCTGGGGCCATCGCCAGCCGTCCCTTTGCTGTTTCCCCAGAGGGGGTGTCCCCACCAACATCGCTTTCTGCGGGGTGGTTTTGCAGGGCTTGCCGTGACCCCCAGCTGCAGGAGCAGGACGGGGCGGGGGCAGAGCTCCCAGCCCAGCCTCTCTCTGCCTCGGTCCATATTTCACAGGAGAGCAGATACCCATCGGCCGTGTCACGGCGGAAAACCAAGAACTCAAAGCAATTTTAAATGAACTTTCAAAATGATGAACAAAGAGCCCTTGTCCATGTTATACAGCAAATAAATCACACCAAAATGATAGTTGTAATTCCCAAAAGTACACAGAGAATTGATTTTCCGATGACATTTATCATGATAAACCGGTGCAGCAGCATACAGGCACATCTTAAGTTGCAGCTGGTTGACTCCCTCCCATTTATCTCCCATCCCATCTTCGCCGGCCACATTTGCACAGTTGCACAAGTGATTATTGCTACTAAGGACAACAGTCCTGGGGCTGGTTTTAGCTCAGCCTGCACCAAAGCTCGGGCTGGGTTTGCCTCTCGCCCCACACTGACTCAAGCCTCCGCTGCAGCAGGCGCAGGTACAAGGCGAAGAGGCGTTTTAATGGCTCGCCAAGCGCAACGCCCGCACAGGCAGGCTCCCGAGCCATGCAAACTATTTCTGGGTGGACACGAAGTGCCTCTGGATTGCAGATCAAAAGACCGATTGAGTCTGGGTTGGTTTAAGCCGTCCTCCAGCCCTGGGCTCTGGAGAAACCTCCCAGGATGAAGCGCCTGGAGCAGCTGGGCTGGACACGGGGCGAGGGGCCAGGAGGGTCCTGCTCTGCCGCGGCAAAGGAGCAGGGATGTGCCAGGTCCTTTGCCGGGAGGAAGGAGCAGGGATGTGCCAGGTCCTTTGCCGGGAGGAAGGAGCAGGGATGCGCCAGGTCCTTACCTGGCAGAGCCTGGCGAGCGAGGACGCTGCACTGCTTGCGTTGCAGCAGGCAGCAGGCGGGCAGGGCTCTGCCCTCCAGAAATCCCCCAGCCCGTGGCGACCGGGACCGTACCAGCACGAAACAGCCTTGATTTGGCTTTGGCTATCGCCCAGGAAACCCCCCGATTCCTGCGCTGCTGGGGCGGGACGGACGGGGAGCACCCTCAGCCATGCCGGGCCCCAGGCATCCCAAAAAAGAGCCGGAGACGCAGCTGGGCTTCTTAGCGAAAACCAAAACCCTTCCCAAAAACTAAGGACGTTCTCCCGGAAAGCGAAGCCATCTCCATTAGGATAACATTGCTTTCAATCCCCAATCAGATTTTTAAATTATCTCTGGCTGTGCCGGTGTATATATCTCCCTTTGTCAGAGCCTCGCCAGCCTCTCCCGCTCGCCTTTATTTGTCTTGCTGCTGTTGCAGCGAAAATGTATTGGCTTTGCAGTTAGTGATTACACGTCATCACATACCCAATTTATAACACCATACCCCAAAGAACAGATGTAATAAAGCCAGGCCAGGAAACAGCAATGTTATAAAACAGAGCAGTCAACTCAGAGGTCCTTGCATGTGTGCAGGAAAGAAAATATTATAGACACTGGTTTGGGGAGGGAGGGGTATGGGGAGACAGGGCACTCGTGTGCGGGGGTCGGGGCGGCGTGTCTGCGTCTCACAGGGGTGCGGACAGGGGGATCGGGGGCGTTCAGTCCCGAAGCTGCTGCCCGGGGTGCTGCAGCCTAGGCGGGAGGCTGGCAGGCGGGTTTGGGGGGGTTGCAGCACCCGGGTCTGGCTGGGGCGGCTGCTTCGGGACGGACAGAGGGGTGACACGGCTTTGCCTCCAACCGCACAGGGGTTTCTCCCAGCGCCAGGCGTAGAGTCAGGGTTTCCTCGGTCTTAGTCCCATGCTGAGCCCTTGGCCCCCTTCTCTCCGAGGGGAGGAAAGCGAGGGGGGCTGTTATCTCAAAAAACTTTGATTCCCCCCGCCGCCTTCCCACGAAAACCCCTAAGCCCCGAGCTATTGCGCCAGGAGACGCTCTCCAAGAAGACTTACCCAAAGCAACAATTTATCTTCTATTATTCATGGGCCAGGGAGACACGAACTCTCGCAGCGGGACCGGCTAATCGCCGGCAGAGATAGAGGCAGCCCCGTCCCGATAGCAGCGTGGCGGCAAGGGGCTGATAAACTGGCAGCGGCAGGAGCGGGTCTCCAGCGGCCGGGCTCCCGCTCCGAAAGCAACAGCGCCTCATTATCGGAAAGTTTTTGTTTAATAATCCAGGGTAATAAAATGCACCTCTGGAGGGCTTTGCCCAGATAAAGGGATGTAAATCGGTGATAAAGAGTTTTGAATTTAGCTCCCACAAAGAGCATGTTAAAGCCCATTGTTCCCCATTGGTCCTCTGTCGGTGACCTTGGCCATGTCTGTGCCGGTGCCGCTCCTGTGCCCCGGGGACGGCTGGAGGGAGGGATTGGCTTCCCAGTTGGAAGAACCCCAGGCTTTGCTGGGAACTGGGGGGTCCCAAGGAGCTGGGGTGGGCCACAGGGTGGTGGTGGCAGCAGGACCGCAGGCGGACATCTTCCAGGGCGATGCGGTTTTCCGGTGACAGCAGAGCCTGAGCTTTGGGAAAGGGCTGGGGCAAAGCCCCTGTGCCCTAAAGCTGGGTGCACCCAAATCCCTGAAGTGCGGGAGATCTGCCCCACTGCAGCCGAGCCGGGCAGGAGCAGGGCCTCATCCAGGGACCGAAATACAGAGCCCGGCAGCTTGCTGTAGGCTGCTGTTAAAAAAAAAGGAAAAGGAGTGAACAACAACAACAAAAGTCTGGTCCTAGATTGTATATGTAGTTTAGAAACATGTTATGCAAATTAGTTAGCTTCAAAAGCTAATCACTTTGAAAGGTCAAAACTCACATTCATAATCGGACTAAACAAAAAGCTAATTAGAGGCCTTTTGTGTGCCTAAATGAGGCCAGAGAATTCCCCCTGCTCCCAGGGGTGAGTGATGCTCAGGAGGGCTCTTGGCAGGATTATTTCTTCCACGAGGTATTTACTAGCAAAACCCTCTTGCCAAATGAATGGAAATAATGATACAGAAATGGCACCAGACCCGACGCGTGTATTAGTGTAGCTTTAAACTGCCATTACGGACTGAAGCATAAATTCGAGAGGGGCCAGAGCTGGAGCGAGATGCTCTGAGCCAGCCCGTCCTCGGGATGCAGCTGACGCTCGCCACATCCGCCCCGGGCACGGGACGGCTGCTGCCTGCGGGAAGCGTGAGGGCAGGCAGCTGCCTGCACCCGCAGGGTGACGCCGCCGCCCTGTCCCCTCGCGGACGACGCCCAGGAGCCCCCCTCCCCTCCCCAGCTGCCCACGACTGCTCGGGGTCCGGAGAGCTCTGCGAGCGAGGGCCGGCAGCGAGCTCAGCTCCACCGGTCCGCGCCCGTTGCAGGTTTGGCCCCTCGGCTCTGCCGGTGCCCGGCACGGTGCAGGGCAGCACACGCAGCCACCGCGGGCACCACGCCGGGTCCGGCGCTTCCCCGGCGGGAACCCCGGCCGGAGCCGCGGGCCCTCGAAGCGCGTTTTAACGCTTCCCCAGGAGCAGCCCCTGGGCTCACCCCGGCTGTCAGCGGCACCGTCACTCCAGCTGGTCCGGAGCGCTGGATTCCTGTTGCCAAGATATGGATTTGGTTTTAATAACAGTTAGTGCAAACATTGTAAATTTACTGCTGCTAGAGAGAGTTTTTGAAAACGTCCAAGTCTGGCTATAATTTTTCAATCGCACCAGCTGTTTGTGCTCTGCTCATACCTGACATGCTGCTTTGAAATAGCAATCACTGTATTTATAAGAAGGGAAGGACTCATAAATATGTCAGGAGTGGAATATACAACGCCATATTTCACCATTTTCTATTTTAAAATTGTGAGTTATGGCTACAGAAATGTGGTCCCATTAAAGGTGATATGATGTATTTTGTGTCTTGTTCAGGAGCCCATCCATCATTGAGACAATAAAGAAAACCGCACTTACTTTTTTTCCCTGTCGTCTGTAATTTATGATGCCCAAAAAGCTGTAACCTTTTGGCAGGCTTTGCAGAAACTGCTGCACTGTTAGCAACTAAATAACCTTTTATAAGGTTTTAAATGTGTTGCTACAGTCTCAATGCACTTGCTGTATCGATCCAGAAGATCCTGCAAAAAAGGGGAAAGGAACATGATCTATAACAGGATCGATAACAGTATATAGATTGTTGAAAGATGCTTCTAATGATTTTTGCCAGCCGTCATCTTTCAATGTGCTGCTCCCCATCTTTTAGGCTTCAGTCTTTGCTCAAATTAATTAACCTTGCTCAGCCTCTCAGCGTGCCAGCGCTCCAGGCAGCGACCGGGAGCACCGCAACGTGTTTCCAGCCTGCGGGTTAATGGGAAAGGTGGTCATAAGAGCACCGGACGGGGAGGCCGGGCAGGGAGCAGCACCCCAAAACCCACATGCCAGCCCACGTCCAGCCTGGCACGGGCCGCCAGGAAGGACGGGAAGAAGCGGGGCGCGCAGAAGAAGCCCTCCCTTCGCCAGGCTCCCGCTGCCCACCCTTGCTTTCGGGAACGGTATTACTATTTTTTTTTTCCACGGCAAGGCGCCGGCCCTTCAGCTGAAGCACGGGGCATCCGTCCTCCTTTGGGGGTCCGGACCCGCGAAATGCACCCGAAACCTGGTGCCACCCCGGCACGCGGGGCGCGCTGGCCGCGTGCCGGCTGCCGGCGCTGCAGCTGGTGGGTGCGACGGGTCCACGCCGCGGGATTTAATCATCAACCCTCGGCCCGGGTTTTAAAAGTGCTGAGTGGAGAGCAATTATAAGGCAGAAGTCTCCGTGTTCACAGGGCTGTTTAATCAAACCTAAAAGAGAAGGGAGCCGAAGCGGGGAGGTGCGTGGCTGGGCGTCGAGAGCGCGCTGCTCCCAGAAAGCGCAGCTCCGCTCACCCTCCCCGCCCGGCTTCCTCGCTTTGTCATTTATGTTTTCCCCCCAAAGCAGCCACCAAATCATTATTAACGTTATAAATAAAATGAGAGGGCAAGTTATTAAATGTAAAATATGTGGAGTCCTCCTCGAACTCACTGCGTAGTTCATAAATATGATGGCTTAATTTCATCTGTAATCCAAACGGCTGATGAAGCATTACACAGCTCTCTGTTAATTGAAGTTGTTAACAAAGCTGAAGAGAGAGATTATTATGTATAGACTTTTATCCTTCAGGGGTATCATCATAACAGATCATAAATGGAAATGAATTCATCGCTCCCACATGCCATCGCGGGAGCCCTGCACGCAGTTTTCCGCCAGGCGGGTGGCCAGCGCAGCCCCTGGGGACGGGATTCGGGACGGATCGGGGACGGGAGGGTCCCCCGTCCCGCCCGCAGCCCCGGCACCGAGCCCCGTGCCCCGGCCAGCCCGGCCTCGCCCCGCGGCTCTCCTCCCAGCACCTTCGGGATGAGCTTCCCGGAGTCCGGCTATCGGTTTGCAAAGCCCCTCGGAAGCCTTTAGCTGTGATGTGCGATCATTGCCATCATCCGGGGCACGTGATATATCAGGGCAGATGGAAAATCCATTCCCTCGGCCGATATATCCTGGCCGAAGCGCTCACGTGCGGGAGGATCCTCTGAGTTCAGGCCAGTTAATTTACTGCCGGGCACGAGGCGAGTTTCTGGGAGGGCACCCGGGGCTCCATATATTTCTCAGCTCCACAGACAAAGGGCCCTCACGATCTCAGACTGGAGTGCCTATGTTTTCAGCACGTTGCTTAAAGTAATAATTGTTTGGCTTCCAGTTAGTGACGGGCTGTTTTACGGAGAAGCGTCCGCCTGGTGTTAAAAGCCGTGTGGCAGGAGAATAGCCCTTCCTGCGGCTTTCCGTGGCCGCTCCTTACACCCTGCTTCTGCTGAGCCCCGGGAGATGCTCTCCCAGCAAGCGAGTGCCGGTGTCCACCCCGGCCCCCCAAAGTCGCCCTCCCCGCGGCGAGGAAAGCCAGCCCAGCCGAGGTCTGCAGCGTTGCAGCCTGTATTTCTGGGCTGCGCTGCTTCCAGGTGGAGTTATGAAAACACACAATGCCGTTTCCTTCTCCTGGATCCCATCGGCTTTTTCCATCCAGCACGTTATCCAGGAAATTCTCGTCTATACCTTTGAGGAGTTACCGTGATTATCTGGAACACGTTACTTGCACACAGCAAATGCAAATTAATGTAGTCTTCACATTTCGCCATAGCAATAAAGGGGAATGTTGACATCAGCCTGAAAGTAGAATTAACTTTTGCATTATGTGGTGTGAGAGCGAGGTGTTGAAACCCGCGTCCGAGACTTTCCAAGTCACAGTAAAGAACTGTTCTGGCAGCGCTGCAAAAACACGGCAGTGTTTCCAAAAGGCAGAGGCAAGCTGAGTGGTCTCTCTGTTCCAGGCTGGATTATTGCTTCTGCTGGGCTTTCAAAACCCTGCCATTTTGTCTCGTTACCTCTAATGTGCTCCTTGGTTTATTGCAAGCTCATCTCCTTAAGAAGAGAGAGTTACAGCGCTGTCAGGGTCTGCTACTCTCCGATAAAGAGCCCGCTCCGTTCCCAGCAGCATCGGCCTCCCCTCCCCGCTGTAATCCCTCCAACAACCCTCCTTTCATCGCAGCCACGGGAACCCTTTGAACCAGAGCAGACAAGGGCTGGAGGGACCAATCCTGCCTGGGCCCTGCCAGCTCCTTTGCAGCCATAACTCCGGCAGCTCGGTGTTAACACCTTGTTCGCGGCGGCAAGGCGCGCGTTACCGGAGCCCCTTAAATCACGCGGCGAGGCTCAATAGGAAGGGACAAGGCTAAGAGCTGTATTGATCCCTTCTGCAGCGCACGGGCATCCACCGCGCTCCCAAATCCCGCGGCGAGCACAAAACCTGGCGTGGAACGTCTGCCGTCGCCCCAGCGAGGCCGTCCCCGGGGCTTTGCGCTCCCCCGGCCCCCGGCCCGCTCGGGGGGGTCGGTCCCACCACGGATGTTTCGGGTCCCAGCGCGCGTGGGACGGGGAGCTCGGGCACGGCTGTCGGGCAATTTCCTCGTAAAAACGGGTCAGCTCCGACTTTCTGCCACCAGCCGTGCTGGGGCGAGGGCCAGCGGCTGGGCGAAGGGCGGCGGGAGCCGGGGCGAGGCTGATGGGGTGAGAGCAGGGGCTACCGAGATCAGCGCTGAGCGAGAGCGGCGGGCGAGAGCGAGACCCGCGCGGGGACGGGCTTGCTGGGTCAAGCGGGCTTCGCTCGCCCGGCAGTTACAGCCCGTCCTTCTCTCCTTGGAGATCGGAGCAGAAGGGTAAATGAGCCTGCGTGATTGGAATTAACCCCTTGTCTGTCTCCGGCCTCGGTACCTACGGTGCGGGAGGCTGTTGGCTCAGCAGCATCCCCTCCCAGGCTGGGAGCCCCCACCTCTGCCCAGCGCCATCCTGCCCTGTCCTGGCAGAGGACGCTCCGGCAGGTCCCTCGCATTCAACCGCTGCGCTGTCCCGAAAGCAAGGCAGCCTTGGGGCAAGGCCTGGCCTTATCCCTGTGCTGAGCAGCAGCTATCGCAGGCGGGGGTTTGCTCTCGGTGGCTGCCTGCACGGAGCGGGGGGACACAGGGGAGGGGAGCGGGAAGAGTTTGGAAGAGGATCGCTGGACGTGCCTGCGTGCACGGGGCCAGATGCTGGCTGCAGGCTTGGCTTGGAAACCGCTTTCTTAATAAAGAGCGAGTTTAGTTTCATAGCCGTGAAGGGCGGCCGTGTCGTTATTCAGCGTGGGGCATATGAAACAGGTCGTTCCGCCGAGACCCTCGGGAAGGAGCGGAGCGCAGTAACAGGCGGCCGAAGCGGCTCAGCCGCGGGACTCAGACCACCGGGACCGGGGGTTTGCCGGCCGTGCCACGCGCGCAGGCACGCGGCGAGCACCAAGACCCGCGTCTGCGGAGAGCAGAGGTGAGGGGGCAGCCAGAGCACGCCGCCAGCTTTGCACGGGATGGGGAGATGTGGGGGCGGCTCGGGCTGCCCTGGGGGGCTCGTCGTGGCCCTTCGAGGGGGCAGCACCCCCCTGCCCGGCCGGGTAGCGGCACTCCAGGGCAATTTGGGCCGAGAGGGCTGTAAATGAGGAAGAAGGGAAAACAAATGATGCCAGTAGCAAGTGAAGGAAGTGTAGGAGCATTATGTAAAATATTAAATTTAATGCTATTCCATTTTCCATTCCAGTAATTAAATTAACTGAGAACTATGCTTGCACTTAAAAGATTCCTGTCATATTTTATGCACACGATGATCTCAGAGTAATTCGTGTTAGAAATATGTCATGTTAAATTACAGATACCAATAAACCTTACTTAAACTCGGCATTGATCATGTGTGGGAGATAAACTCCGCGGGACCAGATCCCCCCCGGTCACGCACCCCCGGCACTTCTCCCCACGCAACGTGCGCCTGGGTGGGAGCAGCGGGCGGCAGCAGGGATTTTCTTTTCCCCCTGCCACCAGCACCAGCATCTCCCACCGCAGGGCCGGGGCCGGGCAGAGCCAGCCGGGCACGGCGGGGACGCAGGCACGGTGCTGCTTATCTGCCGGGGCGAGCGGGTGTTGCTTGACGTGCGCGGGAGAGCCGAGGGCGCCGGGCGGGTGCGCCGGGCAGGGGTGAGGGGTGATGGCTATCCGCGGGAAGGCGATACCGCTTATCGGCAAAAGATTCGGCGTCGCCGTATCAAACGCGGCACGGCAAGAATCTGTCTCCTATTTGGTGTCACCTCTGCTCGCGCCGGCCCCGTCTTTCCAGCTTCCCCTTCCTCGCGCGGATGGCGCGGGTGGATGCACGGAGGCAGCAAGGGACGCGGCAGCCTCGCTTTCTCCGCGCGCTTTGCTGGACCGCGTAAAACCCGCTCCTCCTCCAGTGCTGACCGTGCTGCTTCTCCGAGCGCCGAGGTTGCGCCCCCACACAGACGCAGCCCCATGCCAGCGTGGCGAGGCTGCAGCAACCCCACGGAGCCGGGGGCAGCGAGCGCCGTCGCACTCCCGCTGCAGGTGGGGAAACTGAGGTAGGGAGGTCAGCCCTTGGGATGCTGCCTCGATGGCACCGCACACGTCGGGGCAATGCTGCCCGCCGAGGAGTGCCCCCCCACCCCAGCCCGTCTCTGTGGGGCGAGCGGCTGCCCAAGGGCTGGTGGGAAAGCGGGCGGCAGCGTGCAGGCAGGCCGTCCCGGACCGCAGCACGGAGCCTGGCCGGCCACGCTTGCTGCGGGGCTTCCTCAGCCCTCGGAGCCGGCATCCGTCCTCGGCACAGGCAGGGCAGCTCTGGCTGGCAGCTCTGCGCCATGAAAGCGAGCCAAAGCTGCATTACCAGGCGCCAGGCTCCGCGGGAGAGGGAAGATGCTAATAATAGGCCTAGGCAGACGGGATCGAGCTCCCTCCCAGCCCAGCACCCCGCTGCAGGATGCGACCTCTGGTCACCAGCCGCCCAGGGGATGCTCTCCTGGTCCAGGACCCCGTGCGTGGAGCAGAGCCCTCCACCAAGGCGCGCAGCGGGAAGACCTGCCGGGCTCACGTGTGGGGGGTGCGGGTCCTGTTTTGCAGATAAAAGCGGAACGGCCGTGCTCGGGGCAGTTCTGTGTGCTCGGTCTGGAGGGTCCTGGTGCAGGACCGCCCACGGCCCCAGAGGCAGACGGACCCCGCCGGGGCTCTGCCACTGGGGCAAAGCCAGCACGGGGGGACCGCAGAGCCCTCGGTGGGACAGGGGGACCGAGCGCCTTCCCAAAACGTGACGCGCAGCCTCCCTGGGGCTCGCCCCGCTCCCTGTCTTTGCTCCATCACAGTGCCCTCATGTGATCCAAGATTTGGCTTTCCCTTTATTAAAACAGCCTCTGCCTCTGTGTGCAGGAATCACAAGCTCCGGCTGCCCCGAGGCTGCTCCCACCGCAGCACAGAGGCTTTTCAAGAAAGTTTGGCTTCTGCCTTCCCTTGAATAGAGCCGCTTGTTCTCGGGAGCCGATGGCCCCGGCCGCCTTCCACCCGCTGCTGGGCTCCAGCGCCCTCCTCCCCGCCAGCCCAGCCATTTGCTCCGAAGCCCCGGTGCCGGAGACACGGTGCATCTGGGCGGACGAGGGCAGGAGCCCCACTTGCTCCTCAGTCGTCTTCGCCTTGAGTGAGCTGACGGGAAAGCCCCGGTGTCCCCGGGGACCACCGCTGCTAATCCAGACCCAAAGAGCACCCGAAAGCTCAGCCCGTTGGTTCCTTTTACCGTGTGAGTTATCAAGAGGCTCCCCAAGGCCAATCCCTGCCGACGGTCACAGGCTTAAACACGACCTGCCCAGCACACGGCAGGGTTTGAACCCGCCCGCTAAGGACACCCAGCCACCCACCCTCAGCGTGCGAACTTGGGGCCGTGGTGCAACCATGCTATCGACCTCCCAGAGCCGCCGAGAGCCATCCTTGGAGCTGCTCCCATGCTGTCTCGGCAGCCAAACAGGTGCTGGCAATACTGGTCCGGCGCCGGGTGCCAAGCACCCACAAGCCGGGTGCTGAGCTCTCCGTACCACGCAGCTGAGCATCCCCGTGCCAACACAAACCAACGTTGGCCACGGCCACGTGGCACCACCAAACCGCCCGCGTCGGCAGCCGTGACCTTGCAGAGCTCAGCTCCGGTGGGGACCCCGGCCCCGCGCCGGGCACCCCGCAGCTGCTGGGGCCACGGGTACCCCCCGCCGCAGCCGCCCACCGCCGGGGAGTAATTGGGTGCAGCAGCACATGCTGCAGGGCTGCTTTAATCCTGCTCCAGGTGGCTGCAATCCAGTGCAGGATTTACAGTGCCCTGACCCTGAGCTGTCAAGAAGGAACAGCCAGATTAATGGGGTGGGCGGGTTCGTGCAATAATCGTTTGTTTGATGTGACAAGCCTGATAGGCGTTGATTTACTTACAGACTGATAGGCTTTTAATTGAGCACCTCCGTCCCAGTCACATCAAAGGCAGAGGTTGACAAGGGGCCCCTTTTACCAAAAGCTCCCAGTGACTGACAGATCCTGGATGCTAATTCTCCCAGGGAGGGGGTTCCCTCTTTTGCTCTTCTTGTTTTTTCTTTTTTATTTCTCAGGATCGGCCAGGCGGGCGCAGAGAAAGCCCCTGTTCTTGCAGGAGGAGGTGCCTCTCTGCCCCCTCTCCATCACGCTTACCCAGAGCCCTCCGGCAAAGCCGAACCCTCCTGCGCAACGCAGCCAGGCTTTTGTCCACCTCTGCGAGGCGTTTTGGGGTCCCCTGCCTCCTCCCCGCTGCCAGGTGTCTGTTGGCCACAATGGCCAGGATGCTGCGGGCGGGAGGGCACCCGCTTCCTCGCCGCACTGTCCCCAGCACTGTCCCCATCACGGGGATGCTGCCGCCTTGCAGCCCGTCTCATCCTTGGGGATGCCCTTCCTGGCTCTCTGTCCCCAAAACTCAGGTCTTGGGGCTACTAACCCTCCTAAAGAAGAGGAGGGATGTTGCCCTCTGGGTTGCCGCAGGCTCCTTGCCGGTGCGGTGCCACGCTCCGTGCCGGCACAGACAGGCCTGGGGGTTAGGGTGCAGCAATGGCCATCGGCATCGCACCGTACACCCGTCCCCAGAGCCAGCGGGGCGGCCCGGCGCCCTCGCCCCCATCACGGCATGCTTCGGATGGGACCGCCGCGGCGCCGACGAGAGCGTCCCAGGATGGTCCCGGCGGTTAGTGAGTATCTGCCCTCCACCGCCGCGCTGGGCGTGCAGCACCCGCCCGTCGTCACCAAACCCGCCTCTGGGTCCAGCTGTGCCAGATAACGGACAAAAGATGGTTTAAATGATCTGGAAAGTGGAAGGCAGAAGCCAATCCACAGTTGGTTTATCGGTGATTTTCTGCGTATCAGGGCGGCTGACCTGCCGTACCTTTACAAGAGCTCGTGGGATTCAGCTCCCCACCGAGAAAGAGATTTTGTGAATTAGCCGTGGATGGGCAAGGAGAGAGAAAGTCACGGTGAGGCGAGTGCGTGGGCACGTGCGTGTGACCGTGCACGCAGAGCACGTGTGCGCCCATCGACCCACCAAACAGATCTGGAAAAGCAAAAGAAAAAAACCCCAAGTGGCTCAGACATTTTGTGAAAGACTTATGGGAGATTATACTCTTAATGGGAAATTTAAGGAAGCGGGTATAAATCACAGCTCTTTTCTCTAACCTGTGGTGTAGCACTTGCCTGAGCCTTTGGGCTGGATTAGCTCTGTATATTTATGTTTTAAAGTCTGATGTGTTTTTCAGTATCTAAATATAAATTATTTTTACTGTATCAATGATTAAATATTTTTCTTTGAGATCATAGAGTCCAAAAAAATAAATGTTTCTGAAAAGGCATTCAAAAAATTTAAAAGAAGAAAAAAAATCCCTCTGAGAACCCCTTTTGTCATTTGCAACCAATAAAAATGCCTATTGTTATGAAGGGCTCATAAATAATCTGATTTTGGCATGCTTTCATACCATACAGAAAATGAATAAATTAAACTTGATTTACAGCCTTTTTCATTTTTATTAGAGCCGCTCCAAACATTTTATGTAATGTACGTGCCAGATGAGCTACACCAAATGGTTTGAGGCTCTGGTCCTGATATTATAGAAATTAAGTTGTTTTAATTTGCATAGTTTAATTAACTAATACTGGCAAAGAAAAAAAGAAAAAACAGAGGTAAAAGTGATTTTTTTTTTTTCTGGGTGTCTGAGGACTAACGAACCCACCGAGGCAGATCCCCCAAAAGCGCTTGAGCCGGTGCCAGCGCAGGGAAACGCCCGCGTCCCCGCAGCGCTTCTGGGGGGCCGGCGCCACCGGCAGCACCCGGCCAGCCCAGGGCCCCATGGTGAGGGACATGGGGGCTCGCCATCACCCTCCCATTTCACAGATGGGGAAACTGAGGCACGCAAGCCAGACCGCTTCGTACAGCTCCCTGCAGCCTGCAGAGGAGCATCCCTGCACTACCGTGATGTTAAGTAAGACTGGCTCAGCGGCGAAAATGCCCCAAACTGGCCTTACTAACAACCCGTCCTTGTAAAGACTTTGTAAATCTTACCCCGGAGTGGCAGAAAACTTAAAGACAAAACTTAAAGACAGGAGAAAAAAACAAAAACAAAAAAAACCCCTTAAGTAAAGTCACAGTGCCCCGACGTCAGCCCCGCTGCCTGCTTCGATCCGCTGCCCGTCCCTGCGAGGAGAGCAGAGCTTTCCTCCCCTCCGAAGCACTTTGGTAAGTGTGGGATGTTCTCCTCCCCCTCCTGCAATTTATCCCGTAGAATTTCACACCAGGAAACAGCTTCATTACATCAACAGGAAGACCCCACTGATTTGTCACACAGAAAAACAGCTGTTAGTCACACATCAAGGGAATAGGGGAGGAAAAAAACCCCTCACCTTTTTTTGCTTTAATGTTCACGCCGTTCTTTAATGTTAATCGCTCTGCAGAGGAAGGCGAGCTACCCGGCTATTCAATAAGTAACCATCACCCAGTGGGTATCAGTTAATATCTAAGTGTCTTCCTGCTTTTCCTGCTACATGATTGCTTTGGAAAGAAAGATTAATTCCAACTTTAAAAAAGAAAACACTATTTTTATCATTGCCAGAAGTCTATATGGGTTTAAAAAAGAAAAAGCACTTGCTTGTCGTTTTACATCTTGCAATTTTGTCAGTTGTTTTAAAACATGTCTCCTGTAATAAATAAGATCATTTTTATGCACTTGTTCTGCAGCTAAAAGCGAGGCCTCAGCTTGCGCGGCGCTAGGGAGAGGTGGGACTCGGGAGACGGGAGCGGGGCAGGGAAACTGCTGACTCCGATGCTTTTGCTTCCACGGAGGCAGCTGGAGGGGCTGCGACTGCCATCGCCTCATTTCCAGGGTGGCTAACGGAGGATGATTTACCTGTAAAACAGCAGGTACACAACAAGCACCGACGCGCAAATAAAAGCTCGGCTTTTAAGAAGCGTCTTGGATCCCCATCCTGCAGCGACGGCCGGAGCCGTCCTCCGACTCCCCCCCGCCGGCTCTCCTGGGCTGGGACCTTCGTGGGACCTGACCCGGGACCCGCGGGAGCCAAGGTGCTCCTCTGCCCCGTCTCTTAGCGAGGTGCGGGAGATGGTGCCCGTCCGCGCGGCAGGGCCGGCGAAGCCGCTCCCCGCGCACCCCGGCAGCTCCGGGCAGACCCGCCTTTGCCAGACGAGGAGCGTTTCCCAGTTTCCCTTTCCAGCAGCAATGGAATGGGAAAGGCATTAGTCCAGGGTAAGAGTCCAGCAGAGAGAGAGATGCTGGAAGAGTCACAGCGATTTACGCTCATGTCTTATCTTATCCCACCACAATTTTCCGTGCAGGCTGCAGCGCTCGGATGCCTCCCTCCTTCTCCACCCGCAGAGCCTGGATGTCGCTGCCTGCCCGCCCTGCACCCCCAGCCCCGCTGGGACTCGGGGTGCCCGCGCCTGGAGCCGACGTCAGTCCGTGCTGCGGTATGTAAAACACGACACTAAGAGCAACCTCCTGCGTATCAGCAGCACAAGAACATGATGCAAAACTGGAGAGGATTTTTCTGCTAAAGGGCAGAGCAAAAATAGAGAATAAAAGCGCCGAGGGCTAGACAACGTGTTGTCCACGGGTACGTTCTACGCTGCTACTGGCTGCCGACACAGGCAGGTAAAGGAATACACTTGACTCCCTGGGCAAAAACGCTTTCTTTTGATGCCGTTTAATACTTTTGTCTTTAAAGCCATGGTTTGTATAACGACTGCCTCAGAAAGCAGTTTCCTAGAACTCACGATTGCTGTCCCATCCATCACGAAGGGCACGCGTCCTGCGCAGGCAGCTCTGCAGGCAGGGCTGGGACCGAGGGGGTTTCCAGCAGTCCCCGCACATCACTCATTTCCTAGTTGGCTTTTTTCTCACTCTTTAAAAATACCTGGTGTATCCTGCGTGCCTTCCTCTGGAAAGCACCTTTCTGCCCCACCCAGGACCGCTGGGACAGGGCCGGAAAGGGCCCGGGGAGCGAGGGGCACCCCGCGGTGTGTGTCACCCGAAAGCCCTGCCCGGGAGTCATCCCAAGCTGCCGAAAGATCTTAAACTTAAAGGAAAACACAATTCCCTCTTCCACGGCCATGCTTCGCAGGTTGCAAACACGTCGGAGTCCATCAGCGCTGTTAAGGCTCTGCGCTGGGGATACGTCCTTGGAAAAATAAAACCTCTTTAATAGCAGCCCAGGTGGGGCAAGGCCTGATTAGGGAGCAAAAATATCATTAGTCATTTCTGAAAGCACTCATGGAGGCTTTTTGTCTTCTTTGGCTTTACTTTTATTCAAAATATTTTGCTTTTCATTTGGTGCCTATGTTATTTTTATTTGGCAAGTGGTCTCGCTTATTTTATTTGAATATGCTTTGTAGCAGGCAATCTCCAAGCAGAGGGTGACTTGTTGTGGAGCAGAACTGAACACGAAATAGGGAAGTTTTATTTTCTCTCCCTCTGGTCACTGTTCCCCTCAATGAAAATAGGACCCACAGGGATTTTAGAACGAAGAATACAACCAGAGACGGTAAGGGCATCAACACTGGGCAGGATTCGTCATTACCCATGACGACCCTTTGATGAAGCTTTAATCCAGCGAACACAAGCGGAATCCAGACATGTTCTCTGGCGCGCCAGCACCGGGGCAGGCTCAGGCCTTCGAAATGACCCGAGCTTTGGGGGAAGCGATAAACCAGCCCTGGCATCGCTCTCGTGCCCTCCCTCCGTTCCAGCATCTGCCGGGGGAGCCGGCGGCGGGAGCGCTGCCGCATCGCTGCTGCTCTTACGCGCTTGTCCCACCTTATTTTATGTTATTTTGTTAAGGCCGTGTTGCTGTTGGCAAACAACTCGAGTGACTTTGAGGAAAGATTTTTTTCTCTTTCCTCCTTACTTGAATGGCTCCTTTGAAAGGCAGAGCCTCTCCATTTACATCCCCGCTGTCCGGATTGAATCAATCTTGCGGTCAGCTTTGGGAGGGGAAAAAAAAGAAGAAAAACGCCTGACAAAGAGGGAAAATTGACAGGTCTGACCATTGGCATGACTGATAGCGGTTGGAGGAGCGGGTGCGACGTCAGGCTGCACCGGGGCAATGCCGGCGCTTGCCGGGGAAATCCAGCAAAGCCTTTTTTCCCAGAACCCGGCGCAGACGGGCTTGGTGAGGTGTGGCCATATGAACTTAATAATAGCAACACTGTTGGAACATAAAGCATCTGTCAGGAGTTAATATGATTAATTAGAGGTGTCTGTCTCGCTCCCTCTTTCCCCTCTCCCTCTCTGGGTAGGCAGGAGGGACCTGAAAGCCAAACCCGGGGAGGGCAGAGGGGGGTCTGTGCTGCGGCGCTGGCAGGGTGGGCGCCCAGCCCCAGCCCCAGCCCCAGGAAAGCTGGTTCCTCCCCACCAGCCCCGGCTCCGCCGCAAGCAATCGCTGTGCAGCCCGCTATCGGCAAAGGATGTCTTCAGCCAGAGGAACATGAAAATGAAAACATGAAAACATGAAAACGTCGAACATCCAGAGCCATAAACATGCTGGTGGCACACCACGCCAGTCAGCAGGATGGGTTACCGGGCTCTCAAGAGGGAATTTGTTCCAGATAAGCCTTGACTTTAGCAGCGCGGCGATGGCATCACCCCAGTGCACTAAACACTCATTCCTCCACTTTTCGGTACCGGAGCCGGCAGATGGGTTCAGCGTGTGCGGTGCGGCCCACGGCTGCCTCGCGTTGCGGGTGGAGCGTCCACCCAGCTCCTCGCCTTCCTTTCCTGAAGACGCCACGTCGCTTTTCTCCAGGCCAAAGCTTTTCAGTGCTCGCCCCACCCCAGCCCCACGACTTTCTCCCACGACCCCACATCCCCACCCCTTCGCACATCCCTCCCCGAGCCCCCGTTCTCCCACCAGCTCCCAGCCCCACCAGGACCCCGCAGCCGCCGCACGCTGGACGTCGCACCGGGCTGGGCGAGACAGGGTAAAGCTCCAAGATTTATCCGTGTGCCTCGGCTCCTCATAGAAAGAGCCTGGCTGATCTCCGTGGGATGGTAGTTTTCAGCCCCCCCCCCCCGGCTGTGGAGCCCCAGGGGTTTGTGAATGTAATTCAAAGGCATCTGGAAAAGGTAACTAGAAATAGGAAGTTAATTGTCAGGAAGCTTAATTAGTTATACAGCGGTCTGCACTGTCACTGGCAAAATTTTAAGACTCCGCAAACCAAAGAAAGGAGAAACCCCTGAAAGAAAGGAGTGCTGTAGGGACGTAAGGGAATTGCCACTTTTGGTGGGACCCGCGTTAAGATGGGCCCCATTCGCTGTGTTGCAGGTGCGCTGGACTCGCACCCGATGGCTGCGTGTTTATTGACGGTGTGGAACGATGGGTGGCTGTTTGGTCCCTACCGCAAGAACAGAAAACGCTCTGTGATAGCCGGCCGCTGCTGCTGTTGAAGTAATTTAAATGCTGGGGACTGCAATACATGCCAAATAAAAAAGTGCGTATGCGAGCTGTGCTGGCCCTTCAGGTTTGGTGACACTGCTGTCCCACCAGCAACCCCAGCGCTGCCCCAGTTTGCACGCGGGTCGTCTGTGGGGCCAGCAGAGCCAGCGAGCTGCCTCTGCAGGGACGCGGGGGCCTCGCTCTGCCCCACGTGGGTGAGCACCCCCCGGGAAGGGGGCCGGCAGCCCCCGCCTGGAGTGGCACTGGGGCGGGATGGGGTGCAGGGCATGCGTGCTGGGTGCTGGGTGCAGGGGCTGGACTGGGTGCAGGGGTCAGGCTCTGGGCGCAGGGGCTGGGGCAGGTTTGGGTGCCGGGCACACGGACTGGGCGCAGGAGCCACTGCAGCAGGGGTGCTGAGCTGCGCTGTGCAAAGCTGTGCCAGGCTGATCTTACCTAAGCCATGCCGTGGCAGCCAAGCCATGCCACGCCAGCAGTGCCGTGGTGTGCCAGCTGAGCCACGCCATGCCATGATAAGCCATGCCGGGCGTGCCGTGCCAGCTGAGCCATGCTGTGCCATTCTAAGCTGTGCCAACAGCGTCATGCCAGCCGAGCTGTGCCGTGCCATGCCAATCTGTGCCAGCAGTGCCGTGCCATGCCAGCCAAGCCGTGCCATGCCGTGCCAACGTGCGCTAGCAGCACCATGCCATGCTATGCCATGCCATCTAAGCTGTGCCACACCATGCCAGCTGAGCTGTGCCATGCTGTCCCATGCCATGCCAAGTCATGCCAGCCATGCCATGCTCTGCCGGCTGAGCCATGCCATGCCATGCCATGCCAAGTTGTGCCAGCGGTGCCATGCCATGCCAGCTGATCTGTGCTGTGCCATGCCAAGCTGTGTCAGCCATGCCATACCAGACGAGCTGTGCCATGCTGTGTCATGCCATGCCATGCCAGCCAAGCCATGCCATGCCGTGCCACAGCAGCTGAGCTGCGCCATGCCGTGCCAAGTCATGGCAGCCATGTCATGCTCTTTGAGCCGAGCCATGCCACACCATGCCAAGCTGTGCCAGCCATGCCATGCCAGCCGAGCCGTGCCATGCCAGCCGAGCCGTGCCATGCCAGCCGAGCCGTGCCATGCCCATGCCAAGCTGTGCCAGCCATGCCATGCCAGCCGAGCCGTGCCATGCCAGCCGAGCCGTGCCATGCCCATGCCAAGCTGTGCCAGCCATGCCATGCCAGCCGAGCCGTGCCATGCCATGCCGTGCCAGCTGAGCTGCGCCATGCCGTGCCAAGTCACGCCAGCCATGCCATGCTCCGCCAGCCGAGCCGTGCCGCGCTCATCCGTGCGATGCCGATCCCACCCCACCCCACCCCACCCCATCCCATCCCATCCCATCCGTGCCGTGCCGTGCCGTGCCGTGGGCGGCTCTCCCCCACGCGGCGGCGCGGCGCGGGGCGGCGGCGGCGGCTCGCCCCCCCCACCGGCGGCTCTCCCCGCCCCGGGGGCCCGGCCGGGCGCGGATTGGTGCGCGGCGCCGGCCCCCTCGGAGCGCGGCCGCCATCGGGGCTATTTGACGTGTCGGTGGGGCCGGGGAAGGGTTTCGTCTCGCCGGGGCCGCCGCCGCCGCCGCTCCGCCGCCCGCCCGGCCCGGCCCGGCCCCGCGGAGCCCGGCGACCCCCCCCCCCCCCCTTCCCCGCCGCCCGCCCCAAATGAGCGGTGCCCCCGGCGGGCCCCGGCCGAGGACCCCGCCGAGCCGCGGAGCCGCGGGCGCCCCGTCGCCCCGGCCGCCCCCCGCCGACCCGCTGCGCCAGGCCAGCCGGCTGCCCATCCGCGTCCTGAAGATGCTCAGCGCCCACGGCGGCCACCTCCTGCACCCCGAGTACCTCCAGCCGCTCTCCTCCACGCCCGTCAGCCCCATCGAGGTCAGTGCCCGCCGCCCCCGCCCGCTCCCCCGGGGTCCGCCCGGGCCCCCCCCACCCCCCTGCCCGGCGCTCCCGGCTCGGCTCATCCCGGTCCGGCGCTCCCGGCTCTTCCCTGCCCCGGCGCTGCCGGCTCCCCCCGAGCCGTTCCTTCCCCCCCCCCCGCCGCTGCAGCCCGGCTCCCCCCACCCCACCCCGGTCCTTCTCCCCGGCCGGGCGCATCCCCCCCCCCCCCGCGCCCTGGCTCGGCGCCGGGCCCGGCCCCCGCTGGACCCAGGTTTTTGGGGGTGGGATGGGGGGGGGGGCAAGGCCGGGCCGGGGGCGCCGTCGGGGTCCCCCCCTGACCGGCTCCGCTCCGCCCGCAGCTGGACGCCAAGAAGAGCCCGCTGGCGCTGCTGGCCCAGACCTGCTCGCAGATCGGCAAGCCCGACCCGCCGCCCTCCTCCAAGCTGAACGCCGTGGCCTCCGCCGGGCTGCCGGCCGCCGAGAAGGAGCCCGCCGCCCGCCCCACCGCCCTGAAGCCGCCGGGCGGCGGGGACGCGCCGCCCGAGGACAAGTCCAGCTTCAAGCCCTACTCGAAGGGCGGCGCGGAGCCGCGCAAGGAGGGCGGCCCGGACAAGGCCGGCTTTCGGGTGCCCAGCGCCGCTTGCCCGCCGTTCCCCCCGCACGCCGCCGCCTCGCCCGGCGGCTCCCGCGGCGCCTCGCCGCAGCACGCCGAGCCCAAGGGCGCCGAGGAGAAGAAGGAGCCCGAGGCGGGCAAGCCCAGCCCCGAGGGGACGGGCGGGGGGCTGGGGCGCGGGGCGGCGGAGTCCGGGGCGCACGGCGAGCCCCCCTCGGGCCGCAAGTCGGAGCCCCCCGCCCTGCCGCCCGCCGGCCATGTGGCCCCCGTCTCGCCCTACAAGCCGGGCCACTCCGTCTTCCCCCTGCCGCCCTCCAGCATCGGCTACCACGGCTCCATCGTCGGCGCCTACGCCGGCTACCCGTCCCAGTTCGTGCCCGGGCTGGACCCCACCAAGCCGGGCCTGGTGGGCAGCCAGCTGCCGGGGGCGCTGGGGCTGCCGGGCAAGCCGCCCAGCTCCAGCCCGCTCACCGGGGCCTCGCCACCCTCCTTCATGCAGGGATTATGCCGGGACCCGTATTGCCTGAGCTACCACAGCGCCTCGCACCTGGGCTCCAGCAACTGCTCCAGCTGCGTGCACGACCCCGGCAGCCTGAAGAGCGGATACCCCTTGGTGTACCCCACGCACCCCCTGCACTCGGTGCACACCACGCTCTCCTCCAGCGGCACCCCCAGCCTGCCCGGCCACCCCCTCTACACCTACGGCTTCATGCTGCAGAACGACCCCCTGCCCCACATATGCAACTGGGTGTCTGCCAGCGGACCCTGCGACAAGAGGTTTGCCACCTCGGAGGAGCTGCTCACCCACCTACGGACTCACACGGCCCTGCCGGGGGCGGAAAAACTCTTGGCGGGTTACCCTACCTCCGGGCTGGGCTCCGCAGCCTCCTGCCACCTCCACCTCCCGCCCGCCGCCCCCGGGAGCCCCAACACGTTACCCGCCTCCCTCTCCTTGAGGAGCCCACACACTTTGGGACTAAACAGGTACCACCCCTACGGCAAGAGCCATTTGCCCACGGCCGGTGCCCTGCCGGTGCCCTCCTTGCCGGCCGCCGGACCTTACTACTCTCCATACGCGCTCTACGGCCAAAGACTAACTTCAGCTTCTGCACTGGGATATCAGTAACTACGGCAGCCCCTTCCCCGGCTCCAGCCTCCTCCTCGCCCCAGCCCCCCGCTCCCTCCTTGGACTGTGTATTTATTTACTGTATGTTAGCTTAAAGCTGGGAATATAAGTGCATTAATACACCAATGAATCAATGGTATGCAAAAAGTCTGTGTCCAAAAAAAAAAAAGAAAAAAAGAAAAAAAAAATTCTTACTTTGCAGGTGTGGGGCTTTTATTTTTCCCTTCTGTTTCTTTTGAATTTTTTTTTTCCTCCCCTTTCTTAATTTCCCCCCTGAGAAATTCTTGCATGACTCCTGACACACAAGGAAAAAAAAAAAAAAAAAGGCGTTTTCCTCCTCCCCCTCCACGTTTATCGTTCTGGGATTCTGTTCCTCTTCGTTTGTAAAGTTAACAGATGTAATTTTTTTTTTTAATTTTTTCTTTTTTCTTTTTTTTTTTCCCAATTTTTTTTTTTTTTGCCATGTGTCTGGGGGCGGCTGCGGCGGACGGGCGGGCGAAGGCCCGGCCGCGCCGACCCCCGTCCCACGCCGAGGGCTCCGCCTCCGCGAGCGCCGCTCCCCACCCGCGGCCGGGCCCCGCCGTGGGAAGCAGGACCGTGCCCCCCCCCCCCGCACACCCCCGGGGCGGGCGGGCCCGAAGAGCGGCGGCTGCAGCGGGCAGGACCGGTGCGCCCCGGAGGGCGCCGGGCCGCCGCGCCCCTCGGCCGGAGCAGCGGGAGGGCGGCGAGCGTGGCGGGTGGATGAGCTCCGGCTTGGTAAGTCTTATTTTGTTAATAAATGACTCTTGGTTATATCCACCCTGTGGTGTCTTCTCTCGTCCCTCCCCGCGCTGCCCGGGCCCCGCGGCCGGGGGCTCCGTGCCGGGGCCGCGGGCTCCCAGCACCATCTAGCGGCGGCGGCGGCGGCGGCGGCGGCGGCGGCCGGTGCCGGGCGCCCGCGGGGCTGGCGGGACCCAGCCCGGCACCGAGCGCGGCCCTGCCGCATCCCCGGGCATCGCTGCCCGCCCCGGGCCGGGCGGCGGCGGCGGCGGCGGGGCGGGTGGAGGAGCAAAGGGGCGTCCGGGACCCCCTCGGCTCCTCTCCCTCGCGTGTTGTGTTTCCCCGGGAGGAAAGCGCCGGGTTTTCTCGCGCGTTGCCGGCGGAGGGAAGGTTCGAGAAGGCGTTTGAGCTGAAAGCGATGCGAAGAGCCCCCGGTCCCCCCGCGAGGCGCTGCGGGGAGCGGACGGCAACCCCTCTCGTGGCTGCAGCCGCTGCAGGAATTAAGTTTTAGGATGTAAATGGCAATGTAAAGGGGGTCTGGACCCGCGTGGGGTGTGCGTGGGCAGCCGAGTCTCGTCCCCCCCTCCCCGTTTCGTGTTTCGCTGTCTGCGCGGGGAGCCGGCGGGGCTGAGCAATGGCTCTGAGACGGGCATCGCTCCATCCCTCCTGGCAGGGAGCGCGAGCTGCCCTGCCACGTCCGCCTCCGCCGCGCACCGAGCCTGCGGCACCCAGCGACGGGCAGGCAGGAGGGCGGCCGGGCAGGGGGCCGCTGCCGGTGTGGGGGCCGTGCCCGCCCCACGCCCCAAGGAAGGGGCCCTCCCCAGGCTTTTGGTCCGGCGGCAGCCCAGCCTGCGCAGCGGGACCCCCGGCCGTGCCCCCGGTCCCCCTTGAAATCCCACGTGCTCCTATTGCCCCACATCACTTTTTTTTTCCTGCTGTTGAGCGCTTTACTCCTGTTGCATTTTGGGTGAGTCATGCAATTAATCCCAGTTAATTGCCTTCTCTACATTGCCTTATGCCCTGTGTTTAAATTCCTTTGTGTCCTCGGAGCTGAAAAATAATGCGCTTAAAACAGGGACTTGTTTTGCCAATGGGATTTTTAGTTTTCTGCCTGTTCCCGCGAGCGTGGCCGGCGGGGAGGGCCCTGGCCGGGGTCTCCTGCTGGAAATGGGAGAGGCTGGTGGTGCCGGGGGCCGGTCTCCCCTCGGCTGGCAGAGGGGTGGGCAGCACCGTCCCGAGCTCCCCAAGGCTGGGGGGAGGCAGGTTTTGCGGGTCCGTGGCTACCCCTCGCTCTGCTCTGGACGTGGCTCGTGTCCGGCTCTGCCCAGGGTCTGCCCGCGGTGGTCCCGCTCCTTCGGGGCGGGACGTTGCAGGATGAGGGCCTGGGATTTGCAGGACTGAGTTCGGAGCAGAGGGGGCTTTGCTGCGGCTGGTTGCTCTGCCCGGTGGGCGGTGGCAGAGCAGGGGTGCCAGGCCCGGGCTGCTGCGACCATGCCGGTGTCTCCCGTCCCCATGTCCCAGCTGGGTGCTGAACCCTTTGGCTCTGGGCGTTGCACCAATGTTTCCCCGTGGAGCAGGGTGCTGTGGGGCGGCGGGCAGAGCACCGGCGGGGCAGCTCCTGTGGTACCGTCCCCTCTGCCGCGGAGCTACGCGGTGGCGTTTGAAGGCGTGCCGGGCCCCCCTGCCCCTCGGGAGCATCGCTGCTCCCTGGATGTGGCCCCCGCTCCCACGGGTGATGCTGCTCGGGGTCGGCCTCGCTCGGGTGCCGCCAGTCCCCGGTGTAAATCACGGCTCCTCAGCTGCAGCTCCGAAATGCCGCGTCTGTCGTGGGTCCCTGCCGCGGCATTTTGTTCCACTGTGCTTCTCCCCGGCCGTAGCCAGGCGTCTCCGCAGCCAGCGCCGCTGGAGAGCCTCGTGCCGCGGGGCGAGAGGGCGATGCCGTGATGCCCGCAGACGCGCACGAGGCTCGATAGCCCGGCGCAGCCGACGCTGGGTCTCGGGGCTCCAGGGCTGTGCCGCACGGCCGCCAGCGAGAAGTTGCCGCAGAGCAGCCCGGGCAGGAGGCGAGGGGCTCGCACAGCCCGCCGTCCTGCCGGAGCCCTTCTCCCAGAGCAGGGCAAGCTACCGGGTGCATCCTCCCCTTACGGCAAAGATCGGTCTCCTCTCTCCCCCCAAACCCCTCCTCGCGCCAGGATGCTCCCAGCTCCAAAACCGAGCCCCTGTGCCTTCCCTCCGCTGCCGGTGGGAGCTGGATGCTGCTCGGTCCTGCCATGCAGAAGGTTCCCTGAGGAATATTTTTTTCCCCTCCCTAAAGACTGCAGCACCAGGGCCAGACTGTGTAAACACTGCAAAGTATCATCTGATAGCAGTCGACACTCGGGAGCTTTATCTGCGAGGGAATGATTGTGTTGCCAATATATTAAATAACTCCCTATCTAATGTATGCCCAGGTTACTGCAGAATTCATTTTATAATAAGAGCACTGGGATGCACTTTATTAATCATTCTGTCTAACAACCTGCACTCCACAGTTTCGGTTTGATTTGATTTAATCCTGTCTTTCTGCAAAATATATGGCTGAGTGGGTCGGATAATGTATGGCTTAATTTAGAGCTGTATGGGTTTGAATTACCATTTTCATAATGTGCTGTGCATTAATGTGTTGCATCATTTATACAGAAAAATGTGCGAGGTTTCAAACCTCTCTGGGAGGCAAAAGTCACCTAAAGGGAACGCGGAGCGACAAAAAAAAAGGCCCTTTCAATCCCAGCTGACGGGGGCTGGTTTGGGGTGGGAGGGCGAGGGCTGGGATGACACAGGTGGGTGACGGGGACGGGGACGGCAGGTTTCGGGCTGTACCAGTGGCTCCCATCCCTATTGCACAACAGCAACTTCTCCGGCTCGCCCCGAGCTGCCGGGGACCTCCAGCACTTGACTCGCTGGTGACCCCGGTGCTGGCGCTCGCCGCAATCGCACCCGCCGTCAGTCACCCCGCGCCGCGAGGAAAAAGCTCTGATTATCCAAATACAGTCATTAAAGGGGAAATGTGTTTTTAGGACTGTCAGAGTGATTAATGAGGGTTAGCAATCCTTGCAAATGCACTTGTTTAGTCTAACTGGCAGCCTCTATTTTCCTATTGATTTATTGCGGCAGTTGCCGGGGCTGCGGTGTGTGTGGAAAGAGCCGGGACGCGCCGGGACTGTGCGCTATTTAAACGGCGAGCATGCAGGGCTGCGCGGTGCGCGGCGGAGGGGCCCGGCTGAGCGGCACGGCACGCTTTGCTGTGCCGGGCTGTCGGAGGCAGCCGAACAAAGGCAACATTATACCTTGTGCTGGGGAAGGAATGACTTGGACGCACATGCAGAACAGCTCCGCCGTGCTGCGTGCCTTATAAATATCCCCGTTTGTAAAGCCCGAAGCCCATCTGACCGCAAATGATCTGTCCACCTAATAAATATGTGAATGAAAGAGCAAGGCCATATTTTTTTTTGTTGTTTTCCTTCCTCTCCTGCACGCAAATCCCCGATGGCTTTTAGGTGATGCAGAGGTGTCTGCCCGCAGACGTACAAGGCGTTTCAGAGACCAGACCGGAGCACAAAGTCTTCGAGGGCCGGTGCGCACCCACCAAGAGGAGGTCAGGTCAGGATGCAGAGGCAAGGGCCAGAGCAGAAGCGATGGTGGGCGGATGAGAAGTTTCTCAGCTGCATAAAGCAGCTTTTCTTTCCGCGTGAGCCCTGGTGGAAGCCCTGGAGAATACGGGCTCTGTGTTTGTCCTCCCAGCCGGAGTGGTGCGGACATCTCCTGTCCCTCCGCCAGCATCCCCGCGCCCAGCCCGGCCGCTCAGCCCGGCGGTCAGGGGTTTGCTTTGGGGGATACTTCGTGCTGTGTGTGCTGAGCGCAGACCCGGGGGGACAGACCCGCGCCCGGAGGCAGCCCCGGCAGCCAACGCCGCCGGCGGCAGAGCTCCTGCTGCCCGGGGCCGCGTGCCGGAGCCGGGAGAGGAGCAGCCGGTGGCAGCGACGCGGAGCGGATGGGGCAGCCTGGGGGCACCGGGGCGCAAAGCCGCTCCCCTGGTTTGCAGCCACGAGCGTGGCCCCGCGCCGGAGCCCAGCGCTGCGCTGGCCTGTGGTTTGCCTCCAGCCGGTTTCAGCGGCAGGACAGCACAAACGACCGGAAGCCTTGGAGGAGGCGCGTGGAGAAGAGCAAAGACCTTGAGGGGCTCAGGGAGCCCCCCCGAGCCAGAAGAGTGTGGGCAAGCACTCAGGGTGCTGCGGTGACGGGGGACGCTGCGGGTGGGAGAGGGCTTTCATATGGCTTTGAAGCCACTGCTGGCACCTCCCTGGCCATAAATCGGTGTGCGGTGCGAATCCCCCCAGCGGCACCGACGTCAGCTTGCAACAGCGATGCACCAACGTCTTCGCCACCGTACCAGGACACGGTTTTGGCTGGTCACCGGTTACCCCATGGGAAGTGCCCAGCGTGACCCGTGGCCACGGCTCCCCCCTTCTTCTGCAATGCCTGATCCCGGGTGCCGGTGCTGGCCGACCCGCACCGGCTTAGCGTGGCAGTCCAGCACGGGCGCGGGGCTGCTGGCAGGCTGCAAAACACCCCGGTACTCGATCTGAGCCCGAGCCAGCGCTGGGCTGCAGCCGTTCCCTGCAGAGCGCAGTCCCGCTCGCGCAGATTTACACCGGCGCGCGTGTAAGTGATACTGTTCATTACTGTGACGCATGGTTAATAGTTATCTCTCTGTTTATTATCATGATGAATAACTGAAGAGTCGTAATTCTGTATACACAAATGTTTCAGCTAAACGCTCGCTGGAGAACGCTGGGGGAGACGCTCGGCTGACAGCTCAGTTTACAGAGTATATTCCTTTAGCTCACTTCACAATAACAAACAGATTTCCACAGACCGTAATGTTTTCTAACACCGTGTTTATGGAAACCTCCCGGAGCAGCTTTACCGTGACTTCATCCCACCTTCCAGCACGGTGCACGAGACGGGACGGGGGGATTGGGACCTCTGCAAGGACGGACCCTTTGCAAGGCACGGATGTGCCTTTGCGAGAAGAGATGGTGGGACACCGCTGCCGCGCCGGCAGAGCCGACCTCGACGGGCTGAGCGGAGCTGGGTGGCACGCTCGACACTGCGCGGGGTGCAACACGACCTCCGCCAACGCCTCGTGGTCCCGAACGCCAGGGACCATCCCTCCCAGCACCGAGAGCCAGAGCCCGCCCGGTCCGGCAGAGCCGGAGGCAGCCGAAGGACATGCAGCGTCCCAGGCATCTGGCAGCTTTGTGGGGCTTTATAACCGCCTGTAAATCCGGCCTCCTCCAACCCAGCTGGCAGACACCCTGCCAGATCAGGGGACTGAAATGGCCTTTTTGTGTCCCCTGCGCCTGCAAGAGGGCAGCTCCCCAGTGGCACGCAGGGCCACGCCGGTGCCGGTGCCCACCGCAGCAGCTCACGCATCTCCGCCAGGCACCAGTGCCTCGCTGGGAGAGGGAGATGCTGCTGCTCCAAAGAAAAAGGGACCGGTGGGAGCCTGGAGGTACTGGTGTGGCCTCTCCATGAGCAGCTCCTCAGGAGGGGTGGCCGGGGGGACTGCGAGAGTGGAGGACAGAGGACAGGGGGGACCGAAGCATTTAAAGATGTGCTGGATCTTTCTTGCTGAGCCCTCGCCGCCTTCTCTGCGCTCCTCTCCTGCTGGGGAGGGAGGAGAGGGGAGACTGAAGCACCCAAAAGATTTGCTGCATTTTTTCTCTCCTGGCTCGTTTGACCCGGCCGATGCCGCGCTCCTCTCCCGCTTTCCACCCTAGCCGGGCTGGGAGCGGGGAGCAATCAACCCTTTCGCCGTCCCGGCTCGGGGCCAGCGCCCGCCCGAGGATGGGGCTGCCCATCGCCCCTCGGCAGCGAAGCCGGCAGCAAGCCCGGGAGTCCCGCTCTGCCGGGCAGAGCTCCTGTAGAAGTGACGAATTGTTTCTGCTGGAGCAATGGTTACCTTCGCCGGGTTTCATTCCAGTTCCCTGCACAGGCTCGGTGACGTCCGTGGGGCTGGAGCCGGACAGTGGCCAGGCCCTCCCTCCAAGGTGGGGAGAGCCACGTTCTGTGGAAAACGTCTCTGACGTGAAGCAAAGCGCGGGGAGCCGCGGATTTGTCGCAGGCACGGAGCGACCCGAGGTTTGCAAGGAAATTATTGCTCAGCCTGCCCCAGATAACAACCCCTTGCATGGCAGAGCTGGGAAGGGGAATTTGCCTCCCCGGCTGCTGGGAAACGGAGCCGAAAAGCCCTTCGTTCCTTCTGGGGTTTCTGCACGTCTCTCGGGCTCCGGCTGAATTTTGTATTAGAAGCAACGGCTTGGGAAGGGCTCGCTGGGCACACACCTCACCCGCCCCTGCAGCTGCAGAGATGTGCTCTGCCCCGATTGCCGCGTTGATAATTCCCGAACTTCTTTGACTTGTGTGCGCCGGCGCGGCACCAGCGGGAGAACCCTGCGGCACGCACCGGCGGACCCCCGCGCCCGCAGCCCCCGCGCTGGCTGTGGTCCGCTGCTGGCTGATGAACCTGCCTGGCTTCTCGGGGGGGTGAAAAGGCAGGAGAAGCCCTGGGGCAGGGCTCGGCGGGGGTTTCTCCCCCGGGAACACCATAAGGGGAGCACCAGGCTGTTGGCAGCCGCTTTCCAGGAGCCCCAGCCCCAGCAGCCGGGTCGCTCGCTGGTGCACCCTGGCGCGAGGCAGAGCCCGTAGCCCTCCCAGCCACAGAGGAAGCTCTCCCAGCGCTGGGCTCTATCCCGTCGTTTTTGGGGTCTGGCTCACGCTGCTCGAGCACTGGGCGCTTGCCTACAGCACCCGGCGTGCTCACAGATGAGTTTGGGGGGAGATGGAGGCCAGGGCAGAGCCGGCGCAGGGCCGGCGGCGCTGGGGGCTTGGCAGGGGATGCTCCGTGTGGGCCAGGGCACGGGGAGAGCTCAGCACCGAGCCGCGGCGCAGCCGGAGGGCGGGCAACGGGCACAGGAGCCCCTCTGGCTCCCGGCCTTTTGTTGCTCCAGGTTGCGCCCCACATCGCACGCCGACACCCATCTGCTTGCACCCCAACGCGGTGCAGCGAAGGGCTTTTGGGGAGAGGGGCCGGGTTTCTCTGCGGTGCGAGCACGGGGCGGAGCAGGTACCAGGGATGCTGTTGGCATCCCGCATCCCGCCGCCGCCCCGGGGTGCCCCTGCTCATCCCTCTCCCCCGTGCCCTTCTCTCCGCTGCCGTGAACGGCCCTTTTATCTCTTGGGTAGGTACAAATGGAGCTGTCAGATGCGATCAGCCCTGCGATATGACAGGTTGCGAGAGCCGGGGCCCCTCGAACAGAGCAGCCTTGTCTGTCAGAGCCGCCTGACACTCCCCATAATGGCCAGATGGATGAGACTCTGAAAGTAGGGCCCGGCGCGTTTTCAACTCTATTTTGGGTGAAAACACTTCTTGAAAGATCTTGAAAGGAGCTGGCAGTTTAGTAGTTCAAATGATTAATGAGCACTGGCTCAGCCGGGTGGATTTCTCGCGCCGTGCCAGCAGCTGGGCTGCTCCAGCGGGCCAAGACACGCTGCGCTCCCCCCGCTCCCCCGCTCCCCCCGCGCCCCCCGGCTCCCCCCGAGCCCCCCTGGTTTTCCCGGAAATGACACCAACGCGACAGGCCCCGCATATGGAAAAAGTTAAATATAAATTACTGCTGAAAGAGGCCTCGCTGAGCGGAGTTAGTTAAAGATGTTTATGGATTCAGAAACACGGGCCTGCATATGTATTTAGGGATGACAAATGTGATTCAATAAGTAAGGAATTTCTCCGTGGGCTGAGGCGGGACCCGCGCGGCGCGGGCGCTGCTCTGGGCTCTCCGGCTCGGCCGCGCCAGCGCCATAAATCCTGCAGACAGGCTCCTTTTTCCTTCCCGGGCAGCTCGGGGTTTATTTTCGGTTTTTTCCCGGATCAGACCAAGTCGCTGCATCTCCTGCATTTGGGATGTGACAGCACCGTGCCATGCCTGGACCCTCCGCGTGTGCCCCTGGGGCGGCTTCGGGGGACCCGGAACCCGACGGATGCCCCGTGCGGGTCGCCGGGGACTGTGCCGTCCACGCCGCCACCGGCGCCAGGCACGTGTCCGTCCCCAGGCTCTCCCGTGCCCCCGGAGAGCCGTGCTCAGCAGAGCAGCCGGACCCTTCAGGGCTGTCAGCGGATGATTAATGACCAACAACCCCGAAACTGCCCCGATTGCCAGTTTGGGTGTTGTTTGATCCGGTGCTTAATGAGTTCAGACGTACTTGTGCAAGCCGCTTCACGCAGGCAGCTGGGCAGTCTCACGGAGCCCGGTGGGGCGGGGGCACGTGCGTGTCCCCCACCCAAACTGCCCTGTGCTCCACGCTGCTCTTGAGCATCTCGCTTGGGGCGCGCAATGTCGGCGACCGCAACAAACTGATGCAAGAAACCCCTAAACTAAACTCCGGCTGCCGTGGCGTGGGCCAGGCAGGGATGCCGGGTCCGTGGCAGGGATGCCGGGTCCCAGGGGGGATGCTGGATTTGGGGTGACAAAGCCCAGCGAACCTGCAGCGACGGGCAGCGCAGGAGCCGGCCCCTCGGCTCCCCCCACCCTGCCGCCTCCGTGGGGCTCGCAGGGAAGCGCCTTTCGGGGGGTCAGCGCCCGGCCGGGCTTTTGACCGACAGCCACATTCCTTTGTCCTGATTTTATTCGTTAGCAGCGTTTGGCCTGGATGCAGAGACAGCTAATGAGGGACTGAGTTTATTGCAGTTTGATTTTTCTGTTAAAACAGTACAATAAAATAAATGCACTTGGAAATCTGGTATGTGTTTGTACATAGTAGATTTATGGCTCTGGAGGCTTCCAGAGAGACACAGCCTTTCATTCCCTTCCTTATTGGAACAGATCATATTGCAGAGTTTAAAGGGCTCTGGAGTTGTGATTTATTTGAAGGGAGAAACTAGGGAAATCCAACTATCTGTTCCCTGGCTCAGATCATCCAGTAATTCCCCAGCCAAGGGGACGGATCTGCACCTCCTCCACGGATTTTTTTATTTTTTTTTTCCTCCTGTCGCTTACATTATCCCACTCTAAATATATCACCGAGACAGGGCTGACTCCTGACCTGGGCTTCAGCACCTCGCCGAGGCTTCCCCAGCCCTTCCCGGAATCCCACAAATAAATCACCCTCCTGGAGCCCTTTCCGAGCTCCTCCGTGCCGCTCGTGGGACGGGACCCACGCGGGGCCGGGCACTGCCTCGATCCGGAGCAGAGATCAAGGCAGAGATCTTGTTTTTATCTCCAGAATCGGGTGATAAATCTGCGCCACCGGTCCTTGGTTCCTTTCAAGGGAGCCCTTTCCCCTCCCTCGCCGCTCTCCTGGCCTTTGCACGGTCCCCGGGCAGAGGAGAGCACAGCGGCTTGGATCCAGGTCAGGATTTGTGCCTGAAAGCCTTTTTCATGCATTTCCTAACCCGCCCCTGCCTTGTTCCTGCGGCTCGGCCGGACCCACCGTTGGGGGGATGATGCTGCGGCTCCTGCCTCCGAGCGGGACCGTGCTGCGGGCTGGGGCTGCCGTGGCCGCTTCCCTCCCGCCCTCCCGGAGGAAAACCAGTCTTGCCCCTCTCCGAGGTTTCCTGCACCCCAGGGACGAAGCACCTCGACGGCTGTTGCGGGCACAACCGGAGTATCACCGCGATGGCTCGACACGCGGTGCTGCCCTGGTGCACCCCAGCGCCATCCCGGCCATCCCAGCGGTTCCCACTGGCAGGAAGAGGGTGAGCCCGTTCCCCCCAGCCCGAAAACGGGCTTTTTGTAAAGCATTTGGTGTTTGCAGGCAAGAACTCGCTGGGTTTTGGTGCGAAACCCCCTCCTGCTTCTCCCTGCTCCCGGGTACCTCCGGGACATTTGGGAATGACCAGTTTGGGTCCCGCCAGCAGCATTCGTCCTTCCCCGTGCCGTGTCAGGAGCCCCACGGGAGGAGATTTCCTTTCTCCTCCGCCGTGACCGTCGTGGCTGCAGGGCCGACGAAAGGGAAGGAGGTTTCCAGCCCGGGGGGACACCAGCTCTGGCAGCCACTCTCCTCCTCCTGCCCCTGCTCCGTCTCAGCTTCTCCAGCCCCTGTTTTTCACGGGGTTTTTTCTCTCCCTGCGCACAGGCAGGCTCTGTTTGCCATTAGCTTCCTCTCCTCTGCCCTAGGAGCTGATCCGAGTGCTAATTCTCACGCATGTTTTGGGTAAATCTACTTTCTTTCCTGGGATGAATTGTGGTTTCCAAGCACCATTAATCATTTCCCTTTAGAAAACAGCGTCGGGGGGGCTGGAAACATTGCTCCTTTATTTACTGGGAGGGTGACCTGGCACGCTGGCGCCTGGTCACGGGGCTGGCGTCTGCGGGGCGACGCAGAGCGAAGCCTCGGGGTGAGCTCTCCTCTGCTGTGCCAGGACGGCAGCGTTGGCTCCCACCGGGACCGTCCCCCCCAAGGACGAACCTCCCGGCCCCGAGGTTTTGGGTGAGCAAGAGCCCGTGGAGCAAGAGGATGGAGGACGGAGAGAAAAACGCTGCCGAAACGCCACGTGTTTTAACCCTTTCCCAAGAGCCTCTTCCCGGAGGGGTCGTTCCCCGGGGAGCTTGTTTGCACCGTGAGGCGCGTCGTGGCGAGGGCCGAAATGCCAGCCCTGCTCTCTGCCCGCCCCGAGTGCCCCTCAAAATGCCTGGGACATGAAATCAGGACCCTCCGCTTATCGCCCGCCGGCGGGGCTGGGGCGGGCAGGGAGTCAAAGGAAACTTCTCCTGCCCCGATTGCAGCGAGGGTACAGAGGTGGAGCGAGCACATGTGAACGGTTTCCTCCTTTCCAGCTCAGGACTGTCAGAGGATGATTAATGGCCAACGCCGCAGAACTGCCTTGATTGCCAAGTGCTGTATTGTTAGCACTGACATGTAACGAGCCCAGACATACTTTAACACAATTCTGCACCGTAATCTGCAAATAACGTTCGATAGACTTAATTTGTTAAGTATTTCCCCCCTCACAGTCCCTCTCCCCACCTCCTTTCCCTTTCAAAGCCATGTCAGAGCGGCCAGCGGCCCAGCCGAGCGCCCTGCAGCCCCCCAGCCCCGCTGCAGCCCCAGCTCTTGCCGGGGATTTCCCTTGCCGGGCTCGGCTGCTCCTTTAGGTTTCGGCTAGGGAGCAGCTTTCTCTCTTCTCCCCAGTCAAACAAAAAAAAATCAACTTTTTCTGCGCATTCAACCCTGTGCAGTCCTGCACCGCTGCCGTGCTGCTCCTTCAATTCAGTCCTGCACCGCTGCCGTGCTGCGGTGTGAGCTGCAATAGTTACTGGTAATTCTGGGGTTCCGCCAGATGACTTTGGGGCTCCCCGGGCCAATAAGCAGGTTACCACGCCAGCCGGCACCCGGGCGAGGGGCCCCTCGCACCCAGCGCGGCTCCCGGCTCCCAGGTAGAAGCCCAGACGGAGCCGCAGTGAGCCGCGCAGCTCCCAGCGCTCACGGAGCATGGGTCTTCCCCGAGGCCCTGCACGAAGGCTGGGAAACAGCGCTTGGGCATCACGGTCAGCGAGGCGCCGGGTTCGCCTCTTAGAGCAGCTTCCCCCGGGGAGCCAGGGCGGCCGAGCCTGGGGAGGCGAGCGGGGCCGTGCCGGAGGGTGCTGGGAGCACCAGTGGGTGGGGATGGGATGGGATGGGATGGGATGGGATGGGATGGGATGGGAATGGGATGGGGATGGGGATGGGGATGGGGATGGGGATGGGGATGGGGATGGGAATGGGATGGGATGGGGATGGGAATGGGATGGGGACAGGGATGGGATGGGATGGGATGGGATGGGGATGGGATGGGATGGGATGGGATGGGATGGGATGGGATGGGATGGGAATGGGATGGGGATGGGATGGGATGGGGATGGGGATGGGAATGGGATGGGGACAGGGATGGGATGGGATGGGATGGGATGGGATGGGGATAGGGATGGGATGGGATGGGATGGGATGGGGATAGGGATGGGATGGGATGGGATGGGATGGGATGGGATGGGAATGGGATGGGGATGGGATGGGATGGGGATGGGATGGGATGGGATGGGATGGGAATGGGATGGGATGGGGATGGGATGGGATGGGATGGGATGGGGATAGGGATGGGATGGGGATGGGATGGGATGGGATGGGGAGGGGATGGGCATGGGCATGGGATGGGATGGGATGGGATGGGATGGGATGGGATGGGGATGGGGACAGGGATGGGATGGGATGGGATGGGATGGGAATGGGATGGGGATGGGGATGGGGATGGGGATGGGGATGGGAATGGGATGGGATGGGGATGGGAATGGGATGGGGACAGGGATGGGATGGGATGGGATGGGATGGGATGGGATGGGATGGGGATGGGAATGGGATGGGGACAGGGATGGGATGGGACGGGATGGGATGGGGATAGGGATGGGATGGGGATGGGATGGGATGGGATGGGGAGGGGATGGGCATGGGCATGGGCATGGGATGGGATGGGATGGGATGGGATGGGATGGGGATGGGATGGGATGGGATGGGATGGGGATGGGGACAGGGATGGGATGGGATGGGATGGGATGGGATGGGATGGGATGGGGATGGAGATGGGATTGGGATTGGGATGGGATGGGATGGGGATGGGGATGGGGATGGGGATGGGATGGGATGGGATGGGATGGGATGGGATGGGGATGGGGATGGGATGGGATGGGATGGGGATGGGGATGGGATGGGATGGGATGGGATGGGATGGGGATGGGGATGGGATGGGATGGGATGGGATGGGGATGGGATGGGGAGGGGATGGGGATGGGATGGGATGGGATGGGATGGGGATGGGATGGGGAGGGGATGGGGATGGGATGGAATGGGATGGGGATGGGGACAGGGATGGGATGGGATGGGATGGGATGGGATGGGATGGGGATAGGGATGGGATGGGATGGGGATGGGATGGGCATGGGGACAGGGATGGGATGGGATGGGATGGGCATGGGATGGGGATGGGCATGGCATGGGATGGGATGGGATGGGATGGGATGGGATGGGGATGGGATGGGAATGGGATGGGGATGGGATGGGGATGGGGAGGGGATGGGATGGGGATGGATGGCGATGGCGATGGGATGGGGATGGAGATGGGAATGGGGATGGGGATGGGACTGGCGAGCAAGAGCTTTCCACCCCACCGCTTCCGCTGCGCACGAAGGTAACCTTAAACGCCAAAGCAGGCACCGTGGGGACAGAGTTTTTCCACCCCTATTCACAACTGTCAGGCGGTGATTAATGGCCAACAGGCTCGAAATTGCCTTTATTGCCAGCCCGGCATTGTTACTTGTGACAGCTAATGAGGTTAGACAGACTTTTACACAGCGTTTTATGCTGGTCCCAGCGGAGCAGCCCTGGGGGGTTCGGTGCCCCGGGCGGGGGGACCCTCCCCGCTCCCCAGCAGCGACCGAGCTCGGGCACGTCCCGGGGGGACTGCCCGCCTGCCAGCCCCGGCTCCGTCCCCGGTGGGGCCGGGGAGAGGCAGCGGGCAGGCTGGGACCGCGGCGCTAACGAGAGCGCTCAGAGACCTTCCAACTTGTCTCAATTAACGTCGCAGTAAAACCCGTGAGATATTTTTATACGGGCTCCACTGCAGCGGGGCGGGGAGGGACGGGGCAGGGATGAAAAAGTTTTCAAGTGCCGGAGAGAAGTGGGTGTAATAAACCATTTCTTCATATAAAAAAGCCCGTGCTGTTAAAAACCAGAGAGCCGCAGCACAGACACCACCGAATGTTCCTGGCCCCGGGTCCAGAAGTAATGATTTTTTTTGGCTTTTTTTTTTTTTTTCTTTTTTTTCAGGATTATTACAAATATTTACCTTTGTGCTAGTTCACATCTTGATGCTGTTAAACACGTGGCCGCAGCTGGTTTCCCATTCAGGGTAATGATATAGCGCCGATGTTATGAAGCAAAACCTCGCCTGCGAGCCAGAACACCCCACATTTAAAAATCTATTACTTTTCAATATTATATGAATGTATTTTGCTTCAGCTCAGAGCAATTTCCTAGTTTACCCTTATTAAACTGAGAGGGGGCTGAGCAGAGGTTCTTGATTTATGAAACACATACTGGATTCATTAAAACCTTTAAAGATTTAATACATTTTATCAAGGCCTTAAATCTGGGCAAGCGTTTTAAAAAAAAAACCAATACAGGGTGTATTTCATCTCTGGCGCCCTTTTGCGCTTATTTAAGAGCTGTAAAATTTGGATTGACAAATATCGCGGATATTTCATTCCTTATTTCTAAACGGCGCTGAATCCTCCTGACAGGTTTGTTATATACGACCCTCGGAGATCTATCAAGTGTAAAGATCAAATTATTCTCCTTTATTGACATTTTATACGCCTCTCCCATGGGTTTTAAGTCCCCTTCAACAATTACGGAGGTGGGAGATTTAATATGGTTTCGCCCGGCCTGTCACTTTTCCCGTTATTGCCCCTCCGGCTGCCCAAACCAGGCCCAGCCGGGGAGCGGGGCTCGGCCGCGGCGGGGAGCGGGGCCGCGGCGGGGAGCGGGGCCGCGGCGGGGAGCGGGGCCGCGGCGGGGAGCGGGGGCCGCGGGAGGCCGGAGGTCAGCGCCGGGAGGGCCTTCTGCCGGTGCCTCCGGGGCACAAGGCCCCCGCGGGCCCGGGCGGGGCACCCCGCCCCGCCGCCCTCCCGCTCTTTGGAGCGCGGACCCGGGAGCGCGGGGCTGCGCGGCCCCCCCCCCCCCCCATCGCGGCGTGGGGCGCCGGCGCGGGCGGGTCTCGAACCCGCGGCCCCGCGGCTCCCGCGCCTCCACCGCCCCCTGGCGGGGCGCCGCCGCGGCGGAAGGGGCGGTCGCGCGGTGATGACGTCGGGGCGGCGCCGGGCCGGGGCGGCTGAGCGGGCCGCGCCGCCCGGTAGAGCCGCCGCTGCCGAGCGCCGGGCATGGCCCAGCTGGGCGCCATCGCGGCGCTCTCCCTCAGCTTCCTCGCCGCCGCCTTCCTCTCGGCCATCCACAAGATCGAGGAGGGGCACATCGGCGTCTACTACCGGTGAGGCGGGGCCCCGCGGCCTCCCCCCGCCCGGCCGGGCCGGGCCGGGCCCGGAGCAGGCCGCCTCTCACGGCCCTCTGTTTTCTTCCTTCCTTCCGCAGCGGCGGGGCGTTGCTGACCTCCACCAGCGGGCCCGGCTTCCACCTCATGCTGCCCTTCATCACGTCCTACAAGTCAGTGCAGGTGCTGCTGGGCCGCTGCCCGCCCGCCTGCCCGCCGGGAACGGGGCCCTGCCGCGGGGCTGGGTCGGGCTCCGCGGGTCTCCTGCCGCCCCCGCCTCCGCCGAGGCGCGGGGCGGCGGATTGAGAGCCGCTGTGGGAAACGCCGGGGCTGGGTCGTGGTTGCCGGGGTGGCGGGGGGTCGTGGCGGCGTGTGCTTGTGCCCGGTACCGGGGGAGAAGCGGCCCCGGGGGTGTCCTGCTGAGCCTCGCACGAGGGCCCGAGCGAGGCGCGTTCGGCTCTCGCTTTTAGTGCTTTCCCCGAGGGGGGCAAGGGGGAGATGTGGGCAGAAACCTGCGGCTCTTTTATACACTTATAAGCAGGTAGGATTTGTGCAGGGAGAAGCCGGTCTCTTAAGCCTCTTCTCTTAAATCTCTCTTCAGACCACGCTGCAGACGGATGAGGTGAAAAATGTCCCGTGTGGTACCAGGTGAGATGTCCAGCTGTTACCCCCCACAGTCCTTCATTTTTGCTAGAAACCTTTTGATCCTTTCCCTTTTTTCCCCGCCGCTTGCTCCAGCGTGCTTTAAAACCTGTAGATTTGTTTTCGTGGGCTGGATTTCCCCCCACCACCCCAGCTGAAATCGGTGGAAGGCTCTGTAACGGTAACGCATCGCCCCAGCTGATGAGCCCTGCGGGGGTGGTTGACGTGCAGCCATCCTCAGGGTCTGCACTGAGTTTTCCAAGCCTGGGACCACATTTCATGATCTGATTTCTGGAGATGCCTGTCTGGAGACACCAGGAGCCTGGTGCAAGGAGTGGGGTGTTGGGGGGTTGCCGGAGTGCCGCAGCGGTGCCGGGTGCGGATGCCGTGCTCAGCCCACTAGAGGGGAGTGTCCCCTGCTCAGAAGCTGCCCAGCTGCACAGGCAGAGCGCTTGGCCTCCAGCAAACTTAATTTCTTTTTTTTTTTTTTCCTTTTTCTTTCTTTTGCAGTGGAGGAGTGATGATTTATTTTGACAGAATCGAGGTGGTGAATTTCCTCATCCAGAGTGCAGGTGAGTTATTCCCCTGTGACCCCGCGAATCCTGCAATCCAGAGTTCTTTGTGCTCCCTGCTAGCGTGAGATGAGGTGAAGGGGTTGTGCGTGGTTGTGTGCTTTGATTTGGAGCTAGGGCGTACCGTGGATATTCCCCTGTGTACCTTGTAAAGCCCCGTGCTTCCTGGGTGGAAACTTTAAACCAGCTCTCCCAGACATTTTGTGTGTTTATTATTTCTTGCACATATTTGTTCTGTGCTGCTAGTTGCTTCACCAATACCTGAATACCGTCCATCACTTTTATTATTTGTATTATTATGGCCCCACTGGGCTTTATGCTTCAGCGAAGAACTTCTGATTTGGATAACGGGGTGTGCAGGAGGTAGGGGAGACAAGGTGTCCGTGAGCAGAAGGCTGGCTTTGAGGCCCAAGGAGAATGACCTGTGCAGCCTTTTTTCCCAAATTCTTTGATTTTTAATATCCTGTTGGTTACAGCTGCCTGGCTTATCGGTGGCCTGCTTTGAGACCTCTGTTTTACGCCAGCTGCAGGATGCCCTTCCCTCATTGTGCGCAGACCACACGGTCTCTGTATTTTGCAGCTCAGACACAAGCCATGCGTATTTGCAGATAGCGTAGAGAGGGCTGCTGTTAGCTAGGTGTCCTTCTGTTTACAAAGCATGGGACAGAATATTGGTTAGGGTGTTGTAAAATACTAGCAATAAATAAAACTCCCCTGAGCAAAGTATTTGTTTGCAGTGCAGGCTTCTCTCGTGGGTGGATTCCTCATTTCACATTGGCGCTGTGACTCGTGCTGCTGTGACTGAGCCGTAAGGTTTTCAGTGCAAGTGCTCGGCCCAACCCGAGACATCCCTCCGTCCCAGCTGTTAACACCCGCTTCTTCTTTTGTAGTATACGACATAGTGAAGAACTACACCGCTGACTATGACAAAGCTCTCATCTTCAACAAGATTCACCATGAGCTGAACCAGTTCTGCAGTGTCCACACGCTGCAGGAGGTCTACATTGAGCTGTTTGGTGAGCTGCCCCTCTGACCTTTCCCTGTTGGATTGACGGCTCCTTGAGTGATGTTTCTGATGGCTATTTGCATGGGCTGTTGGTGCAGAAGTCACTACCCCCGACTGATGGGCTTTTTACCTATTAATCCACTGTCTGCTCTGTTTGGAATCAGGATTGGTAACCAGCTACCGTCATTTACTCCTTGTTATCTTTTGGTGCTGAGTGCTTCAGTATATTGTAACAAAAAAAAAATCCAAATCCACACTTGCCAGTAGGAGCGGAAGGGTTTTAGGGAAGAAGGGAGCGGTAATTCTGCGGCGTTCTTTGTGTGTTTAGCAAATGTGGTTTGTTGAATCAGTCGCAGGGTTTGCTAGTGCAGATGGAAAAGCCAGTCTTCTGCTCGTTGCTGTTACAAAAAGTATGAGCGAGCGCTCCCTGGCCTGTGGGTTTGACTAGCTTTGTGTCATGCACGTTGCTGCAATGCCTGGGCACTGCGAGTGAGTGCTGGAAAACAGGACTGCTTGGCAAGGGCCTGCTGACCTTCCCTCCCTCGCTTCAGGCCACTGGGAAATCAGGCAGCACAGACGCTGGGAGAACACATTGCAAGAGACTGTCTGAAGAAAAGTTGTGGTTTCTTGGTAGAAATAGACCAGTCGCTGCCAGCGCTGAGTGTTTTGTTTATGGCTTTGGACAGACAAGAAATCCTTTCCAGCGTTTCAGCCCTACAGCAGCTCTGACTGCAGGCAAAGTGTTGCTGTGAGTGGTTTTGGACCCCAAAAGGACAGAATTTGTGCCTGAAAGAACACAGGGTGTTTGCAAACTCCTGTTCTCTGTTCAAACTGGGCTTTCCAAGAAGCCCGGCTATCCGCTTTGACAGGCCCCTGCACAAGGTGCAGAACTGGGGCTCGGTTCCCCTCCAGTTCCTTTATGGGACTGCTGGCGGGTGTACTGGTTCTTTGCTGATGGAGTCTCCAGATGTCGGCAGCTGCTGATGACAACTGCTGGAAATGGACTCAAAGCCACTGATTTGCACAGAAGGAACTTGTATAAACTCCCGTGTAACTCTTTGTTTGAGCTGAATGTTTTCTGGCTCAGGAGTTCTGAAATGGGGCGCAGCCCATTTCGAGCAGACCTATGTCATTCTCTGCCCCCACAGCTGCGAGCAGGTGCAGGAAACTGATAACAGCTGTTTCCTAAACTCCTGGCTGAACTTCATTATGAGCCTGAGTTCCAGATAGCTAAACTGGGACCAAAGCAAATAATCAAGGAGTGCGATGTGATCGCTTTCAAGGCCATTACATTTTTATTTTCCCTTTGCACTTCTCAGCAGGCCCCAACTGGAAACACTGCTATCCTTAGAGCTTTTCATTGAAGCAGGGTTTTGGTTTGTATTTCCTTTTGAAATTTCTGAGCTACGCTGGAGTTAACCGTTACCCATCGAGCCAAACAGACGTTACCGATGATTTTTTTGCAGCCTATTAAAATAACCGATGCAGCCATTTCACGTTTCTGCCTTTCCATTTTCTTTGTCTCCTGCTGGCACAGGTGCAGTTCCTAATCAGTCACGATTTAGCTGGACCACGTTACTTCAGGATCTAGTTGGGAAGATATCAATGGGGAAGTGCATTAGAGCACAGGTTCTTTATCGTAAAGATGCTGCTTCTGGCTCGGAAAGATTCCAAACTGCAGGCTATGGGAAACTGGAAAGAGTTTCATTTTATCCCTGCCGTGTTCCTATAGTCTGTCCCAAGTGTTTGCCACTGGTCAATGCTGCTTGACTTGCTGAGAGAGATGGGAACTGCCTTGGGGTCAGGGATGGTTTTTCTCAGGCCAGCACTTCTACATCAAACTTACATTTCTACTTACTTTCCAGGAATAAGAAATCTGAGCCATTCCAGCTAATTCTGTACGTGTTGACAACAAGCTGCCTTGCGGGGTTTTTAGTTACTTTTTTTTTTTTTCCCCCCAATCAGATCAGATTGATGAAAACCTTAAACTGGCCTTGCAGCAAGACCTAACTACAATGGCCCCTGGATTAATTATACAGGTAATCAGGATTCCACTTTGAGATGTCTAAGGTGCAGATCATAAGGAGGGATAAGGACTAAAAGGAAATAGGAAGCTGTGAAACTTTTTTAGAAAATTGCTTTATAGTACAGACTTTGTTTAACTTGAGGAATGAGAACAGTATCCTTTCCATCCCCTCTTAGCTTTGATGTGTTGGGTTTCTTTTGGTGTTATTCTGGGTACTGGCTTACCCAGGTTTTAATCTCCTGTCGTGTCAGGAGATCATTCGGTCCTAGTTTGCTCTGCGGAGTTTGGAGCTGGTCACAGTTTCTGCAGCATGTAAAAGCTTTGTGTGGCAGAGCATGCCCTAAGTGTTAGCCCCCCCATCCTCTGCAGCCTCAGGGGCCGTTTGGCTTTTGATTGTTGGCTGCTTGCCTATGTTTTCTTTGGTCTCTCTTTCCAGGCAGTTCGAGTTACAAAGCCAAACATCCCTGAAACAATCCGGAGGAATTATGAGCTCATGTAAGTGCCTGAGACTTGCACCTTTGTGTTACCAAAAAGAATCGGTCATCCAGATTAATGTGTTTTCACAGCACGCAGTGATCGGAGTGCCCTCTGCCAGGCCTGCTCTCAGCCTCGTGCTGCCATTCAGAAAGGGTCTGGGGAGGCTGCAGCAGATGAGCACGTGTCTGTCACTGTAAGTGGCTGGCAGGTCACTGCTGAGTGAGAAGGTATTTCTCCATTTTGAACACTAGAGCACAGAACTTATTTGCCCAGGGGCTCCTTCCTCTTGACGCTGGCCCTATTTTAAAGAGGCCTCCCAGAGCGTGTGAGTGAGTGGCAGGTGGAGAGATTCCACCACTAATCCTGTTGTTTGACTGGGATGGAGAAACCGTTGATTCAACAGGCTGAAGACTTGCAAAGCTTTGAAATAACTTTCTTTAATAGCACTTGACATACTGATCCCTTTTCAATGCTCTGAGCCAGCTGCCTTCTCTTGCACTTGATCATTCTCTGAGCGCTCTGCCAACAGAGTCTGTGTAGGCCAGAATAAGATCCTTCTCATCCCTTTTGCTTCCCTAGCATTTCGTGTGACCTTTTGGTATCGCAGTAAGTCATGTGCGGCATGTTCGTGATGGGCAGAATCCCAAATCAACCTGTTATCTGTTGCCATAAATACAGCAGGATATGTGTTGAGAGAGACTTGTTCTTGACCCTAATCTCTCTTCCCTGCTTGGGAGCCAGAGCAGAGTATTTTATTTATATACACACTTTTAAAACTTCTTAGTGTATGTACAGACAGTAAGATAGAAAAGGCTTTGGCAGGTAAAACGCACAGAGCCATTTGATTGAATGAAGGGTGATTTCAAAGCTGTATACTTCCAAATGAAGAAGAATAACCGTCTGTGAGGGCAAGGCTTTTACAGGATTTTCATTTCTTTCTTTGTTTAAATAATTTCCTCATTAACAGTAGCCCAAAAAACGTAGATGTGTATGGTCTGTGACCTGCCTCTTGTAGAAGGCATTATGGCAGCCTGCAGAGAGTAGCAGGGAGCGTTTCACACGGATTTGACTGAAAAGCCTTCCTGCTAGGGAGGGGAGGAAAAGATGCTTTGAATTAGAAAAAAAGCTCTGTGTGTGCAGGCACGTGCCCTCACTTTCCTGATTGCTGCCTGCCCTAGACATGTGCTCAAAGGAGGACTGAGCCAACAGCTCATCCTGGAGATGTGGTAGGCCGCACCACTTCAGTAAGCTCACGTTTTGTAACCAGCTTCTTCTGGCTCACTAGGGAGAGTGAGAAGACAAAGCTGCTGATTGCAGCACAGAAGCAGAAGGTGGTGGAGAAGGAAGCGGAGACAGAAAGGAAGAAAGCCCTCATCGGTCTGTATATCTTTGCTTGAAGGCAGTAACTGTAGAGGGGCGTGGCGGGGGGTAGGCAGCAAAAAGAACCCAGACGCTGGGGAGGGATGGACCTGGTTCACTTTTGGGTGATCTCTCTGCTGCATCTGTTTGCTGCTGATCTGAACCTCTTCCAGAGAAACTCGAGGGTTTTTGAGGTGGGTTCCAGCTTTGCCCACAAACATAGACTGATGCCTTCTGAGGGCTGAAAGTTCTTCCCACAATTTATTTCCACCAGAAGGGGGTGGTGAGGACTTCCATGGGTGAAGTTGCTTCTGGCATTAGGAAGACTGCATGACAACAATGTGGATATGTTCTTTTTCATTTCAGAGGCAGAAAAAATTGCACAAGTTGCTGAAATAACTTATGGGCAGAAAGTGATGGAAAAGGAAACGGAGAAGCGAATTTCAGAGATTGAAGGTGAGTGGTGAGCTTTCCAATAAGTAAATGTGCTGTGGTGAATTTTATCTAAAGATCCTGAAGCAGTTCACCATGGAGTTAAGTAGTTCTTGAAGTGTGTGTATTGACTGTGTTCTTCAATTCAAGCTGACGTTCACAGGGGTGAAGTTACTGGTCGGAAGTCTTTCATTTTAGCCCATGTATGTGGTGCACTGCAGTTCTGAATAAACATGTCTGAACACTCGGATTCTCCCTACATTTTCACAGCCTATTTTGCAGTGGAGTTTTCAGGGGGGCAGATCAGTCAGAATAGTAGACGGCGTTCAGGATACTTGGGCAGTGACAAAGTTAGTGAAGCTTGACTCCAGATTCTTAGGTGATTCTTCATGTCATGTAAGTGCAGGAAGTATAGTTGTCACAAGTACGGAGGAAGGGAATGGCAGGCTGGTGTCTTCCTAAAAGAAGTCGTGCCAGGTTTTGGATAACGGCTGCAGACTCTCACAGAGAAGCGGAAGCATTCTAAAATATTACTGTGCAATCCTGTGGGGGCAGCCACATCTCTTGATTATCTGCAATAGGGTAGGGTTGTGGAAACTTTCTGTCCTTTTCTTGCTTAGTATTCTTGTAGAACCTGTCTCTTGGAAGGAAGAAGAGGTATGCAAATTTAGCTTTAGTTTTTTGTGTATTTTGTGTGAAATATTTAGAAAACAAAGTCTGGCTATTACACACTCTGCAACAGCAGGGGTCTGTTATGTAGCTTCCAACTCCTAAAGGTTGAGGGAAGGGGAGGGGGAGCTGCTTCTTTTGAAAATGCAGTATTTTGCGTTAACCAATAAATCTGTAATATCTCTTGTTTAGTTTGCATTTTTGCTTTTTCATCCTCCTTTAGTTTTGCAGCTAACTACTTTTAGGAACTCAGATTGACCAGAGGCAGGAATAGGAATGTTTCTTTGCAGGCTGTGCTTCTTGAAACTCTCTTTCTCAAGGTGATCTTTCTAGGAGGTCGTACTGTGAAGTTAAGATGTCCCCCCGCCCATCTGATACAATGCTTTGTCAAGGAAATCCTGGGCCATGAAAAGGGGTCTGCATTTCCAGCTCAGAGTGGCAAGGCCTTATTTCCAATTACATTCATTATAGGCCCTGTCAAGCTTTGCAGAAGGCCACTGAGGAGCCAATTAAGAGTTTTACAGATCAGCAGCTTCTCATTAAGAAGTTCTTCGCAGAAATACAATGGTTTTTATTTCTTATAAATGTGTGTCACCGGGTGTCAGGCCTTCAATTCAACTCTGTGCTGGCAGAGAATTCCTGTCTCCCTCATTCTTTCTAGTGTCTCTGACTGGGACCACTCTTTTTAGCCAAAAGAGAGGAAGTTGTGGGCCAAACCATCCAATTGCTTATATGATTTTTAAGTGTAGCAGCTTACAGGACTCCCTGCTAGTATAGGTAAACAAATGGTTTATCCAGCTGTGCAAGTCTCAAATCCAGACTGGCATGTATTACAATCGTGGGGCTCCCTGTCGTAGAAGGAATGTCAGGAGATCACATCAAACCAGCCAGATGACGCTCATCTTAGCCTTAACGTGGTGGCCTGATATCACATCGTTATCATTGGATAGATAAAAATTCAGAAGGAAAAAAGTAGTGCGGTACAGAAAGGGGAAGTGTTTCTTTCCTTAAATGTCTTTGCTAGGAGTCAGGGAATTGCAGTATCCTGCAGGATTAGACCCTTTACGCAATTGTTGATATTACAGAGAAACAGCTCTCCAACATCTGTCCAAGGGGCAGAGCCTGTAAAGGTTAAAATTGCCTGCCTCTACGTGCCAGAATCTTAACCTCAATATCCCAGACAAAATCCCATCTGGGGAATTGCTTTCAGTCACAGACTTCGTCTGTAGAGCAATCTGCTGTGCTGTTCTTGGAGTCCTGTGCAAATGTCGTGGGTAAATACCACTTTTGCAGTGGAACAGTTGCTGCGTTTTCAGCACGAGAGTTAGTGGCTGGCTAGAGAAGAAAGAGTGTTCTCAGCCCGCGTGACAGGGGTAGTAATAAAAACCTTATGTTTATAAAATGCTTTGAGGTCTTCAGTTGCAGATGCAATTTACTTAATGCTATCATCCTGCAGCGTTTTAGATGTAAATTGAGATTCCATTTCTGGGTTTCCCATTTTGTTCCTTCTTCCCCTTGTTGTATCCCCGTACAGTTTAGATGTGGTACTGGCCACTTTAAAAAGTTTCCAGCTGCAAATGGTGCCAAGATGGCTGGAAATAAAAATCTGGATATGAGAGCATGTGTTTTCTTCCAGATGCTGCATTTCTTGCAAGAGAGAAGGCAAGAGCTGATGCTGAATGCTACACTGCTATGAAAGTAGCCGAGGCTAACAAGGTATTGTTATTTCCTTACGCTGTGCCTTGAAGCAGGGCTCCGTACATTAGGCTGTATAGAAATACTCAGCAAAAGAGGAGTCTGTGTTTATTGTTTGCTTGTTGTGTCTCATTGTTTAAGTCAAATAGCAAAACAAAGCCATCTCCTCTCAGAAAAGTTTTCATCGAGACTGAAGCAATTAGATCTTTATTTGCAAATTCATTTTCCTCTCTGGACAGATAAATTTATGTCAGGATACATGAAATATCTGGTCATCTCTGGAGACAGCTCTGCTAGATGCTAATGGGGCCATGGCTCCCTCTGTAGATAGAATATCAGTTTCAGCGTTGCCCTTTCACGCTGTTGTAATCAGAAATGTCGATTCGTTCCAATCTGCAAGCTGGCAAGCAGTCAAAGCAGGGAGATCTCTAGAGTGACAGGCAGGCTTAGAGTAAACAAGTGTTCAGGTAAAGAACAAATGGAGCTGATCTTACACACCAGACTAACTAGCTTGGCAAAGCCTTGGTCCTGCAAAAGGAAAAAAAACAAATGGAAACAGAGGAATTCTATGGATGGAACTGCCAGGCTTGTTATTGCCAGCACATTCCCAGGACATCCCAGCAGGAAGACTTTGTGTTTTGTAAGGGTCAGTGAGAATGGACAGAGGTCTGGGATGTTTGTGCACAAGTTTTGTCCCAGTTATTCTATCCTCTCTGTTATAATGTCATTATCCTGAACGAATGAGCTCTGCTCTCCGAAACAGACTCGTCAATCTACTCTCTGGAAAAAAGCCAGTTGTATTTTTCTTTCCAGTAGCTTGCCTTGCAAGGGCTTTCAGTGAGTTATGTGCTTTCGAGCATCTCCATCTCTGGTACATTTGGATTGAACATTTCCCCAGCTGCTTCCATCACTTTCTCATTTTGCCGTTTAGTCATCGGGATTTAGAGCTTCACTTAAACGTACTGAAAGAGAGCACTCTGTCTTTTCAGCTGAAGAGAGGATGAGCATGCCTGCTAGTGTTGTGGAAAAGTGGATGCCTTGTATGCTCATGACAGAAATTTGCTTTTGACTGAATCTGAGCTGTTGGTGATCTGTTTTCTTTTTGTGCAGCTGAAGTTAACTCCTGAGTACTTGCAGCTGATGAAATACAAGGCTATCGCAGCAAACAGCAAGATATATTTTGGCAAAGATATTCCCAACATGTTCATGGACTATGCGGGAAGCCAGACCAAATTTGCAGAGGGACTGGCAGAAGGAATCCAAGAAGAGGATGGGGCAGGAACTAGTGAGGACACAAAACGACTTCATAACGTCAACTGAAAAGAAAGATTTCTATTCATTTTATATCAAAAGAAACATGAACTGGGAAGTTCTTTTTCATTTTCCCCCTTTCTGTGCTGAAAGAGACGAATCAGACTTAATCCTTTCAATCTTTTGTATGAAAATTAGACACAAAGACTCTGATATTTATGGGGTGTTTTCTCTGGTAACTTCTAAGCAGCCAGCTCCAGGTACGTCCTCTAGATGCACCTCTCCCTGCTCTTGGGCATACAGACCAAATTATTCTGGAGAGGCTAGCTAGACTATCTGTTCTGCAGCCAGCTTAGATGGGTACTTAATTTTGGATTGAGGTGGTTTGTAGCAGTTGGAAGTAAGGAAATTTTGAGGTTTTGGAGGGAGGGGAATTGCTGCTACAACTTGTTTTGGTTTTTTTCTTGTTGGAAACTTCAAGTACTTTTTCAAACCCCTTTTAAAAAAAGGTGCTAGACTTTTGTACACTACACGTGGCTGCTTGAAGGCCTGGACCTTGTCCAAATGGCAGGTTACTGCCAGTAGTGTGGGGCGCTGGGACGATCTAACAGCCCGTGTCTATGCTCCGGGTCCATCCCGAGAGCAGGGTGTAGCAAAAGCACAAAACCACCTTTTACGGAGGTCTGAGCCCGTGTGTTTTGCCTTGGTAGGGCAGCTGAGACCACGTGCAGAGTGAGTGACAGAAGTTCAGCTGCAGTCCTGCAGGTTACCCGGTTACCGTGGGGGGATCTAAGCCTTAGACCATGTGTCACGCAGGTAGTGGCCCAAACTGTTCCTTTTCTGCATCTTAACACTGGTTTGTTTTCCGTTTGTCATATTTGGGGAGGGCAAAGGGGAGTCTGTGTTTTGAGGCTTTTGCCGACAGTTTAGCTGCTGGGTGAGGGGTATAGGCATGCTGATGGAGGCAGTGTCCTGCCAGTGCATAATTGGACTTGATTTTCAGTGAAACCAGAACTGTGAGCATGGTACTGGTCACAGTCGTCATAGTTAGAAAAACTAGGGAAAAAAGAATTTTGTCTCAGGGACCCTGACTTTGCAAAAAGCCTTGCTGGCAAGTAACTGCTTGAATGACTAGTCCCGTAGTCATTACGGTACGTTATCTGCCTCTGCGAGACCAACTGGATATCAGTGTTTACAGTGTCTTAATAGAAAGAGGACATTCAGGTAAACTGAAATGAATGGAACTGAGTTACTGTTGGTTTTGTGGTTTTTTTTCTGAATAGATCTTGTGAAAGGAAGATTTACTGGTAGCAAAGGACACAAAACATAATACTGAAAAGTCGCAGGGCAAAGAACCTCTTGTCTCTGAACTGTCCAAAGATAAATTTTCCTTTTTCGCTCAGAACAATGCTATATAACGTACCTTTCACTTCAGAAAACTGATCAATTCTTCACATATCAGATGCAAAGACATAATAGGGTTTTGTTTTACACACATGCAAAAGTTGAGGGGGTGTTAAAGACAAAAGTTCAGGTCTAGAGAGAACTTTTTTTTTTCCTCTCCATAATCCATCTGCCGCTTGGCAGGAGAGCCTGTTTATTAATTGCTGTTACAATTTGCGGCCAACATACTAATATGAGATGATGCAAGTGTAAGTGCTAACTTACTTGTCAGAGACCAGCCTATTGCATTTACAATCTTGTGCCCCAAACGCTTGCTACCTGCTACACTTGGTTTCACTCTTCAGTGTTTTAAATATGCATTAGCCTTTTTAATAAGGCAATCACACTAAGATAGAAATCTGATTGATTTCAGCTGCTGGTTCCAGTATTTTTACTTCAGTTTTCTTTTCCCTGTTAGGAGAGTGACTATTGATACTTGAAAATGCAAAATAAAAGATAAGCATCGGTTTCTGCCGGAGAAAAGTCCCATCTCCTCTCTGTCGTCTTTGTATTTGTTGGAAAATACAAGCTAAGGGAAGTTGGATCTCCAGACCCATGTGCTACATTAGGCAACACAGCAGTCAAAAAATTGCATCAATAGGTAGGCTGTAATATTACTGACTTTTATAACTAGGTCTCTACAGGAAGATTATGAAAAGGGAATAGGAGAAATGTAGGAATGAGGTAATAGTACCTAAACCTTTGAGGATGAAATCGTTTGGGATTGTTCTACAGTCATGTTTGAGATTTCCACTAGTAACTAAACCCTACTTTTTACACAAGTATTTTTCACTAACGAAAAGACCCAAATAAGCCAAAGTGGTATTATAAAGTATGTTTTTGTATGACTTCATGGTAAGACAATAGTTTGGAATAAATAGATCTTAATGATTTTTTTTAATTGAAAACATCACTACTGAAGTATTCTTGTAATTTAGTTAAATTATAATAAGAGGAAAAAAAGCAAAAAACAAAGGTGAAATTGTACCAGTCTTCACATGCTAAAATCCATTGTTGTGTTTTCATTCAGGTTTCTTCAGTATATGTATAATTTCCTTAATTTTCCAGAGTAGATCTGTCACTACATGTAAATCTTTATTCTGTCTATCTCTTTAACTGGCATTTTTTCCTAATTTCTATAATCTGAAATCTTGAAACGAAGATCTGAATTCTAAAACCACTCTGTATAGCGAAGAAAATACAGGTTTGTGGCACTGCTGATACCTGAGAATTGCTGGCGGGAGCATGGTAATGCTTTACCAGTACAGTCTTTGATCTTCTTATGTCTTGAATTAAAAACCTTTTTATTTTGGTATTTGCTATGACAATAAAATGGCCTTCAATTTTAGTATCAGTCTTTTTATTTTTTTTAAGTAATATTTAACACAATGTGTAGATATACTTGCAGGGGAAGATTTAGCAGGGGTAACATCAAGGCTGCTGCTGCCCCAGTGGGAGAGTGCGGAGCCCTGGGGTGCTGCGGATCGGTGCTGTGCTGGCAGACGCACGTCTGTGCCGCTGCACGGTGCCAGCTCTCCCTTTCCAGCGAGCAGGAGAGAGGAAAGCGGAGCTCCGGCAGAAGAAGAGCGGCAGAGGTGTCCGTGTCAGCTCAGCAGCCAGCCAAGGAATGCCGTAAGCATCTTTTGGCCCCACTTTGCTAAGCAGATTGGTGAAAAATACGGTAACAAGACTTTAGTGGGAAGTATCTAGGATTTGGTAAAGTTTGCAGAAAATCATTGTCATGTTTTAGCAGACAAAGGGCAGGAACCTTCTGGGTATTTTTAAACAGCTGTGTAAATACTGTCATTGCTCAGAATATGGGGAGGGAGAGTAAGTTCTGCACATTAAGGCAAATATTTTAGTTAATGGGTTCCAGCTGGCAGTTTCCCATTCTTTCCATCTGACTTGCCGCGATAAAGGCTGGCATTGTCCGCGGCGCTGGGGCCTCCCGCGCCCCGTGGCTGCTCCGGCTGCGTGGCTGCCACGGGTGGCTGCGCTCCAAGCGCTCCCCGCCGCCCGTCCCGGCCTTCGCAGTGGCTTGCTCAAACAGGGCGTGCAGAACAAGTGGTGTCGCCTGCCCTGCTTTTGCGACCTTTTTTCTGAAAGAATTGAGATTTGCACCCTAGGGAGACTGCTCTTCGCGCAGGTGGGGAGAACATCCTTTTTGGGGGGTGGGTTGGGGGCTTTTTTGTTTTGGGGGTGTTTTTTTCTTGGAGTATGCAAGCTACGGGGGTCAGAATGAGTTCTGCGGTGTCATCGCGATGGGCAGTACTTGCCCGCTGAACAAGAGAGGCTGCTGGCTGCCAGGTTTCCTTTCCAAGGGTGAGGGCCAAGGGTTTCGGCAGATGCCTTCCTCGTAGCCGAGCCACGGCTCCTGCCCCGACACCTTCTATCTACCTCGCAAAAGCTGCAGCTGGTGGAAGCCTCCTCCTCTCCCCGCTCCCCTGGCAGAGGGGAGGTTGGGGGGCCGGGGCAGGGTTATGGGGTGCTGACACCGCTCTCGTTCCTTGCAGCCGGGACCCCCAGCTCCCCTCACTGCCCCTCGGAGCGGCATCGGGCCTGCACCTCCATCCCAGCCGTCGCACGGGCAGGTAGGCGGGTTTGGGTGGCCGGGCAGGAGGGAGGCAGGGTCGGTCCCGGTACCCGCGGCACGGGTGGCTGCCTGCATTTGTCACCGCCAAAGTCTGAAAGGTGCAAGGGGAGGGAGGGCACGGCAGCGTGTGCGTTGCAGGCGGACCCAGCCAGGCCCTGCGGCCCAGCCTTTCCCCTCAGGAGCCCGTGGGGGTTGGCGGCCGGCCCCAAGCGGCTCGGGGAGCGGGGGCCGCCCTGACCCCGACCCCGCGGCCGGGCCTTGCCGTGCCGGCCGCCATGGCGCCCGCCGACCTTCCCAACATGGCGCCACCGCCCTCGGCCCCCGCCCCGCCGCTGCCATTGGTCGGCGGTGCGCGGCGGAGCGATCCCATTGGCCGCGGGGCCGGGGGAGGAGCTGCGCGTGTGTGTGTGGCGGAAGGCGGCGGGGCCGGCCGGGGATGTGGAGAGCGGGCATGGCCGCCGGGGACGGGCTGGGCCCGGCGCTGCGGGCCGTCACCGAGCAGGTGCAGCAGGCGGCAGCGCGGAGGCCGCAGGTGAGGGGCCTGGGGCGCGGAGGGGGCCGGGGTGGCGGAGGGGAGCCCTGACCCCGCCGGGGTAGGCCGCTCGCCATGGCGGCAGGTCCTCCGTCACCGTAGAGTCGGGCCCCGCATCGTGAGGGCAGGCCCTCCGTCACCATGGAAACAGCCCCCCATCACCACAGAGACGGGCCCACCATGGAGGCGGCGGTCTGTTTCCCCCAGCGAAGGAGACTGGACCCCGTCATCGTCCTTAGAGTTAGGCCTCCCCCCGCTAGAGCCAGGCCCAGCACCCTACAGAGGGACGCGTCCCCCATCTCCATGGAGGCCGCCCTGACCCCCTCCCATGGCAGCCCCAGGCTGTGGGGTGATCTGGGCTGGGGGGCCTGGCTGGGCTCTGCAGGACACTGGGGAGAGCGTGGAGCAGGTTGGACCCCCTCCCCTGCACGTCCCCCTCACCCTCGGGTGCTTCTGCAGGGGCTCCCGGCCGTGCAGCCGCGGCTGGTGGCCGTCAGCAAGACGAAGCCGGCAGAGATGGTGATCGACGCCTACAGCCATGGGCAGCGCAGCTTCGGGGAGAACTACGTGAGTTGGCTGGGCCCCACGGGTCTGTGAGGGGGCCCCCACGCCGAAGGCAGGTGCCGGGCAGCCCAGCGCGTGTGGGGAGCTGGGCTTGGTTATAGCATCAGGGCCCTGGCCTTGTATTTATGAGGTGCACGTTGGTCCCAGGAACATCCATTCCAGAGAGACCGTTCTTACGGTGCAGGCACGTCTGGCATGGTTTTAATGAGAGAATGTCTTGAATTCTCCTAGGTTCAAGAGTTGCTAGAAAAGGCATCAGACTCCAGAGTAAGTACGCAGTTCCTTATATAGTCTCTCTCCTTGTATAGCTGTGTCCTGAGAGCTGTTCAGCAAAAGTCCTGTTTTTTGTTAGGGATTTGGCGATGGAGGCTGTTTGATCCTTGTCTTTTCAGATAAATGGCGGGGTTATTCTTAGCTCTTTGCCTCTGCCCTGTTCCCCCTCCTTGCCTTGCTGGCTCCGGAGGATTCTGTGAATATGTGCGCCTTAGTCATAAAGTATTTGTCTGAACAGTGCTTTACCTTTTGTGCTTTCTGCTGTAGGAGATGCACAGTCCTCATTTAGAAAAATAGTAATGCTCAGTTTGGGGAAAAGACATAATTTTATGGTTGTTCAGTTACGAAACAGCTTTGCTTTCTCCATTCACCTTGTAATGCTCTGCAGCCGCAGCCCTGTTCCTCTCCAGACTGTGAAGCAATCTCAGCACACACCGCAAGCACTGCCTGAGCTCTGTCTCTCAGGGTAAACAAAAGAAGAAGATTGGGTGTCTGGTATTTTGTTTGTGGGCAAACTAAGAGTTAAGCATTGTGTGGGGGAAGAGGGAATTATCATTCAAACCTAACTGTTCCCCTCTGCTTTCAGATTCTGTCATCTTGTCCAGAGATTAAGTGGCATTTTATTGGCCATCTGCAGAAAAACAATGTCAACAAGTTAATCGGTAAACCCTATTTAATTTTATGTGCCGTGCCCCTGTGGGTAATAGTCTTCCAATGTCGAAATAACAACAACCTCATGTACATTAACTCACCGATGCCTGTCTCTGTGAGCGAGCGGAGTTGTAGGTACAGAAAGTTCTGTGCCAGCAGAATTGCCCTCAGCCTGTGTTTTCTCCCCAGCTGTCCCTAACCTGTTCATGTTGGAAACAGTGGATTCTGTGAAACTGGCAGACAGAGTCAACAGCTCATGGCAGAAAAAAGGGTCGTCTCAGAAGCTGAAGGTCATGGTGCAAGTTAACACGAGTGGAGAAGACAGTAAGTGGCTTTTTCTGATGATATGTGCATTTGTCCTGCTGACTTGATAGAAACAACCTGAATGGGATGGGTTGGTTTGCGCTCTTAAAGTGTTTCTCTAAGCTAAGATGGAATGTGATAATCTGTTGGCTTCTGCCTGGCTGTGGGGAGGGGAGCTCTCTGGCAGAGCTTGGCACAAATCTCCCTGCTTTTTGCCAGGTAAGCATGGCCTTCCTCCCGGAGACACCACGGCTGCTGTGGAGCACGTCATCAACAAGTGTCCGAGCCTGGAGTTTGTGGGGCTGATGACGATCGGCAGCATCGGGCATGACCTTAGTAAGGGGCCAAATCCCGACTTCCAGGTAAGATTTTCTAGAAGGAAACGCGAACTGTTGACTGGCCTCCCGTTACAGTCTGTTGTCTGTCCCAGCCAAACCAGTACGCAGTCAAGCTGTAATCTGACTGTAGATTGTCAATAGAAACACCTTGTTCAGAGTAGTACAGACCTCTGAAGTGTCAGTATTAACACAGGTGGTGTTAATTAGGTAATTAGGCTTGTTTCTGCAGAGGCCAGGTGCCCACATGTATTTGGTTCTCTGAAGCTGTAGCCAGGATGTGGGCAGGGCACCTTGTGCAGCAGTTATTGTTCTGGATCCTCTGGTGCTTTCAGATGAGGTTGCAGTCAGCCTTCCTTTGCACACTGTGTGCACAAGGCTGCATCAGGCAGAGGAACTGGGTCTGTGTTCCTCGTCTGTCATGCTGGTGTGATAATTGGATGTCTTCAGAAGATGTGTAGACTTGTAAGTACGTGTGTTGTCAGTAACGTAGCCTGTAATGGGAAATCTCCAGGCGCTGTTACGATGCTGCAGAGCAAGCTTCAGTGGGAAGTGTGGGAATTGCACATTCTGTGTGAAGGAGACTTCAAAGAAAGGCAGAAATTGTGATCTGTGAAACCCTGAAACTGAGCTGGTGTGGCTGTCAAGTGTGTGATCCTCTCTTCTTCCCTCCTCCCTTCTAGATGCTGCTGTCTTTGCGGCAAGAAGTGTGTGAAAAGCTGAACCTCCCCGTTGAGAAGGTGGAGCTGAGCATGGGCATGTCCACAGACTTCCAGCATGCAGTAAGTCTGGTTTCCTTTTGCCACCCCTACTCTCGGGAACCAAACGTACCAGCACCAGCAGTAGGCACCCCAAAGTCCAGCCCAGGTGTCATCCAAACGGGCCTCTTAGACCTCCGCTTGGATGGAGAGAAGACTGATGGTGCTGTTCCATGAAAAGCAGCTCTCCTGGTCCTGGGGTAGAGTTCTGGGCATCAAAACAGACCCTAGCTGTAGCTGTGGATGGGGAGTATGTGGGGAACCGTCCTTCTGTGACATGGCGAGTGGACTGTCCTGGCAGGTGTGGGTGGCAGCCCCGCCCTGAACTCCTCCTTTCTGTCTCTTCGTAGATAGAGGTTGGATCCACAAACGTCAGGATCGGAAGCACTATTTTTGGAGAGCGAGATTATTCCAACAAAGCAGTCGGTGGCAAGGCCCCTGCTGAAACTAAAGGCAAAACGGAGACCTTGACAGTGCAGGGTCATTAGATGGAAAAAAAAAAAAAAAGTGGCCTCGACAGAGGACAGATGATGGAAGACCTCACTATGCATTCTTACCTCCCTCCGTGTTGGCACCCAATCGTGATGGTGAGAGGGAATTCCTCATAACAGAACAGAGGCCAGGACTGCCTCATAGTTTATTGTGATTATAGAGTACCCATAGAAACTGGAAATTTTTATAACCAACAAATGATAAGAAAATTTATGGTTGAAAGTGATTGTGGTAACTTGGCTCCTTCAGGGTGATTAAGAACAGTGACTTTTGGATAACTAGGTTGAACAAACTAAATATTTGTCAGGATGGAGCTGCTAATGAGCAAGATTATCTGCAGCAGTGTTGGTGATTTATGTTTTCACTGAGGACTAAATTCTTCATTAAACAAGTTATAATCTTGCCAGAGACCTATAAATGTTTCCCCAAATAAAAGCTTTGCACGTGGTCACAACTGAGGGATGCTGACATAGAAACTGTGATAGTCGTACGGTGACACTGGAGAGACTGTATCCATTTAAACAGAGGACAAATAACAAGCACACGAGGACGGATGAGGAGCGCAGTTGCCAGCATGAGTTCATGGCATAATGTTTTGGATGCAGATCCCAAGTGCGGGAGTGTCTTTTCGGCTGAAGTTTATGTTTGTTCTTTTCAGGCTGACACTGCTAACTTTTCCCACTGGTTCCATGTTTGCTCAGATCTTCTGGGATGCTCTCGACCTTCCCCTTCCCCTCTTGTGAAGTGTTGTTGGGAGTTATTTTCATCCTGCGTAGTACTTGACACTGTAAGTTCCTTTTGGTCAGAATGGGGCTTTTCTGCAAGGTCCCTGGTCTACCATCAGCTTGCTGTTGCTTTCCAAGGCAAGTCACTTAACCGTTTGGTGCCTCCGCCATCCCGTCTATATCTGTATGAGGATGATAATGTTTGGCTTGTCTCACAGGGCAACAGTGAGGTTTGCTAGCGGCCCTTCAGGAAAAGTACTTCAGAAAGTAAGGTATTATTATTCCACTGTGTTCTAAGTTCCTGGAAAAAAAATCCACTTGCCCCTGACAGAGCTTCTAGGGTGATGTCTTAAGATACTAAGTGCTGGTCTAGCCTTCACTTCTCCTGGAAGAGGGAAACGACTCTCTCCCTGCAGTAACTGTTTCATTCGGATGTGAGCAGAAGCTCCTGCATTGTCACGTGCTGTTTGGCCAACGGTAGGTACGGCAAGTCTCTCCTGTAACCTGGGTTACAACTGCGTTTTTGGGCTTTTGTGTGCTGCTAAGAGGAGGAGACAGCGGTTGCCAGCAGAAACATCCTTCCCAGGCTTTTCTCTGTGTGCGTGTGGTTAAACCTAGCTGTTGGTTTTACTCTCTGACTATAAATGCTGAATGTAAATGAAAAGAGTCAACTCTAACGCCAACCTCTCGTAGCTACGTGGTTTAGAAGCAACATGCAGTCTGAGCTGCCCTCCTCGGCACTGCACCATGTGTTGTTTCATAGTCTATTAATAAAAAGTGGTGAATTTTAATGCCATCTGTGCCAACTATAAAGCTATTAAAGATGTTATTTTTATGTGCCAGCGTTGTGAATAAATGCCCTGAGTTGTCGTTGAAGCTATTTCCCTAACCTGGAGCCGCTGTTGAGCGAGACTTGCTTGTCTGGGGATGGAGGGAGGAGGGCGGTTTGAAAGACAGTTTAACAGAGCTGGCAAAGAAAGTGAAGCTTGCTTTGATCAGAAAGGGAAAAAAAAAATAGCTGCTGAGCTGGGCGAGATGTCAGAGGGCGTGAGCTATTTCTGGAGAAGCCCTCTGGGTGGCACTGCTCCCCAGGCCCGGGCTCCTGCTCCACCGGAGGAGGGACGCGGGCTGCTGGCGGGCAGGTACGGATCAGTACCGAGCCTCAGAAATAACCGTGTTGTCCACCTGACGGTGGAGTGAATCCCTTCCTCTTCCACCTCTTTCTTCCCAGAATTTCAGCACCACGCCCTGACCGCAGATCCTCCCCTTTGCAAGTTTCACGACGTTAAAAGCCTTTCCTTGGTCTTACGGAGCAAAGTCAGGACACCCCTTCTCCTCTCTGAATTTGATTCAAACGGGCGAAGGCTGCCGCTGTCTCTGCAGTGTTTGTTTGCTACTTGTAAAATGTTGGCTAGAGCTCTCCGCAGCTCCTGAGCTTACAAGCTACCTGAGCTTACAGAGCTAGCCCAGCCCCGGAGCAGGTGCTCCTGAGCCTGAGGGGGTGATCGGGGACCCCCTGCTCTGCTCGCCCCTCGCTGATGGCCCTTTCCCACCAGCCTGCGGCTCCAAAACCGGCTGTTCGAGCACAGAGCAGCAGGCTGGGTTTACATTGAGAACTGTCTCGCGTTATGGCTCGTGTACCCTCTTGCTTTTCCTCTCTCGGGCATTTTGTGCTTATTTCCTGCGTTGAAACTGGACGCTAGCCAAGCTTAATGAAGTAGTAAATGGTGTAAACTGGGCGGTGAGTGTGCACGGGTGGCTGTGGGGCTGGGCAAGGCTTGTCCTGGCTTCCCTACCCTGGAGCTCTGACTCGGCGCAGCGGCATTTAAGGAGCAGACAAAAGCGTGTGGTCTTCTGGTTTTCTGCTCTGCCTGCACGCCGTCTGCTAAAACATTTAGGGCTCCGTCAGCTTTGGTGGTGGCCTCCTGCGTGGGACCGTGACAGAGCTGTGCGCGTCTCGGCGGCTCTGGAGAGCCGTGGTGCTGGAGATGCTGCGGGACACCTCTCCCCTCCAGCCGGGCTGTGTCCGGGCCGCGCAGGTGGCCTGTGGGGAGCAGCTTGGGTGCTGTGCCTGAACAGCAGCGCTGGCTGCAGCTGCGCTGGCCGCTGCTGGGCTGTGACAAGGCGCTGGAGAGGAGCGGAGAGCAGCGTAAGCTTCTGCTCCCTTCCTCTGCAGCTGTTTCTCTCGCCCGTCCTGCTCCCAACAGGCTTTTTTCTTCTGACTACATCGTGCCCGAGAGCTTTGCTCTGCTCCTCCTGCGGCCGAGCCTCCCCGAAGCCGGTGCAGCGGGCAGTACCCGCCGGCACCTTCTGTTCCTCCTCGAGACACCCACCTCCAGCCGCGCCGGGAGGGTGCGGAGCTGCGGTGTCGGTGACGCCGGACACCTGTCCGGGGGAGCGGGGCGCAGACCACCCACTCCTTCCGCGGAGGTCACCCGGCAGATGGAAACTGTTGGTCACTGGAGTAGAGCCAAGGAGCCGCAGATGAAAGGCTCCCTGGCCTCTTAATGAACCACTCCCCGCTCAGGCACCTCGGCCCCCTGCAACACAAGCTTTATTTACATCTATTAAAAGCACTTGGCCGGTTTATTGAAGCAGCAGCGCTCTCGCTCCCCGCTCCTCGGGGCAATGTCACTGTCAATATTTGCCTTGGAGGAACGTGTCCAGCAGACGAAGGCTTGTTTTGCGGCCAGAGGGACGACTCCTCCCTCGTGACTTACAGCCCTTGCCGCTGGCCGATGGCGCAGGTACCGTCACCTCCCGGAGCACGGGCACAGCCCCGGGCTCCCCAGTCCCCGGAGGTGACACTCGTTTCTACGCTGTCCCTTGGACGGGGGGCTGGCTAGGCTGATCCCCCCGGAGCCGTGCCGGTGCGCGGAGCAGGACTTCACATGCAGTATGGAGAAAAACTCTTCCTGGGGGGATTGGGGAGTATCTGTGGGTAGACTTTAGAAGGAATAAAACTGTCCATTATGCTGGACAGGGTGATGTGCTGCCGCTTCTTTTGCGGCTCCTGGGGAGATGGGCTGGCCGCCTGAGGCCATCCTCATCCTCGGGGAAGCGTCAGTGCAGGAGCAGTAGCCTCTGAAGTTGCTGAGCTCCGCAGGCTCCGGTTACCCGTTAGGTGAGAGTCCAGGCATCGTTCACTCCCCTTCCTCCACAAAGCCAGGCTTGATTTATTTTTTATCAGATAATATCCTTTGTGTTGCAAAGTGTCTGGAGCCGAGCTCGCCCTCCCTGCCAAATCGCGGCGCAGGCTGGCTGTGCGATGCACGCAGCAGATGTGCAGGGAGGCGGCGGGTGCCGAGCCCGGCTCTGCGAGACACGAAAGCGTCCGCTCCCCGATGCGTGGCACTCGGTGCCGTAGCCAGGCTTGGTCCCGGTGCCTGCGGACAGGCGCAGGGCGCTTGGCTTCCATGAGAAAATCAGGAGATTTGGGTCGGTTCCCTGCTCTGCCTCAGGCTCCTGCTGCGGCCGGGGATGCTGCAGGCAGGTGAGAGCCCGGGGGCGGCCGGCAGCAGCTCGGCCCGAGGCAGATCCCGCTGCAGCCCTTCAAAGTGGAAAGCGTGTTTATTTCTGGGATATCGGGTTTCCGGCAGGAAGGCCGGCAACTGCCAAGGTTTTTATTGGATCCCAGTGAAAGGAATCCTGTGCTTGTTGTCTTTCCCTCTGCCTGCAGTGGTTAAGGAGCATTTTTACCTTTGAATGGGAGCGAGGGGCACGGGGATTTGGCGTTCGGCACCGGCACGTCTGTGGTGATGGAGTTTCAAACAGGTTGCCTTGTTGTCTCCCAGGCAGGAGGCATCAAGAAGGATCAGGGCTGGAGAGCATGGAGAGGGGCTTGGAAGTAGTTGAAAGAACCTGAACTCCGTCAGGCTCAAAGCATGTGGGAAGTGTTGCTTGAGCTCCTCTCTTCATAGCGGGGCTGGGGCCGGGTATTTCACATTTGTTACTAGTTTGGACAAGGTTTTGACTGTTCTTGGAGGTAATTTTATAGGAGATTGAAGTTCTGAAGACCACGTACGGTGGCTTGATTGCTTCAATGTGTCATGGAGACAACTCCAGAGCTCTGATTGCCCTTGGATGCTGCCAGCACTGACCAACGTTCTCCAGGGCCTGAGATCCACACCACGTCCCATTCCTGTCCACGCAAGGGGAGCTCTTGGCTTAATGGTGGGCTTTCCCAGGGCCCCTTCTAGCCCGGCTGTAGAGCCGCTGCCCTGAGGAAGGGGAAGAAGAGGGGCCACGGCTGTGGTTTGGATCAGGGTCAGAGCTGCACTCGGTAGGAACACGAGTGCGAGCAGCTCCCCGGCTCTCCATGCGGAGGAGAAATGAAACGGGCCATTAAGGCAACACAGGGTGACCCGGGGGCGAGTGCTCCGGAGCAGCAGGGCCACCCGTGGCGAGGTGCGAGCCCGGGCTCTGCTCGAGTTCCCTCCAGCCACTCGGCACCGAAGCGTTGGGCCGATCCCTCAGGAACGAGGCGCTGAAGTCTTGTGTCTTGTTCCCAACTCTTGCGCTGATGGGCGCAGAGGTGAGCGGTGCTGCACAGGGGCTCCTAGGGTCCTTGCAAGCACTGGAGTTCTTGGAGACAAAGATTTCTTAATTTAGGGCTTGATCCAGCAAAAGAAGGTGGCTGAGCCCCGTGCACTGCAGCGTTTCGGGATCGTGTCCCTGTTTGACGCTAGGTTTGGTGTGCTGTGAGTGCCTGTTGTCTAAATCAGATGCCAGGCACACGGTCTCTTCTCCGTGTTGGTGGGGATACCCGGAGAGAGCAGCGGGCTCCAGCCTGCAGGCTCATCTTCTCCAGAAGAAGGAGGGAAAACCACTCTTGCTTTCGGCAAAGTTTAAAGTGGGAGGCACGGCTCACCATTTTGGTTTTTGGGAGGGGTTTCACACTGTGCAGATGCTCACAGGATCTGTGAGCGGATACTGGACACAAGCGGTTTCCTGTTGCTCTTCCAGCTTCAGCTGCAGGATCTGGGACCGGCATCCTGCAGCGCTGAGCATGGGAGGGTAATGTCTGCAGTGGAAAGTTTGCTCAGTGGAAAAAAGGGGGGAAAAAAAGAAAAAAAAAAAGAGGGGAAGATGTGGGTACGCTGTTTATTATCAGTTTTTCACTAACAAGATGATGCCGGTCTCCAGGCCGCTGAGGTCCTACGGCTGACCCCCGGGGCCAGGGGGTGGGAGGTCTGCGGGGGTGCGACTGGCCACGGAAGAGCCCTTGGGGCCCTGGTCCTTGCCCCCGCCTGGCAGGAGGAGGCGAGTGCCCGGGCAGGGCTGAGCGCAGGGAGGGAAGAGCTGGAGAAACGAGGCAAGTGCTGGTTAAGCGGCTAAGGGGCTGTGCGGGACCCCGGGCTGCGTACGCTCCCAAACAAAAGCACATGTGGAAGCAGCTTGGGCGTGCGTGCTGATGAGTATCTCCTCTTTCCGACGCCCACCGCCACAGCAAGATGTATTTATTTGGAGAAAGGAGTAAATTTCTTTTCCCCTCCAGGAGCTATTGGTCCTGGAGAAAAACCGCATTCCCAGAGCTGTCTCTTGTCGTCCTTCCATGACCTTCTTCCTCCGCTCCCTGGCGCGGGGTCCTGGAGACTTCATTGCCTGCTTTTGATCCCTTTTGATTTGAAGCTGCAGTGAGCCGTGGCCTTGGAGAAGCCGAGCCCCGGGGGGAGAGAGGGCCGGGGACAGCGCAAGAAGCAGCGGGGACGTGGGAGGGGGGAGCAGGAAGGAAAATATTGAACTTAGCGTGAAAACCAGTGAAGCAAACAGGGGAGGCAAGGAGGGAAGAGTGTTAACTGCGGAGCGGGGGCCAGGAGGGCACGGAGCAGCGCGGCCATGAAGTGAACTGTGAGAGTTTGTGCAGGGGGTTCCTCTGTGGCGTGGGGTCCCGGCAGGCGGTGGGAGGCCACAGAGCCCCCACCCGCAGGAGGGCTGGTGGGGCCGCGTGCGTGCCACCGCCCTGGACGCAGCACCCTGTCCTTGTCGCAGCTGGGGTGCTGCAGCGGGGCCTGCACGGACCGCGTGCGCTCGGGGCCGTGCAGGGCTCCGGCCCTCCCCGCCGATGCCCAGGGCTGCAGCTCGGGGCCAGGCGGGGCTGGAGCTTCTCGCCCTCTGGGAGGATGCTCCGGTCCCCGGGGGCTGCAGCTCCCGGTCCCGTGGGACCCCACGGAGCCCCAGCCGCCGTCCTCGGGGGCTCCAGCTCTGCACCGTGCGGGACCCCAGCTCTCTCCCACGCAGGCTCCAGCTTTCCGGGACCGCTCCGAGCCCCGGCCCACGGGGGTTCCACCTCTCTCCCACGCAGGCTCCCGCCCCGGCGGGGGGGGGGGGAGGCGAGCCGGTGCCCTCGGCGGGGCCGGGGCCGGGGCCGGGGCGGGGCGGGGCGGGGCGGGCCGGGCCGGGGGAGGCGCCAGGCCCGGCGGCGGAGCGCGGCGAGCGGGGGAGGCGGCGCCGCCGGAGCCGCCCCGGGGAGCGGGGCGGCGGCGGCGGGCGCGGAGCCGGAGCCCGGAGCCCGGAGCCCGGGGCCGGGGCCGGGGCCATGCGGCGGGCGGCGGCGCTGGTGCTGCTGGCGGCGGCGCTGAGCGGCGGGGCCGCGGCGCGGAGCTGCCCCGCGCAGAGCCTGGGCTGCAAGTGTGCGGCCGAGCGGGCCAAGGCGCCCGGCGGCCCCGCCGCGCCCCGGCGGCGGGTGGTCTGCAGCGGCGGGGGGCTCCCGGCGCCGCCCGAGCCGCGCCTGCTGCCCGACGGCACCGCCACGCTGTGAGTACCGCGTCGCCCCGGGCGTCGTCGCCCCGGGCTGCCCCGGCCGGGCGTCTGCGGCGCCGGGCCGCCGTGAGAGGGACGGGAGCCCACGCGTGGGTCGCGCGGAGCCCGCTCCGTGCCGCTCGCTGGCCCCGGGGAGGGGAGGGGAGGGGAGGGAGGGGGGGGCTGGAGCAGCGCGCGGCGGGGAGACCCCCGCATCGGGGCCGGGGCCGCTCCCGGAGCCCCCCGGGGCTGCGCTCCCACGGGCGGGCAGGTGCCGGGGGGGACGGGGGGCAAAGTCCCGCGGGGTCGGGGAGCGCGGCGCGAGCGGTTGCTTCTTTCACTCGTTTTTTCCCGTGGTCAGTGAATGCGCACCAACGGCAGCGTCGCTCGGTTCCGCAGAACTTCGGTTAAATCGCGTCGAAGCGGGGTGTTGCGGCTGCAGAGCGAGGGCAGGACCCCGCTCTCCCCACGGCGCGGCGGCAGCACGAGTGTAAAGCGTGGACGTGAGCTGGAAACGCAGGAAACGGGCTCCTTCTCCACGCTTCCCTCCGCAGCGTTTGCTGTCGGAGTGCTGGGGGAGGATGTTTTTGTTTGAAAGCTCTTAGTGGAAATATTTGCTGAAAAGAGACCGGGAGCAGTAAGTGGGCTTCAGGGTTGCGCGAAGGGTCTAAAGCTGCCGCTCGCTTCCTAAAGCTTCCTCGTGCCCTCGGTGCCGGGGAGGGTTGGGGTTTCGGCCGGCGCTGGCAGCCGGCGCGCCTGCTCGCTGCAGCAGCGGATTGCAGGGTTTATTTATAACTCCGGAGGAGACGTTTGAATTAAAATCTGGTTTGGAGGGCAGGGCCGGCAGCGCCGTTGCTGGAGGGAACGTCGCTTTCGCCCGAAGTGTCGTCCCGCGAGGGTGGCCGTGTCTGCCCACCCGCGTGAGCGTGCCCACGGCCTCGGCTCTCCACCGTCTGCTCCTCGGGTGGGTTTTGTTGGACGCTGCGGAGGATTGGGGCTGGGCTGGGGGCTGCGGTGCTCCTGGTCCCGTCTGCTCTCACGTGCTTGAACCCCCTTGGCCGCGTGTCTGCTGGCGCGCTGGACTTGGGCTATTTCTAAAGCGTCTCTCGGTTCCTGTGTGCCGTGTCGCTGGCTGCAAAGGGGCTGCGTTTCGGGGTGGTGATGTCCGCGTTGTGAAAATGGGGTGGCTGTGACGGGGACCCAGCCGGTGCCACCCTCCTGCCCGGCCGTCACGCACGTGGAGCACGTGGTGATACACGCCTGTGCTGAGTGGGCACCACGAGCAGGGTTGAAGTGCAGCGGTCGTAATAAAAGCGTAAATCATCCTGGAGCAACTGCGCTGAGTTTGTCCTGAGCTTCCCTTTGTGGGGACGCTCGGGGGCTGCCGGGCAGGTGGAGGCTGGGCTCTCTGGTCGCGCTTTCCCTCGGGCGGGCTTTGCTCTTCATTTCTGTCCTCCTACGGCCCTTTCTTATATGTCAGCCCCTTGCAAATACCCGTGGGGACGTTTGAGTCCTTTGTCAATCTGTATTGGGAAAAGCATCCGACGAGTTGCCTGCTCTGGTGCGTTCTCCAGCGTGAGCGAGCATAACTGCGATGTTGAGCACGGGTCGAGCCCCACTGCAGCCCCATGCCGGCGGAGTGGCCGAGGTGGGCTGTGCCCGGTGGGACCGGGAGGTTTGGAGCTGTCTGTGCCGGGGCCGGCTGCCTCGGAGGGGCCAGGATGCCCGTGCAGAAGCATTAGGGCATTACATGATCCCACTAAAACGTGACATGAAACCTACAGGCGTAGGCAGAAACCTACAAATATGCGGTGACCCTGGGCTCTGCTCTCGCGCAGTAAACATGATTTATTTTAAACCCTTTCCAGATGGAACAATCAAAACCAGAGGCTCCGGCTTCGGGAGCGTCTCCTGGAGCTGCTGGGGTGCGGGCAGGGAGCGGAGGAGGCAGCAGGGCCCGGGCATGTGGCAAGGGCTGCACGTGCCTCGGGGGACACCCTGCTGGGGACAGCCAAATTTTGGGCCCTGCAGGTGAATGGGGTCCGAGCAGGGCTCCTATGCGTGCCCCCAGGATGCTCAGGTCCCGTCTGCGCCCCAGGGGCGCTCAGCATCAGCGTTGTCCCAGTCGCAGGAAACGCGTGGCGTGTTTTGTGCAGAATAACCCCTGAAAGCAGAGCCCTGTTCTAGTCCTCGTCCGGCCTGGCCTGGAAGCAGGCACGCGTTAGCGCTAACGAGCGGCGCCGATGCCGCGCATGGGGGAGGCTGCCGGCGCGGGATTGCTGCTGTCCTGGCCGCAGCTCCGGCCGCCCGGGCGATGGCTGGGGACGTGCGGGCGGCCGGAGGAGCTTGGGCGGCCAGAGGAGGTCTGCCGCCCTGCGGGTCCCTCACCCCGGCTCTTATTTGGCTTTTTCCCACACTCTCGGTTTACTTCTTTATTTATCTTTAATTATTAGGCCTGCGCTGAGGAATCCAAGGCTGTCTCCGTGGCAGCTGCTGCTTATTTACCCCCTGCGCCTGAGAAACGCTCGCTGGCATCACAGCCTGCGGATGGGCAGAGCAGGGGACGAGGGACGAAGGATGCCCATGGCCCCGGGGACCTGCCCTGCAGCCAGTGCTGGGCTCGGCCGCGGCGTTCCGGGGGACGTGGCGGTTTCTCACGGGGAGCCGTCTGCCGAGCGGAGCCGCGGCTCCTTTTCTCTTCCCTCGGCCCCTCGCGGGGATCGCTGAGAGAGCAAACCGGAGCCGAGGCAGTGCCCGCAGATGTGGAGCTGCAGAAATTAACTCCATGTGGGGAAGCCACGGTGGCAGGGAACAGACCCGGTGCGGACGGGGGTGCTGGGAACCGGCGGCCCTGCGCCGTCCTGGTGGCGGGTGCGATGCCTGGGGCTGGGGCGCTGGAGCCCCTCGAGCTGTGGGATGACAGCGGGACAGGGATGTGTGGATATTGCCTAAATATCCACAGCCGTCCCGGCCGTGTCCCCTCGGTCTTCGGTCCTACCTGAGGAACTCGTGCCGTGGGGACACCTGCGGCAGGCGGCTATGAGCGGCCTGCCGGCACCGGTGCAGGCAGAAGCGCTGCCTTCATCAGGGAGCAGGCGCAGGGAGCCGGCACGGGGATGCGTGGGGTCCAGCAAGCGGGACGATGCTCGCAGGAGCGCGATATCCTCGTGCAACCCCAGCAGACGTTACAAGGCATGTGCTCTCTGACACCCGCCACGTTTTATACCTAGAGGTTAATTCTTGCCCCCAGCTCTTCGCGGGGAGGAGGGAGGGATGCCAGCCCCGACACATTGGCTTGCCACCCCTTTTTGACTCGTAGCCCCGCGGAGCTCTCCCGGCTGCGGCTGTCTCGGCAGAGCTTGCACCGATGCAGCCTGGGGCACAGCGCTGCCCCCAGCCCCTCCGTCGCGGTCCAGCCTCCCGGGACCGTGGGCTTCCCGTGGTTCGGGGCCAGGGGGTTTGGCACCTCTCGGGGACGTCCCTCCGGCGCGGCTGGGAGGTGCCGGGGCTCTGCAGACGTGTATTAACAAGGCTTTAATTCCCTCCCCCTCCAGCTGACCCCTGTGCTAATCGCCTAATGGAAAAAGCACTGTATCCCTAACGAGACCCAGATAGCCGCGCCGGCCGTGGCCAGCCCCGCTGTCACACGGGCGGGAGCCCAAACCTCTTCCAGATGTGGAATCCCAGCACAGGCCTCATTTATGTGCACAGCTTGATTGCACCGAAATTACAGATTGTCTGCAGGGAATAGAGGGCTTTGACTTATGACCAATTTCCAGTTCTACTTGAACTCCTCTCTCCAAGGCCGGTTTATCCTGGGCCCTGCAGATGGTTTCTTTCTCAAACCTTTTCCAGCTTTTTATTTGTTATTTATTGGGCTGCAGCTTCGGCAGGTTTGGTTTTTCCGGGGGCTGCGGGTCGCGGTGCTGCCTGGTGCGTCGGAGCATCCCGGCCCTGCCGCCCTGCGCCGGCTCTGCAGGTTTCACTCTCTCTCTGGGGCTTATTTTTCCTGTGCTAACAAAAGCCGAGGGTTGAAACAATAATTTTCACCATCCGAAATAGCCCCGCGTGACGCGAGGCTGGAGGCAACGCCCTGGGCTTGTCGCAGGGAGGGGAAGAGCCCCCGAGCACCCAAAGCGTGTGGGGGGGGGCGGCCCCAGCCCCGTTGGGGGTCTCCAGCCCCGTTGGGTGGGGAGCTGCGGGGTCCCCCCTGGGATGCCGCTGCTTCCGGAGCCCTTCCCGGTGCCGGAGCCCTCGGCACCTCTCGCCAGTCCCGGGGCCCCTCTTTTCCCTTCCTAAAATCCCTCTGCAAGCCGGTGAGCTCTGCTCGGGGCGCAGCCTGCGCCATATCTGCTGCGAGCATATGCTTTGAATTAATGCACTTGGAGAGCAAAGCATAGCCGGCCTCCCCGCCCCCACCGCGGCCCCCCCTTATTAACCTCCGTGCCGCTGCCTCTGCCTTTCCCCTGCCTGCCCGGCCGGGGAGCCACCGTCTCCCCGCGTCCTTTTTTGGTTGGGTCCAGAGGAAGTTTATTGTTTCAGCAGCCCAGTTTCTGGAGCCGTTATTTATCCAAGTGGATTCCAGCACGCTTGAAAAAACAATCTTGTTTTTTTCACTTTTGGCTCCTCTTTTTGAGAGGAAAAAAAGAAGAGGAAGGGATCTCTCTATCTCTCCGCCTGCAGCCTCGTGGGGTCCGAGCCCTGAGAGCCCTGGCGCGGGGGGGGGTCGGACCGAGGATGCCGAATCCCCCCGGGACAGGAGGGTGCTCCTCGGGGAGCTCCCTCCCGCTGCCCGGCCGCCCCCATCCCCGCCTGCCGCTGCGCATCCCCCCGTTGTTTCCGTTTGACTCGACACTCCGGTCCTTAATCCCCGCATTGTCCGGAGAGACTTTTCCAGCCATCGCTCAATTAGCCAATTATTGTCGCGGTGGCGGGGCTGTCCCCGGCGGGAGCCCACCCGCCCACACGCTGCGGTGCTGGGGGGTCTCGGGGCGGCCGGGCGGGCTGAAGACGCTGTTTCGGGCGGGAGGATGCTGGGGCGGCGCAAGGGCGGTCGGGTGTCGAGGGCCGGGGGCGTGCGGGGGGTCCCCAGCCCTTCCCACCGTGCGGGGGGTACCTCTTGCCGCGGCGTTTGCCGGCACTGCCGAGGTGAGGAGTCCCAGCCTGGGCCGGAGCCAAGGCACGGCCCGGTGACGGCTCCTGCGGAGCACAGCTGTGCTTTCATGGCCGGCCAAGCCCCGTGGACGGCTGGGACGTGGGGGCACCGCGTCCCCTCTGCACCCCCGGCCCCGCGCGGACCTCGGTGAGCATCCGGGGAGCCGCCGCGACCCCCGCCCGGCACGCTGCCCGGCCCACCGGCAGCAACAGCCGCCTTGGCCATGCGGGACTGGGGGGCCGCGGGGTTTGCTTCCAGCCTCCCATCCGCTTCCCTCCCCGGCCGATCCCTCCTCCCGGCCGGGCGCGAGAGCGGGGGCAGCTCTTGGGCTTTGAAATCCGGCCGAGGGGCTCAGGTCCGGCCCCGGTCCCTCGTGCCGAGGGCTGGGTCCCAGTGCGGGGTCCCGCTGCCCCGGTGCGGCTTGGGGGCTTCTTGCCCGTGACTTCCATGTGCTGTGTCGGGGTGGCCTCGTGGGCACGCTTATTCCGTCATATTTTGGGGTTTCTCAGTTAACCTCCTGTAAGGGGATAGTTCTGGGGACCCGCACGCCGCTCTGCCGCCTGTGGACACGTGGGGCCGGAAAGTCCCATGGAGCTTGATGGGAACTTCCTGGAAAAAAAAAAAAAAGAAAACGTTTTGGAACATAATATCCATAAAAACAGCAACGACAAAGCGCGTTTGAGGATGTGAGTTGTAACAGGGGAGCGTGACCCCGCTGGCTTCTACAGTATCGGGAAAAGAAGAATCAGGATCACTACCCGGAAAAAGTTTTATCAGGAAGAAAAGTTACTGTCAGTGCAATTTTCGTGTGCCAAGCGCTCGTTTTGGTCGAGGACCTCTTTTCCTTAAGGAAGGGCAGACCAGGTGCCGAGCGGCAGGGCATCGCACGGGCAGGCAGCGACCGTGACTCGGGGTGCCCCCCGCGCTGTGTGGGGTCCCGGCCGGTCCCGCGCTCCCCGAGGGGCCGATGGCTCCGGGGGTGGCTTCGCCCCCGGCCGAAGCACACCACGGGGAAGGCGTCCCGCGGCTGCTTTCCCGGCCGTCGGCGGGCGGGTTGCTGGCCCGGCCGCCTGGCTGCGGATCACAGGGGAGGCCGATCCCGTCGGGGCCGCGGGAGCGTTGCCTTTTAAGGCGGGGAGTTCTGTTTTTATGGCAGAGGCGCGGATGGTCCCAGGGGTCCCCGAACAAAGCAAGCATCCCCGGCACCGGGGCTCAGCCCTGGGGGCGGCCGGGGGCTGCGTTGCCAGATGGGCGCAGTTCTCCAGCGCACTGGCCCCCCCCGGTGCAGGCAGCTGGCTGCCTGCTCTCTGCCTGCCGCGCTGGTGGCACGTCCGTGGTTGTAACCCCCTGCAAAGCCCATGCCCTGGGAGCCTCTGGCACGGCCGGGTCCGGCTTGCCCGGGGTGCCCGGCTCCCCCTTGCCCAAAGGCTCCGCATGTCCTTGGCCGTGCTGGGGACCCCCCCTGCCACCCCAGGCCAACTGCGGGACCCAATGCGGGAGGTCTGAGACCGGAGTCCCGTGCACTCGTCCGGTTTCTGCATTTGCAGCTCACGTGGCCCCAAAGGGCTGTTTCAGCAGGGTCCAGCGCGCACCCCGGCTCAGCCCCTGAGATGGGGGGTTTCTGCTCACCCCTGCTTTAGCGGGGAGCCCCCGAGGTCCCCTCCAGGCACGCGCAGCCTGCGGAGGCTTTGCTGGGTTGTGGAATCTGCTGCCGCTGGAATTAAAACCTTCTGGAGCCGTTGGGGCCGGCACAGCCTTGAGCGACAGCCTGTGCCGACGGGGAATCGGGGCGTGCCATGGGGCTGCCGTGCGCCGGAGCCGGGGCTGCTCCGGGAGCGATGCTGCTCCGGGAGCACCCCTGCTGCCCTCTGCTCTGGGCTGGGTCCCGGGGCTGAGCCTGCCACCGGCCAGCACCGGTGCTCGCCGCTGCTGGGCTGGGCTGAGCCGAGCCCCGCAAAAGCGGGGTCCCTGCAGGGAGGAAAGGGCGAGACGTGGCCCTGGCCGGGGCGGCTCTGGCCGCCAGCGTGTGGAAGCAATTTGCAGGCTGGTGGGGCTGCCGGCCGCTTCCGCTCCCCGCCGCTGGCCGGGTCGCGGGGCCCTGCGGACACGGTGGTGCCCGGTGGCGGTTCCTCATTAGCACAGGATGCGGCCCGTGGCGGGGGGCTGCACCGCCTGCCCCTTACCCTTCCCTCCCCACCACCCTTCGGGGGTTTGGCAGCCGCCCCTGCTGCAGCGCAGCCCTCTGAGCCAGGTCCTGCTCCTGCCCGCTGCCTGGGCAGCCCCGGCACGGGAGCCCGGCCAGGGAGAACCGAGCGTGGCCGGCGGCGGCGGGGACGGAGCTCTGCAGCACACAGCCACCATTCAGCCTGGCTGCAGAGCCCGCCCGTGTGTAAACAGCCCCAGCTCCGGCCCTCAATGAGCCCTTTTTTCCCCGCGCCTCTCCCCCGGCCGGGGCTCCAGGGTGCCCTCCCGGCCCCCGCTGGCGGCTGCCCCCCCTTCTGTTTTTGGATCACGTTTGCCGGTGGGAGCATCGCCGGTGCCCGCGCAGATGCCCGGGAGCGCTGGGGAAGCGCCTCTGGTCCCCGAGAGCCGGCTCCCGTCCCCAGGCCGAGGTCTGGCTCTGCTAATTGCCACTGACGTGCTTTAATGAGCTCCTGGCTGAATTGTTGGGTGCTCGTGCCCTCCCTCCCTCTCCGGTCACCCCGCAAGGGCCCCTTTGGCCAGCAAAGCTGTTTACTTTGGGATAAAATCTCAGCGCTGGGAGGTTCGTGGGATGGCCGTGATGCTGTGACCAGAGGGTGGTCAGGCTGGTGGGGGGCAAGAGCCGGGGGTGCCGTGGGGTCCCCTCCTGGCTGCAGGTCCTCAGGGTGCCCTCTCGGTGCAGGCGCTGGGGTGGGGATCTCGTCGCCCACCCGCCCGCCCGTGCAGCTCCTGGTACAGGAGCAACGCCCCAAGAGCCCGGCACGGCCCCGGGCACTTCCAGCCCAGTGCTGCCGTGCACGTGGACCACGGCACAGCATCCCAACATGGCCCTTGCATCCCAAATTCCCCCCCGGCCGTGCAAGCCTGTCCCTGAGACTTCACCATCACCACCACCCCGGTGGCACAGCCGGGGCTGCCGCTGCTCGTGGCGGGTCTGGCCGTCCCCGCTCCCCCTCCAGCCCCGCAGGTCACCGGGGCGTGGATGGGGCTGCCCGGCAGGACGAGTAACGGGGCTGCCCCTCTCCCTCTGCTCTTCCCACAGGCTGCTGAGTAACAACAAGATCACGGTGCTGGAGAACGGCTCCTTCTTCGGGCTGCGGGCTCTGGAGAAGCTGTGAGTGCCCGGCGGGCGGCTGGGGGTCGGGACAGGAGGGGCAGGCAGCAACGGGCAACGGGGCGCAGGCAGGGCTTCCACAGGGTGTGAGCGGGGTGGGTGCCGGCACCGCTCCCGACGTTGCTCCCGGGTGCTGCGGTGGGGCCGGCGCTGGGGCGCAGGGTTTGCTGCTGGCACCCACGGGCATCCCAGGGACCCCAGGGCGGGAGGAACCGGGGGGGCCCCGCTCCGTGGGGGCCGGTATGAAAAGCGACATTGTGCCCCCGAACAAAGTCAACTTTCTTATCTCTCCATGAAAGGCATCTCTATGGAGGGAGCTGTAATAAGGGGAGATTTATGGCCCCCATATGGGTTTGATCTGTAGGTATGCAGGAGCAGGGACCAGCGCACTGAGGGCGTTTTGTTCCCCACCGCGGCCCCGCGAGGGTCTCGCGCATTCCTGCGCCGAGCGGGGCCGGGCGGGCTGCCGCTGCGGGACGAGTGGCGGTGGCCTGGCTGCCGGCGTCACGGGCATCGCGCACCGCGGCCCGCCTCTGCCCTGGGCGTCCTCTGCGGCACTGGAAAGCGGTGCCGGGGGGCCGGGGCTGCAGCTGTGGGGTCCCCTTCCCTTGGGCAGCGGGTCCCTGCCCTGCTTCCCGCAGGGCATCGCTCTGGGTGCAGACGGGCAGGGGGCGGGTGGCCGGGGCAGCAGGGAGGGCACAGGCAGGGGCAGGCAGCGCGCCCGCGGCGCAGGGACCCACCCGGTCCAGGCGCTGCCCGTGCCGCTCTGCAGCCGCACCGGTGCGCTCGGCCGGCGGTGGGCCTGGGGAGGGCGACGGCCCTGGCGAGGGGGGCTTGCGGGGGGAGAGAGGGCTCCCCAGGGGCAGGGGGACCCGCGCCGCCTGCGATTCATTAGCCCGAACAAGGAAGCGTTTATTCACGCGGACCTTCTTGGAGTTACAGGGCGTGCACCTGCCCCGGCCCGCAGCGGAGCCCGGCTGCTCTGGCAGGCACGGGGGCTGCGTGGCCACGCCGCGGGGCCCGGGGTGCACGGTGCCCGCTCGTGGCATTGCTCTGGGACGTGCACCCTGCAGCGGGTGCCAGCCCCTGGCAGCGCTGTGCGCGGGGTGCACGGTGCTGAGTTGGTGCGGGCACCCCGTGGTGCCCGGTGCCCGGCACTGCGGTCGGGGTGCACGGTGCCGGGATGGGGAGCAGGCATGACAGAGCACGCGGTGCCTGGTGCCCAGCCTTGGGGCTGGTTTGGGATTTTAAAGCCGTGGAAATCCCTGCAGGACTGTTCCAGGGGCGAGCGGGAAGCAGTCGCCTCGGGGACCCCGTGTCCCCGCGGTCCCATGGGGCCGAGTCCTCCCCAGCGCGGTGCCAGGCGTGGGGTCGCCTCCTCCTGCCTCCTGGCGCCGAGCTCTCATTAGCAGGAGGGATTAACGCCCGCGCGGGCAGGGAGCAGCCGGGGCCGCCGTGGGCACTGCGCTCGCCGGGAAGGGCCGTGGCAGAGCCGGGGGGTGGCACCCCGGGGGGACCGCGGCTCTGCAGCCCCCGGGGTGCCCGGGGTCCCCCTAAAAGTCTCTGTGCTCTGGGAGAGCAGCTGCCCCACGTCACCTCCCGCTCGCCTCTGCTGTGCCAGGTCGGAGGGGGAGCACCGGCTCGTCCGGGGGGGCCGTGGGCAGCGCTCCCCCATCCCAGGCCGGCATCGCGCCGCACCGTGCCTGATTGCTCTCGACAGCAGCCATAATTGTTTTCATCGGGTCGGTTCGGGGCCGCGGTGCAGACGTGCCCCATGGAGGGACCGTGCTGGCGCGGGAGGGACCGTGCTGGCGCGGCAGGGACGCGGTGGGGGTTCTGGAGACCCCTCGCCTCTCGTCCTGGGGCTCGTGGGACCCCTGCCCACATTGGCTGCCCGCCGCGGGTGCTCTGGTGTCCCAATATGATGGGGGGAAACCTGCTGCCAGGGTCTCAGCGGCGTGCAGGGTGCCCCCATTGACCACCGCCCCCCCGGGCTTGCAGCTTGGCCTCTCTGGTGATTTGTAGCGGCGTAATGAGATTAATGAGTCTGAGTGGGGCCGGTATGCGGCCGGGGCGGCCGCGCTCATTAGCGCAGCCCCGCTTGGGAACGTCCTGCCCTCTGCCAGGGCCACTGCTTCCCCCCTTGGGGCTTCGGGCTGCGACGGGGCTCGTCTGGGTGACAGCAGTGACGGGGATGGAGTCTGTCCGTCTGTCCACCTACACTGGGCTGCGACGGGTGCTGCCGTGCACGGGGAGCGGCTTGTGCGGCTGCGGGCTCGGCCCTGGGGCGCTGGGCTCCTTGCGGCCGCGCCGGGCTGGGTCAGGCCCTCTGCGCCGGGGCTTGCTGCGCGCGTCGAGGCTCGCTGCCGCGGGGCGGGAGGCAGTCGCTTTGCCGGGTCCCCCCGCGTGCGTGGTGGCAGGGGGGTCCCCGCGTACACGTGGCGATGGGGGACCCCCCTGCGCACGCGGCGCCGTGCCGCTGCCGGCTCTGGTGCCTGCAGCACGTCGCCCCGCCGGGGCAGGGGGAGGAGGGGGCTCGGGACCGGCGGAAACGCGAAGGCAAACAACCGCGGTGCGGAGAGAAGAGCCTGGTCGTAAATCAGCAGCAGCGGCCCCGGGCCCCCGGCCAGCGGGGAGGAAGTGGCTGAGCGAGGAAGGCTCCCCGCCAGGCCGTGTGCCGGGCTGGCCCTGAGCCCCCGGGGGCTCCCACACGGTCCCCGGTGGGTCCCATCCCTGGCCGGTGGTCCCCTGCAGCCCCCGGCCCCCGACCGCACACCGGCCAGAGCCGGCGCGCCGAGTTTTGGCGGCGGGCGTGTTTTGGCTGCTGCGTCCCCGACCGCTGCAGGCCGTGCTGGTGGTGTGCGCTGGGTGGGTGTCCGGGGCGCGGGGGTCCTCGGGGGCCTCCGGCTGGCCCCCGCTGGGGAGCGGGGCTGGCGCGGATGGCCTCCCTTGGCGTGTGTGGGCGGGTGTTTGCAGGGCGGCTGTTTGCAGGCCGGGTGTTTGCAGGATGGGTGTTTGCAGGCCGGGTGTTTGCAGGCCGGGTGTTTGCAGGACGGGTGTTAGCAGGACGGGTGTTAGCAGGATGGGTGTTAGCAGGCTGGCTGTTGGCAGGGCGGGTGTTGGCAGGGCGGGTGTTTGTTTGCAGGCCGGGTGTTTGCAGGCCGGGTGTTGGCAGGCCGGGTGTTGGCAGGCCGGGTGTTGGCAGGCCGGGTGTTTGCAGGGTGGGTGTTGGCAGGGCGGGTGTTTGCAGGACGGGTGTTTGCAGGCTGGCTGTTGGCAGGGCGGGTGTTGGTGCAGCCGTGCTGCGGTGTTGGTGCAGGTGAGCGGAGCTGTTCCTTCAGCACCGCCACTCACCTGGCCCCTGTGCACACCCTGCCTGCACACCTGCCTGCACACCTGCCTGCACACCTGCCTGCACACCCTGCCCGCACATCTGCCTGCACACCCTGCCTGCACACCTGCCTGCACATCTGCCTGCACATCTGCCTGCACACCCTGCCTGCACACCCTGCCTGCACACCTGCCTGCACACCCTGCCTGCACACCCTGCCTGCACACCTGCCTGCACATCTGCCTGCACATCTGCCTGCACACCCTGCCTGCACACCCTGCCTGCACACCTGCCTGCACACCCTGCCTGCACACCTGCCTGCACACCCGGCCATCGGAGCTGCCAGACATGCTTTTGCCCGTCAGGGGAGGCCGGGGAGGGCGGGCGTGGGCAGAGCTGTGTCGGCGGAGCGGGGCCGGGACGATGCTGGCCGGGCAGGCGTGGCACCGCCTTTCCCTTCCTGGGGTCTGCGCCGTGGGGCCGGGCACCCCCTGCACCGAGCCCTGCCCCTCTGGGGTCAGCTGGGGACCCGCGGAAGCCACTCGGGTGAGTTTTAGCCTGCAAGGAAAGCGCGTCCGTGTGTCTGCGGTGTGCAGGCAGCGTCACCCGTGTTCACGCTCCCCGTGTGGCCCCTCACGTCCCGCCGGTGGGACCCCCGCACCCACCTGCACCCCCAGGTCTGCTGGAAGGGTTTGCACCGCTCCCCCGTCCTGGGCTCCAGCCTGGGGCCTTGACACGGGGGCTGCGGTTCCCGGGGTGTCCCCAGGGCCGCACGTGGAGCAGCGGGCGACCCAGCCATGAGCACCGTGGGGTCTGCTGTAAATAAACATGGCGTTGCCATGCGGTTCCCATTTCCTCTCCCAGCCAGCGCCGGTGCTCAGCAGGAGCCGCCTTCCCAGTCCCTGGGGCTGGACGAGGCGGCCGAAGCCACCGGCGCTCCCCGGCTCCGCGCCGGGCCAGCAGCCGCCCCTGCCAGCGCACGCCTCTGATGAGATACGTGCCCCCAATCAGGCTAATCAACCAAACGAGCTTCCTCCGGGCCGCGGAGCCCTTTTGGGGCCACGCTGGCAACTGCAGCGTGCTCTTATCCCGCGTGCGGGGGGTGATAACCTGCCGGGACGCGGCTGCTCCGAAACAACCGCGCAGGAGGGGCCGGCGGCCACCGGAGCTCTGCGGTGGGCGCGCGCTCGGAGCGTGCAGAGGGGCTGGCGTCCCCCCCCCGAGCAACGGGGAGCCTCACGCCTTCCCTGCACCCTTTGGGGAGATAACGAGAGGGAAACGGGATGGGAAGCTGCTCACGAGGCTCCCGCGCGGGGTTTCGCAGCGCCTGGGGCTGCCGAGGAACCCGCGCGTGGGAGATGGGGGCCGGGGGGGATCGGGGCCCCCCTGCGTCGCGTCTCCTGTGGACGGGGCTCCCTGCCGCGCACCCTGAGGTCTGCGTCTGTCTCCTCGCAGGGACCTGAAGAACAACCTGATCAGCACAGTCCAGCCGGGCGCCTTCCTCGGCCTCCCCGAGCTGAAGCGTCTGTAAGTGCCGGCGCAGCCCCCCCGGGGAGCACCCGGGGCCGGCCCGGGGGCAGGGGGGACAGGGGGACCTCCCCAGCCCTGACGGCCCCTCCGCTTGCCTCGCAGGGACCTCTCCAACAACCGCATCGGCTGCCTGAGCGCCAGCGTCTTCCAGGGGCTCCGCAACCTCCTCAGGCTGTACGTACCCCCCGGAGACGCCCCGGCCGGCCCCGTCCCCCGCCTCCCAAGAGAAGCCCCCGCCCGCTGCCCTGGGGCGTTGCTGGCGGCATCGCACGCCGGGGCCGTCCCCGTGCCGCGTCCCGAGGCCATCCACGCCGCCTTTCTCTCCCGTCCCGCAGGAACATGTCCGGGAATATTTTCTCCAGCCTCCCGCCCGGCGTCTTCGACGAGCTCCCCTCCCTGAAAGTCGTGTGAGTCTGGGCCCCGGGATTTCGGCACCCACAGGGTTCCCTGCCGGAGGGTCTCGGGGCTGGTGGCGTAGCCCCCGTCCCTCTGGGCGCCCCGTGACACCGGCCCTTGCAGGGACTTCGCCACCGAGTACCTGACGTGCGACTGCAACCTGCGCTGGGTGCTGCCCTGGGCTCGCAACCGCTCGGCGCAGATCTCGGAGCGGACGGCGTGCGTCTACCCCCGGCACCTCCACGCCTTCCCCCTGCGCAGCGCGCGGGAGAGCCAGCTCCGCTGCGGTGAGCCAGGGCCGGGGCGGGGGCGGCAGCGGCGGGCGGGGGCGCGGGCTCACCCGGCCGGCTGTGTCCCCCGCAGCGGGCGCCCCGGAGCTGCACACCCACCACCTCATCCCGTCGCTGCGCCAGGTGGTTTTCCAGGGCGACCGGCTGCCCTTCCAGTGCACCGCCACCTACCTGGACAACAGCACCCAGATCCGATGGTACCACAACCGCGAGCCGGTGGAGGAGGACGAGCGGACAGGGGTCATCGTGGAGGAGAGCCTCATCCACGACTGCACCTTCATCACCAGGTCAGGGATGGGGATGGGAACGGTGATGGAGGTGGGATCGAGATGGGGATGGAGATGGGATGGGGACAGTCATAGAGATGGAGATGGGCACAGTGAAAGAGATGGGATGGGGACGGGGATGGAGATGGGGTGGGAACAGGGATGGAGATGAGGCGGGGATGGGAATGGGGATGGGGATGGGACGGGAACAGGGATGGAGATGGGATGGGGATGGGGACAGGGATGGAGATGAAGACAGTGGCAGAGATCAGATGGGGACAGGGATGGAGATGAAATGGGGACGGGGATGGAGATGAAATGGGGACGGGGATGGAGATGAAATGGGGATGGGGAGGGAGATGAGATGGGGAAGGGGAGGGAGATGGGATGGGAACAGGGATGGAGATGAGATGGGGATGGAGACAGGGATGGAGATGAGATGGGGACAGGGATGGAGACGGGATGGGGATGGCAATGGAGACAAGATGGGGATGAGGACAGGGACGGAGATGGGGACAGGGATGGACACTCGTGGCTGCAGGGATCGCTGGTTTGCAGGTACCAAGTGCCACGGGTGGGATGCCAAGTGTGGGCACCTCCTGTGCTTCATGGTGCGTGTCCCCGTGCCCCCAAGGCTGGGGGACCGCTGCCGCGGGTTCGCTGTGGGGCAGACCCGCCGTGCCAGCCCGTCCCCTCTGCCCGCAGTGAGCTCATCCTCTCCAACATCCACGTCTCCGCCAACGGCGAGTGGGAGTGTGCCGTCTCCACCTCCCAGGGCAACGTCAGCAAGAAGGTGGAGATCGTGGTGCTGGAGACCTCCGCGTCCTACTGCCCCGCCGAGCGGGTCACCAACAACCGCGGGGACTTCAGGTAGGGACCGGCGGTGACGTGGCCGTGGGGCGAGCGCCGCGGTGGGACGGGGGACGCACGTGGTGAATGCCACATATAGCATGAGCGGTGCGTGCCGGCGCGGGGGGCTCGCTGCAGGTGACCGGGCGTCTGGTAGCGATTAGCGGCTGCGGGGAGCGCGAGCGCCTTTGAAGGGCTTCCCGTGCCGGCGGCGCAGCCCGGCTCCAGCAGCAGAGGTGTTGGAATTTCTCTGGCACGAGACGAAAGGCTCCGGGCGCCCGCCGTAACCCCGGTGGGGCTGTTATAGAATATAAATTACTGGCACAGTCAATGTGGCTTAAATTAGCGGTGCCCCCCCCCCCTCGCCTGCTGCTACCCTCTGCGCTGTGCTGAGCCCAGCGGGATATGGGGCTGGGGGGGGGGGGGGGGGAGCTTTCTGGGGAGCATCACCCTCAGCCCCCCCGGAGCCGAGGGGAGGCAGGGGCTTGTTGGGGGGGGATTCGAGGGCTGCGGTGCCCGTGGGCTGTAGCCTGGTGCTGGGCAGGGTCCGTGCGGGGGGGAGCAGGCCGGGGGGGGGGGTGGGTGCCCATCGGCAGCAGGAGGGGGCTGTTGGTGGCGAGTGCCCCGCGGTCACCGTGCGCCTGCGCCCGCAGGTGGCCCCGCACCCTGGCAGGCATCACCGCCTACCAGCCCTGCCTGCAGTACCCCTTCGCCACGGGGCCGGCCGGCGGGGGCTCGGCAGCCGAGAAGCAGGCATGGCGGCGCTGCGACCGCGCCGGGCGCTGGGAGGAGGGCGACTACTCCCACTGCCTCTACACCAACGACATCACCCGCGTCCTCTACACCTTCGTGCTGGTGAGCCGGGAGGCCGGGGGGGCTCGGCCGTGCCGGGGGCGGCCGGGCGCAGCCGGTGACCGTCCCCCCGTGGCCGTGCCGCTCTGCAGATGCCCATCAACGCCTCCAACGCCCTGACCCTGGCTCACCAGCTCCGCGTCTACACGGCTGAGGCGGCCAACTTCTCGGACATGGTTGATGTCCTCTACGTGGCCCAGATGATAGAGAAGTTTATCGGCTACGTGGACCAGATCAAGCAGGTAATGAGCGCTTCTCCTGTCCCCTGCTCGTCCCAGCCCTGCTAGTTGTTTTTGGGGTGGAAAAGCATGAATCGGGGTGTTTGCCGCTGGGGATGGCAGTAGCTCTTTGCGGAGCCGCTTGCTGTCCTCGCAGCTGACGGACGTGATTGTGGAGATGGCCAGCAACATCATGCTGGTGGACGACCACATCCTGTGGATGTCGCAGAAGGAGGAGAAGGCTTGCACCAGCATCGTCCGCTCCCTGGAGAAGATCGCTGCCCACACGCTCAGCAGCAACTCCCAGCACATGGCAGTGGTGAGTGGGGGGCAAGGGGGGGCTGCCTGGAGATGGGGGGGCTGAGGGGGGAGGAGGAGGTGGTTGGGCTGCTGGTGCGGGGTCTCTGCCCGTGCTGGGGGTCTCTGCCCATACCGGGGGTCTCTCTGCCCATGCCGGGGGTCTCTCTGCCCATGCCAGGGGGTCTCTGCCCATGCCAGGGGTCTCTCTGGCCATGCCTGGGCTCTCTGCCCATGCCTGGGGGTCTCTCTGCCCATGCTCGGGGTCTCTCTGACCATGCCTGGGCTCTCTGTCCATGCCTGGGGGTCTCTCTGCCCATGCTGGGGGGTCTCTGTCCATGCCAGTGGGTCTCTGCCCATGCCAGGGGTCTCTCTGGCCACGCCTGGGCTCTCTGTCCGTGCCAGGGGGTCTCTCTGCCCGTGCTGGGGGGTCTCTGTCCATGCCGGGGGTCTCTCTGGCCATGCCTGGGCTCTCTGCCTGTGCTGGGGGGTCTCTGTCCATGCCAGGGGGTCTCTGCCCATGCCAGGGGGTCTCTGCCCATGCCAGGGGTCTCTCTGGCCACGCCTGGGCTCTCTGCCCGTGCCAGGGGGTCTCTCTGCCCGTGCTGGGGGGTCTCTGCCCGTGCTAGGGGTTCTCTGGCCATGCCAGGGGGGTCTCTGGCCGTTCTGGGGCTGATGGCCACCCTCCGGCACTGTGCCTGGCAGAACTCACGCAACATCGCCTTCGAGGCGTACGTGGTGAAGCCTGAGAGCTACGTGGGGCTGAGCTGCGTGGCTTTCCAGCGGCGGGACGGGGGTCCAGCCGGGCGTGCCCCCCCAGCCGAGCGGGGGGCCGAGCCCACGCCCGACCAGCAGCTGAGGCTGCGCTGCACCACGGGACGGCCCAACGTCTCCCTGACCAGCTTCCACATCAAGGTACGGGTAAGGCGGGGTCGGGGGGTGCCGGGGAGGCAGCCCCTGCTCACCGGTGACCGTGCGCCCGCAGAACAGCATCGCCCTGGCCTCCATCCAGCTGCCGCCCAGCCTCTTCGCCAGCCCCGTCCCAGCTGCGCCGCTGGCCAACTGCAAGCTCCAGCTGCTGGTCTTCCGCAACGGCAAGCTCTTCTGCAGCACGGGCAACTCCTCCCGCCTGGCCGACGACGGCAAGCGCCGCAGCGTGGCCACGCCGGTCATCTACGCCGGGACCTGTAAGGGCTGCCTGTTGTCGGGGGGCTTGGGGTGCCCTATGTGGGGCTTCTCGTGGGGGATGGAGCTCCGTGGGGCTCCTTGGGGCGGGCCCTGGTCCTCCTGCAGAGCAAAGCCCTCCCTGGGGTCCTCGTGGGGAGGTGGCAACGCGCCTGTGGGATGAAGCGGGGGGTGCCCCACGCCCAGCCTCTTTTCAGGGTGCAGGCAGAGGGGTGTCTCTCGCCCCGCTCACCGCCTTTCTCTGTTGCCGCAGATGGCTGCGGAGTGGGAAACCTGTCGGAGCCAGTGGCCGTGTCGCTGCGGCACCCCGGGGAGGGCGCGGACCCGGTGGCCGCGTACTGGAACTTCGAGGTGCTGGGGGGCATGGGGGGCTGGAGCGCCGAGGGCTGCCAGCTGGCCGCCCGGGAGCCCAACGTCACCTCCCTGCACTGCCGGCACCTCAGCAACGTGGCTGTGCTCATGGTAGGTGGAGGGCGAGCAATGGGGCTGGGAGCCTTGCTCGGGGGGGTGCGGAGCCTGAGGGCTGCAGGGGGGTGGTGGGGTGGGACGGGGGGACGGGGACGGGTGGCACGGGGTCTGACGGGCCGTGCTGTGCGGCGCAGGAGCTGAGCGGTTTCCCCAGTGAGACGCGAGGCGCCGCGGAGGTGCTGCACCCGGCCATGTACACCTGCACGGCCGTGCTGCTGCTCTGCCTCTTCACCACCATCATCACCTACATCGTCAACCACGGGTGAGTGTGAGCGTCTTGGTGCTGGCCTTGGCCGTGGTGATGGTCGGAGGGGCTGTGCTTGGGTGGATGGCTCTGGGCAGCTGGAGGAGCTCCCCAGGCACCGCCAGCGGCCGGGGGGAAGGTGGGCAGGGGACGGCCGTCCAGGAGATGACCAGCCAGGGGCTGACCAGCCAGGGGCTGACCACCCAGGGGACGGCCCTTCAGGAAATGGCCCTCCAGGACATGGGCTTTCAGGAGACAGCCCTCCAGGAAAGTGCTGCCAGGCAAGTGGTGCTGCCATAGGAGCCCATCTTGGGGCAATGGCTGGATGTGTCCTGCCTTTATGATGATGGGGACTTGGGCTGGTTGGCTGTGTCGTGGGGCGTGGAGGAGGTGAGTGGGACTATGAGGGTGGGTGTGAAGACCCCCTGAGACCTCGTTGGGTCAGGAATGGTGAGCAGCTGGGGCTCAGGGATGGGGTCCCCCCATTCCACCCCCCTGGTGGAAGAACCCAACAAGAAGGGTTATATCTAACACTTACCAAGCACTTAATGAGATACATACAAGGCCAAACTATTCCTCTTACTATAAGTGAAACAAAGGCTAATAACATCAAGCAACATTGTTAGCTAAATCTATTATCTGTTTCTCAGGAAGAACCCAATACTCAGTATTATATCTAACAAGTACTTAATGAGATAAATATAAGGCCAAACCGTTCCTCTTACTGTAAGCGAAGCAAACACTAACAGTCCAGCAGCATTATGAGCCCACATCTATTATCTGTTTCTCAGAAATAACCCAGTAATGTGTTCCATCTAACACTTAACAAGCACTGAATGAGATGCACATAAGGCCAAACCGTTCCCCTTACGATGAGTAAAACGAACACTAACGAAAGTCAAGCAGCACTAGCGGTCCACATCTAGCTATCGCCTATTTGGAAGCACCCAACAGTAATGAATATATCAAATACTTAACGAGAGACGTACAAGGCCAAGCCACTCCATTTATGATAAGTGAAACCAGTGTTAGCAGTTAAAGCCAAGCAACACTATCAGTCCACATCTAACTACTACCCCGTTGGAAGAACCCAATAATAATTATTATTTTATCTAGCACTGAACAAATACTTATTTAGATAAATACAAGGCCAAGCAATTCCTGTTGCTATAAGTGAAGCAAACACCAGCGAAGCCGGGCAGCGCTATCGGCCCACATCTCGCGATGGAAACATGACTGCTGCCCAGCCAAAGCCAGGAAGAACCCAGAGCCGGGGCGGCAGAAGAGCGTCCCTTACCCCCAGCCCGGCTCCTGCCGTCCCCTTCTCCGCGTCCCAGCACCGGGGGCTCCACTGACAGCCCCGTGATGGACACGTTGCCAGCAGCTATGAGAAGTCCTTCGCCCACACGCACGCGCTTGCGTGCGTGGCTGCTTCGTTAGCCGCGCTCCGTGGCCCGGCCAGGGGCAGGCTGCGTGGAGCATCCCTCCAGAGCAGCGGAGCAGGATTTGTGCGGGCGGGAGCCGTGCTGCGGGAAAGGGCTCGCTCTCGTGCTGCAGCTCGCTGTCCCGCTCGGGGCTGGGCAGGAGCTCACGGGCGCCCGTCGTGCCTCTCTTCCAGCACCATTCTCATCCCGCGGAAGGGCTGGCACATGCTGCTTAACCTCTGCTTCCACATTGCCATGACGGCCGCCGTCTTTGCGGGAGGCATCACCCTCACCGGCTACCTGATCGTCTGCCAAGCGGTAGGTACGGGGGGAGAGGGGACGGCCACCGCGCTGCCCCTGCCCGGGGCTGCTCTGCAAACAGCGATGGGCGAGGTTTCGCCCTGCCGGCACCCGCAGGACGGTGACCAGCGGGGACGCAGCCGTGTCTGCAGCACCCCCCGTTCCCGACCGTCGCCTCTCTCCCGCAGGTCGGCATCATCTTGCACTACTCCTCCCTCTCCACCCTGCTGTGGATGGCGGTGAAAGCCAGAGTGCTCTACAAGGAGGTGACCTGGAAGGCACCGCGGCAGCCGGACGGGGACACGTCCCAGCCGGCCCCCAGACCCATGCTACGGTATGAACACCCCTGCCCCTCGCCCCGGCCCCACGGGGAGCCAGGGCAGCTTTCCCTGCCCCACGTCCAGAGGCCGGGGCAGGACTTGCTCTGCCGTACAAGCCCATCCCACCCGCAGCCGTGCCGTGCTGTCCCGAGGGCTTGCTCTGGGCGTGCGGTGACGCCGTCCCCCCCGTGCAGGTTCTACCTGATCGCCGGCGGGATCCCCCTCATCATCTGCGGGATCACGGCAGCCGTCAACATCCACAACTACCACGACAACAACCCCTAGTAAGTGTCCCTGCTCGCCCATGTCCTCCTCCCCAAAGGGGCTGCCTCCCTCCGCCTGGGCAAGGGGAACCAGCAGTGCCAGGAATCCAGGCGAGCTTGGTAAAGGCTGGTGGGATCTTTCCCAAGAGCTGTCCCTATATTGGGAAAACAACAGCCAGGCTGCCGCCAAGCCCGTCCCGTCCCATTGGGGCAGGGATGCCGAGCACCGCAGTACCACACCGCATGGCTGCCGGCTGTGCAGGCACTGCAGGCACCCAGTTCTGCTCATCAAAGCCCCTTTCCTCCCCTACAGCTGCTGGCTGGTGTGGCGGCCCAGCCTGGGGGCTTTCTACGTCCCCGTGGCTTTTGTCTTGCTCGTCACCTGGATTTACTTCCTCTGCGCCGGGCTCAGCCTCCAGTGCCGACCGCCGCGCCAGAAAGATGTCCCCGAGCCGCTGGAGCCGCCGCCGCGGCTGGGGGGTGCCGGCGACCTCCTGACGGACTCCGGGTCCATCTCGGTCACGCTGAACTCGGGGCCGCCCTGCCCCGAGGCGGACGGCGTCTACTCTCTGCAGGTGCAGTTCTGGGCGCTGGTGACCACCCACGCCTTGTACATCGCCCTGTGGACATTCGGCGCCATGGCCGTGTCCCAGCACTGGTACCTGAACATCGTCTTCAGCTGCCTCTACGGCATCACCGCCGTGGTGCTGGGACTCTTCATCTTCATCCACCACTGCGTCCGGCGCCGGGATGTCCTCAACTCCTGGTTCTCCTGCTGCCCCTCCTACAGGAACGCGCTGCCCATGCAGGCGTACGTCCACCCCGGGCTGGCGCCGGAGGATGGCTCGCAGGTCTTCATCGGCTGTGACCCGGAGGCGGCTCGCTCCGGCGCCTCCTCCTCCTCCTCACCCAGCAGCGCCAGCTCGGCCGGGGGCCGCTGCAAGCTCACCAACCTGCAGGTAGCCCAGAGCCAGGCGGACGCCCGCCCGGCCGCCTGCCTGGAGCCGGACCCCGCCGACAGCAAGACCGGCAGTGCCGGCAGGCACGCCAGCAACCTCCACGGCCGCAGGAACCACCGGGGCAGAACTAAGCAGTGCCGGGATGGGAAGCACCACCGCTTGAAAATGCTGCGGGGCCCCTCCTCGGAGCATCCCTCCAGCGAGAGCGGCAGCCTCCACAACAGCCACTCCGAGAGCTACCACAGCGGCAGGAACAGCCCCGTCAGCAGCGGCCGCGCGGGGCCACGGGCCCCCCAGGATGGGGAGACGGCGCCCAGCCACTCCGAAGGCAGCGACGGCGGTCGGCGGGTGCCCGACTTCGCCGAGGCTCGCCGGAGGAGCGCCAGCAGGGACAACCTGCGGCAAGCCAGTGCCGCCGAGAAGGAGGCAAAGCGCCGGTCCTACCCGCTCAACGTGGCCAGCCACAACGGTGGCCTCAAGGGCAGCAAGTACGACATCAACCTGGCCAGCGCCGACAGCATGGCTGGGATGAAGACCGGCCTCTGGAAGAGCGAAACCACCGTGTAAAGGTGGGGAAGGACTGGACGGCCGCAGCATTTTCCTCCGGGAGCCGCAGCCGGAGCCGCTCGGGGCATCTGCAAAGGAGGTGATGCTGTGGGAATTGCCACATGCACTAGTGGGGACGGGCGGCACGGCCGGGGGCTCCGGCTCACCCTGGTGGAGGGCAATGCCGAGCCCCACCCGTCCCCCCGAGGAGGCTCAAAGCTTCCCGCGGCGGCACCGGGGTCTCGAGTGAAAGGCAATCCTTGCTCTTCAGCAGCCCGAATTGCAGCCGTACTTTAATCACTCCTGCATGTCACTTAAGACTGATCCTAAATGCTATTTTATAATATACAGAGGAAACAAATGTCTATTTTTCAAAGCTATATTATTGAATGTATATATGTATAGACAGATCAGTAAGTGATGCGAGTGCCTCGTTACCGACCAGTGTTCTCCGGGAGCGGGCAAGCCCCCGGGCGCTTTGGCAATAGCCTGCTTGTGCCGCGACTGCAATATTCCTGCCGAGGGAACCACACCGGGCACCCTTCATGTACAGGCACCGTAGCACCGATGCCTGTGCAACCCCAGCCTGAGCAAGCTGCTTTTGAGAGAGTCAGAGAGCAGCTTCTCCGTCTGAAATGGTTTTTTTTACATGCAAAAGTTTTTATCCGCGTGTGTTAGACGCCAGCGTTTAGCCCTGTGGGTTACGTGGCTGCCGAAGTAAAGGCCATGTTGCAAAGCAAGCACAAGGTGAGAGGAGCCTCAGCTCCAAGGCAAGGCGATTGTCTGCGCTGTTGTAATGCCAGACACTAAAATTACGGCCAGAAAAGGCTCCCAAGCCCTCGGAGGCGTAAGCTATGCAATGGGGTGGGCTGGCGGAGCCACGCCGCTGCCAGAGCTGAGACTGACCCTCTCCGCCAAAGCACCAAAGAGCCAAGCCGTGGGCAGAGACCCAAAGCAGGGCCTCAGCCTTCTCCCAGGGGTGCACGCTCAGAAGATACTTGGGTTTGCTCTTAGGAAGGCAGCGAAACCCCCCGGCTACTGACCTCGCGCTCGTGTAAGATGGGAGGAAGGTGCTGGGGAGCAGGGGCCGTTCCTGGGAAAGTGGGAGAATGACGCCAATTAATTAGGGACCTTCCTTGGACAGGTCACATGATGCATTCAAAGGGCTGGAACTTGGATAAGCACTTATTTTCCCCATTTAAAAACAAGTCCCCCCCTTTTTTCTAGCATGCAAATAAAAAAGCCACACTGCAGGCGGCAGCAGGCTCTGGGAGCCTTCCCCTGCCAGGTCGTGAAGGTTTCCTAAAACGAGAGGAGGGTGCTTACCCCACAGCCGGGCAAGGAGCACCCCGTCCCCGTGCTGGCACAGTACAGTGCTACCTGCTGCCTGCCCCTGCCCACGCCAGACCGGGGCCGTGTTTCACCCCTTGTCCGGCGTCGAGGCCGGCTTGATGCCGACCGCAGCCGTAAGAGTGACGCAGAGGAGGTGCGATGGGAGCCCGGTGCCTTCTCCGCCCTTTCCAGCCTCCCCCTGCCTCCGTTTTCTCGGGCGTACAACTGGGTTTCTTTAATTAGCTACCTCCCAAGGGGCCGCGAGGACGCAGGCAGGGGCCGGCGGCGAGGGGCAGCCACAAGGCCGTGGAGGGACGAGCGCTTCGTGGCGGATTTGTCTCACCTTCAGAAACCCTCGGGGAACCCTCACCCCGCAGGGCTGGGGCACCCCTGGGCTTAACGCGGTTCTGCCGCTCCCCGCCTGCCTCGACCTCTCTGCCACGCCTGGTATTTAATACAATTTAACTCCTTATTGTCGATACCGCAGCCTACACGGTCTTGCTGACGCCGAGTTGTTATATATGCTTGCTGCACTGTGACAGTATTATATAAAAAGCTTTGTATTATTAATTACACTTTTTGTTTGTCTGTTTACATTACAAGCAAATGACATATCAACAGAGAGCTTCTTGCAATATACGTGGGGGTGGGAGGGGAAAGTATGCCAAAGAAATGTCTTTAAAGGGGTCTTTTTGCATTTTTATATGAATAGAATGTTTCTAGCAGATATGTTTTGTTTAATATATTAAAGATTTGCCAATCTGCCAACATCTACTGTTATTTCTCACAGACTTTGCGTTCAAATACCACAGACCGCCAGGCGGAGAAGGCACTGTTTTATGGCGTGAGCAGCACGCTGCCATGAAGAGCCAGCAGCACTGAGCACGCACAATCCAAAGCCGTGCCTTTGCCACAGATTTCCAGCAGCTCCACATCCCTTATTTAACCAAGGATGGGGTTGTTTTCTCTCAGCAAGTTCAGGTGTCTCCTTGACCCTCACAAACCCGTTCTGTCAAAGGAGGTGAAGCACGAGAAGGTGAAACCTTCCCCGGAAAAGCCGGAGCAGCGCTACGGAAAACCAGCACCAGTGAAGGTGCTGGAGACCTTCCCCTGGGCATCACCCCCGTTGTAAGTCCGCGGGCTCACCAGACTCGCTCGTGACGCCGCCCCGCAGGACTGGGACTCACCAAAACCCCTTTTACCAGAGGCTGCAAAGAGAGAGAATCCAGAAACCGGTCCTGACACCTGCACTTTGCTTTATTGCTAACAGAAATGTAACGCAACCCAAAGCAATCACTCCCATTTTGGTCCAGAACATGAAAAAGGACATCGCCCATTCCTTCCCCACAACCCCGCTCCCTTGGGCGGCCGTCCCTGCAGCGTGCGATGGCTCTGTCACCATCGGGTTTCACGCTTTTGGTCCCACAGTCCCTGCTGCCCTGGTGTCTGGCAGCACCATCCTCTGGACCACCTTCACGGCCAGGCCTTGGCCTTCCTGAAGGCCCGGATCTCCTCTGGGCCCCGCAGGTACTGCTCGATTTCGCTGTCGGAGATGGCCTCGTCGCCGGTGATGGCAGAGTCCGAAGCGCTCGGGGCTGCTGTCCGCAGTCTCTTCCTCGGATTGATAAGGCAGGGCGGCAGCAAGGGCCTCGGGCCGCCCTCACGCTGGCGTTTCCCTTTGGAGGGACAGCCCTCCTCCTGCGCTGCCCCTCCTGCTGCCGGAGGAGAGCCAGGGCAGCCCTTGTCCGGGGCCACCGCACGCTGTTCCTCCCCGTCCTCCAGGCAGAAGGCGTTTTTCAGCAGGAAAATTCGGTGTTGCAGCAGGTCCCCAATGTGCTTGACCACAGTTTTCTTGTCCATGTTAAACACCCTCAGCCAAGTGAGCTGGGAGGCCATTCTCAGGAGGATCTCGAGAAGCTCCTTCAGCCTCAGGTGCGCCGGCGGTGGCAGATCAACACCCGCCAGCTTGCAGAACCGCGCCAAAGTGCAGGTGAGGCGGGCGGCGGGCTGCAGCGACTGCCACGACAGGAAGGCCGCGGCCGTGACGATGGGAATAGGGTGACGGCCGGTGACCAGCCACGTCTCGCTGGCCAGCTCCACGATCTGCATCGTTCGGGCGACCATCTTCTCCTTGTCCTCCACAAACGGGGCAGGGATGTCGGCCACGTGCTGGAATACCCGAAAACTGCAAGAGCGAAGAGCCCATCGTTAGCACCAGGGCACAGGGAAGCCTCACCACGGCGCCTCAGTAATGCAGCTCAACGTGGGAGCTGGCTGCAGTACGGTCCTTTAGGACAAACACACCCGCCTCCCGCGATGGGCTTCTGCTCATCTTACCCAGCTAAGTGCTGCACTGCCCACTCTCCAAACTGAGGAGAAAAGGGCAGGAAAAGAAGAATCACAGCCCAGATTGTGACAAGGGAGGCAAAAAAGCCATCCCAGTCTGTAAAAACCCCAGCACACACACGGGCCATCGCCCTCAGCCCATCGGCAAACACCAGTCCTGCTCCTTCGGCTGCTCACGTCCACCTCCGGGCTACTCTGTTGTACTACGATCGCTGGCTGGAGCAAGAACTCGATGAAGTTTGTCATTCAAGGGACAACACAACTCCCAGATCATGAATTTTAGATGCTGCTGCACCAGTAGTGCCACCCAGCCTAACGGGCTCTCGGTAAATATGCCCCCTCTTAGCACGCAGGGCTGCGAACTGTCCGAGGGAATGCTTTTCCAGATGATGTGGTTTTGCCTTAGAGCACTCAGCAACAACACGCCTGTGTAATAGCACAGGTCGCCCTGCGTCTGCTTGCGGACTTCTGCCCCGGCCACGGCTGCGTTTCAGAAGCTTTTCCACCCACGGTGTCAAACGCACGACTCTGAAATGGCTGAAAGGGCCCTGTTACCTGTTCAGGTGCGTCTTCACCAGATCCCCCAGGCTCAGGGCCGGCACAGAGAGCCCGAGCTCTTTCTGAAGGCTCAGGTAGACGCTGGCAAACAGCTCCTGCTTCGCGTAAAGGAGGGAGCAGATCGTCCCCATCGTCAGGGGCCAGTTGTGCTGTCGACAAGTCACGAAGACGCAGCAGCCCCCCAGGAGCTCCTTCTTCTCCAGACTGACCAGGTGGAAGGAGGGGTGCTGCAGAGCTCTCTGGAAGTACGACACCGCCGTCTCCTCGAACACTGTCGGGAGCTGGAGGACTTTACAGAGATCCTGGACCCGCCTGATCCCTGTGAGAAGACACGGCCCTTAAAGATCAGCTCAAGCAGCTTCTGATACACACCTCTCCTCAACATGACACCGCAGGCAGCAATCACCCAGCCCCAGCAAAGGCACGAGAGCAGCCCAGTTCCTGCAGCCCTGCAGACAGGGGGAAAAGATCTCCCAAGTCCCTTAGTGCAGCTGAGGCAGTTCGCTGAAGGCAGGCGCTGGCTGGACGCAGAACTAACTGCCTTCCTCATGCTTTTCTGCCACCTCCGAAGGCTTTTACCTTTTCAGAGCGCATTAGAAACATGTTAAACAAAGTAGAGTAGCAGCAAGAGAGAACTGGGGCGTGAAGGAAACCGAACGGCACGCTCTTACCTCGCTGCAGGCAGCGGCTCAGCTGCTCTTTCTGGCCAGTGCTCTGGGAATACGCCACCTCTGAAAGAGAGTCAGTGTTAGGCCAGATAATCTAAATGGCGTCATTTAGATTTTGGGCAACCAGATGCCCATGGTACTGGCTTTCTATTATCAGAATTGACAGATCTCGCTAAACAAGAGCTGGCAGCACAGGTTAAGTAATAGTGAGGTGCGGGGTCCCCTTCAAGCCATCGCTTCTCTACAAACAGAACCAGCAAACGGCCTCGGGGCTACTGCACTAGGCTTGTAAGAGATCTGAATGCCAAAAAGCAGCACACCACCGGTTCCGAGCCTAAAACCAGGCAGAGAAGCGCTGTTGGTCTGACCCTATAATGGACAAAACGTGCTGGTCTTGTGCTTAGAAGGGAGGGGGGAAGCGGCTGGTCAGCCCTGGCAGCACCCTGCCCTGCCCTCCGCACCGAGGCCCTTCTGACACCGCGAAACCTGCAGGGGTGCGGAGCGTGGAAGGACAAGGCCCCTGGGCTGACTAAAATGGCCGCTCGGGGAGCGCTTCGTTGCTCAGACCGCTCAAAACAAAGCTTCCCACAGAGAGTGTTGCACCAGGCCGGATGCAAACGCTCCCGGGCCGCTCGCCCCGCGCCCAGCCGTGCCCATGACCCGGGCCCGGGCCCGGCCGCACCTCGCAGGTGCTCCTCCTCGGCGTAGGTGGTGGTGAGGAGCCCCTCGGCGAGGACGCAGCCGCAGGCGGCGCAGACCAGCTGCTGCTGCGCGTAGTGCGCGTCCTCCACCAGCGCGGCCGAGCCGCAGCCGGGGCAGCGGCCCCGCGCCGCCATCGCCGCCGCCGTCCTGGGGGAGCGCTGGGGCGGGCGCACCGCCGCCCACCAATAGCGGCGCCGCCCGCGGTCCGTCCCGCCGCCCGCCCGGTCGAGGCGCCGCCCCCGCACGCCGCGTTCCGGGCTCCCGCGAGTTCCGCCCGGGCGGACCCAGCGTCCCCGGGCAGGAGGCGGCGGCGGCTGCCGGGCACCGGCGGAGGGGAGGGGAGAGGGAGCGGGGGGACGACGCGCTCCCTCGCTCAGCGGGGAACCGCGAAATCATCAAAACCTTCCCCTCAGGAGACTCATCAGCCACAGGTCGTCATCATCCCCCTCCTCCCCAGAGCCGTCAGTGCCAAGCCCCGTCCCTCCCAGGTGCTGGGGGGCTCGGGGTGGCCCCCATCCGCCTCTCGTTACCAGCAGAGGAGGAGGGCCGCGACAGCACTCAGGGCTCCTGCAGCGCTGATGGGTTGCAGGCTAAATGGCCCCGAGACAGCGGGAGGCCGATTTCCTCTCTCTTCCTGGCTGCCCACAATTTGAGGGCCATTACAATTAGGGGCCCGGACCCGCGCTGTGAGCGGGGTGATTTAACTGGCTCCTAGCCAACGACCTTTCACACATTTTTTTTCTCGAGTTACAGAAACTCTCGATTCTCGTGATGCGGATGAGCTCGTCCATCAGGTTTCCCCACCCTGCGAGGTGTTTACCATGAACTTCCTGCACGGATAGCTTGCAGGGATGGAACTAGCCCAAAAATACCTTGAGGATGAGGAGTTTCGGGCAGCAGAGCTGGTCACGAGGAGGGGATGAAGCCCTTTTGAAACTGCTCTTTCAGAAAAAAGACGAAGTGATCAGAATACTGCGTTTAAGGTATTTTTATTTTAGTGTTCCATGAAACCAAAAGGCATTTAAAAACAAGTATGTACCCAGGCTAAAAGCAGACAGTATAAACAGGGAAAAATACATTCAGATCCTTCAATAATAAAACAAGACATTTGATTCTTAAGGCCCCTAAAGTTAAGGTGAAGCACCTTGCTGGACATAAAATGCCAATCCCCTTACGCCAAAGAAAGGCTTTAACTAGTATCGCCAATAACAGACTGAGGTACAAGGTTTGTGCGATGCTTTCAGGGCCATGGAAGTTGAAGCGTGGCTGGCGCAGGACCGTGGCCCCGCAGCAGCGCCCGTGCTGCTCTGGCAGGAGGCTCGACACCTGCAGCCACCGGAGAGAACAACCCCAGGGGCAAAAGCCAGGCACAGCCTGGGGTCCAGCTCAACGGACACGGCTGTAACGGGCAAAAAAGGCTGCCAGGAGAGGATATTACAAGTTTTAAGGCTTCATTACCGCTTTGTTTCTGTGTACGTAACTTCAAGATGCGCATTCTCACCAACAGGAATGCACATGATCCAAACTTCATAAAATCCATACTCCAAAAGCATCGCACGCAGCACCGCGGTGCCTCCAGCAGCCAGCGAGTCAGTAGTACCCATATTGTTTTAAAATGAGGCCGGCAAACAGCAAGAGGCCAGTCTTGCTTCCCACGTGTCCAGTTACGACTACCGGTAATACCATTGTTCATTTTTGAACCGTTAAGTCACCGTTCAAAGGCACAAGAGGTTTTTCTGACTCTCTGACCTAGAACATCAGAAAGCTGTGGAATAAAGTCTAGAAGAGAAGTTCTGGTATTGGTGAGGTATAGGCAACCGTTTCTTTCCAGAGATCCACTGAGGCACAAGGAGGAAACAAATTAATCCTTCATCTTCCTCACTATTTCAAGGCACGGGAAGCAGCAGCAGTTTTCAGTAAGGCCAACCAGTACCACTCAAAATTAAAACCACCAGCCAAGAGCTGAAGATGCCACTAAGACCACCTGCGTTTCAGACCCTTCGTGCACAGAGGGGGGTACAGCAGAAAAGAAATAACCCCCTTCGCTGAAGACATCTGCTCAAATAAAAATAAAATTAGAAAAAAGTACCTGAAGTCTTAAAAGACTCTTAACGCTTCAGGCTTGTTTCAACTCAAGCTTCCCAGGAAGGAGAGCTCTGTCAGAAAAGCTCCAGACTTTGGTAGTTAGTCAGTTTACAGTAATAAAAATGTAATTAACAGCATTTTTTGAAATTTCCAATAAATGTATACATCTCTAGGCAAATATATTAAACTACTCTTCACTACAAAAATACAGTATTTGAGAAGTCTCCAGTGGTTTTCAGTGTTTTATGAAAACAGTAAGCAGACTACTAACAGGTTGATAGTCGATCCAGCTAGTCTAGTCCCTCAATAAAGTGCTTTGCTGTAGAAAAATTGAGTTAGGAACTCGCCCCTTTCGAGCTAAGCCAGGAGTGACCCAATAGACCCTTTCAACTTCCGAAGGTAGGCGCGTTTGCTTTGGTCCTCTGCTACCCACTCTTGCGGTATTTCAACTTTCTTCTAAGCCTTTTATGGACTCTCACAACCCTGATAAATCCCAGAGATGTAGAGAGGCATCTGATTTTTTTGATCTTTGACAAGAGCTCGCCAACAAAAAAGCCACATTTAGTTTTTCAGTGGAGGAAGCCCGTTGTGGTGGCTGCTCGATAGTGCTATGCTGTTATTTGCTGTCCGATGAGACAGGGAGGAGAACATACCTGTCTCTATCGAGCTGCAAAGCAGCCACACATCAAGGAAGCAGAGGGAGAGGTATCGATTGTCTAGCAAAACCAGCACTCCTTCTCAGCTACATAAAATTCTCATTCCATTCTGAGCAGCAGGCCACAAAGAAAACCAAATCAGATTCGAGCGCTAGCGTTGTGACTGCTCCCATCCCCAGGGGAGGGCGACTTGGTTCCTCTCTCGGCTGTATAAGGAACGCACAAAAGAAAGCGTTGTAAGACCGATCGCTTTTGAAGGCTGTTCCAAGGTAAGCCCCAGCTCCAAAATCCAAGGTATTTAAATGTAATAAACTGCAATGATGTAAAAGAAAAATCGTCACAGAACTCCCATACAGCAAGAGACACGGGCCACGCACGTGTACTGTGAAATCCACACCTATTTAAGACTACAGAACAAACCCAGGCATACCTTTGCCCCCCCTCGTTTGAATGACCTTCAAATCAGGAATTTGAAGGCTGTAAGAGAACAGCTTCTGATTTAAAATGCACCTGCGGCCCAAGTTCATTACTACCATTCCTATGGCAGACAAACGTACCATGACATCTCAACGTTTCCTATACCAAAAAACCCTGTAAACCTTCCCCTTGGAGAACTGCTTGGAAACAATATGTACTTTATAAGATTAACTAAGCTTTGCTTCTTCCTTTCCAATCTAAGGTTTAACTTGCATTCAACTTTTAGGGCATTAATCACTTTTAAAACACAGACCAGACAGCCCTGGTCTGCAGCACACATCTTTGGACTTCTCCAGTGTAGTTGTTAATTTTTTTTTTTTTTTTTAAACAATCAAATCTTCAAGCTTTACTGTACAAGATTTTATATTGCACTACAACTTAAGATATGGAAAGAAGAGTAACTGATCTATCAAAGCTGCTACAAAACAAAACCATTAAAAAAAAGTCTTCATAAAGGATCATCAGCGCCTTGCTGGCAAGCAAAACACATCAAAACCCCTTCATCCTTCCTATCGCAATCAGCCTTTGGATTAGACGCCTGAACAAGTCTTCCCAAATAATGGAAAGAAACCAAGAAATAAATATGATAAGTTGACTCCACTTCTGGACTCCACATACAAGACCTGATGTAACTACTAATCAAACTGAGAGTTGCTCAAGGCGGAAGCAGGAAAGAGGTCATGTTCTGTGGGCAGCACAACTGGTACCACCTACTTCACATCGTCTCCTTATTAATCAAACTCCGCTGGCGGGAATTCAGTCCTTTGTTCAGCCAACGTCCCGAGCGCTTTTACATCTTTCCAGCTTTTTTGTTTCCAGACATTGAAACACGAAGAATGTTTGGGGTTTCTTCCATGACTCTGACAAGCAAGTTATCGATGTAGTCTTCAAGCTCACGCACCTGGAGATCTTTCTTGGTAATTGTATCCTTCTGCTTCAAGACCAGCTGGATCAGCTCATCGTGTGTTAGCTGAGCGTACGCATAGGCAGGATCTGAAGGGTCGTATTTCTTCGAGAGAGAAGAAAGGCAGGGTCATTACAGACATACGGGCATTTCAGAATAGCAACAGAATGATATCTGGTAGCTGGCTTGCGGGATTTAAAGCACCAATGAACAACTTTACAGACAGCTTTTGCAGAACCACAGCCGCTCTTCAAAAGTATTACTGTGCTTCGTATCTTTTTAAAAATAAGTTCCCTCCCAACGACATTTCGGAAGATCAGCCATTAGCACTTTATGATCAAGGAGAGCAGGCTGCCCAGGGCCAAGCTGCGCAACGGCCAAGGCACTAACAACGACAGGGAGAGGCTGGCAGGCCGGGCAAGCTTTCTGCTACAAAGCACCTTTTGGGCCATTAGCAAACCTAGCCTGGGAAACTTCATACAAAACACTATCTATTCATGTACTTCCAGAAGGCAGAACAGCTTTTTGAAAGTATTTGGAGGAAAAAAGATTAACTGCATGCTACTTAGGGCAGAGCAATGCAATTTACAGAGCTTAGGCAGTCTTCTCCAGAACACAAGGCAGGCTCAGACAGACAGACGTTACGGACGGTAACCAGGCTTATAGCACAAAATCTTTGCGTAATGTCAGTTCTGTAATTCAACTCTTCTCCAATTTACACTGACAGAATGTCATGCTGACTCCAGGCAGCAGCCCATCCACCTTAGCAAAGATGCATGGAAGTTACAGCCGTGCACCATCAAGTGCCATCGTTTATAGACGAGCACTGGGACAGCTATTGTTTAAAACATACCAAAGACTAGGAAAGCCAAATTCAGGTTAAACAGCAAGAAACACCCACCCAGGCCTTTGCCATTTCCTTCTTATTGTAGTTAGCACTGTGAAAACACATCACAACACAGCTTCTCCAAAAAGTCTGCTTTTAACCCCTAAGCAAACCGGACAGGTACTTAGCAGCTTCTGCCAATTCCTCCCGCCGCCTTCTCAGACGCTAAACCAGAACGCCAGCCCAGGCTTTTCTTTCACAGGCAGCATGCATACAACAGGCTCGCGTGACTACATCAAGCATAATTTCTTATGTGGAATCAGAGCACCACGCCAGAATACTAATTACAAGTTTTCAACTCATTCAAAATAGCAACGTGTCAGTTTGAATATTTAACTCGCATTTTCTTCTTTTCCACTTACACCAGAAGGAGGCACTACAGTTACTCTGGTACCAACTTTTCATTTTCCCCAAGAGACCCTTACAGACAACAACAGCACCCAGGGTTTTTCCCTGCTGACCCAGAGCGCTTCTAGCCATTCTGATCAACATGACTTTTAAGCTACGCCTCAAGCCTGGAGGTCCCTTTTGAGGCCAAGATTATGCAAAAAACTCCTTTTAAATCTGAGTGATTATGCAAGCTGCACAGCTAGGCTTTTAGGAAGCGGCTGTGCTTTAATGGCAGGCGCCCGGTCTCTCAATCTGCACAGGGTATTAATGCAACACATTACAAGGCAGCAGCCACCCTGAGGTTACTTTCCCCACCTTCTCGACTTCAAGAGCCACGTACTTATTTCAGGGTGAAAACGAGCTTTGGGGACTAATCACGTCTGACAATAAACAGTGACTAATTTGTCCAATCTTCTGTGCAGCTCCCACACAGCTCCCACACGTCACCAACGGGACTATCTTCCAGGGGCAGGACCACCCGCGAGTCACCCGTCGTTCCCGTCACAGCCGTCTCGGGGCTCACACACATCCCGCTCACCTCTGGGGAGTCAGGCAGCACCCTGCACTCCTCTCCACTGAGCATCCCCTCCGCAAACAAGAGGCACCAATTCTATTATAGATCAGTTTGCAAGAAAAAAAAATATTGGGGACTGACAAAAAGAAAGTTCATGCCCCCCACAGCCTAATAACCCCTGTTCTTTCTCTGCTCAGGATATATGAGACATGAGCCTAGGCAAACTATCTCAAATACACAAACTCTGTTCAATTTACTGCTTAAGCTTTGGTTTGAAGTGCCGCTTTCCTCCATACCTTCACGTTCATCTCGAGCAGCTTCTCATTCACAGTGCTGATGACATCCAGGTTTTTACTTTGAGACTTGTTTGCTGTGGCATTCATTGGCTTCACAGGATGAAGTCTGCAACGTTAAAAAAGGTTTATGTTATTTAGGCAGTACATATAACACCAGCACTACACAGATCTTCAGACTAAAAACAAATATAGCAAGAAATTGGGAAAAATTCCTTCTCTATCTCCAGACAGATAAGAGATTCAGCTTCGGGAAGACAAGGCATTTCTGTCTAAGCTATAGGCTTTTTCTAAGTACACTCCAGTTCTCTTTCTACTATCTTTATTGACTTAAGGCATTGGAGTTAAAGAAGCAGTAACAAGGGAAATACATCCTGAATGGTATGTCACAAAAGAAAAGCCAAGTCGGTCTACACGAGAAGGCAGTACACAGCAGCAGTTACGCTGATCTCTCACGCACTAGTATTTGAGCCTGACTTTCCTAACAAGAACATATTTGTGGTTCTTGCAACATATGAAATACTTCTGCTATCCTGGGACAAGCATGTATTACGCCTTTTCCAATCTGAACTTACACCATAAGCTGCCAAAAAGTGCTATCTTCATTTGCTCGAGCAGGATTTATATTGCCAGTTTTAATACAGGGAGAAAATTTTACTTGTATCTCAGCAAATGCTGGCCCAGAAGCGTCCTAGACCCTAGATGGAGTTCTGCAGATAAAGCACTGAGGGCTGACAGGTCAGCGGCACTGTTCCCCAGAGAACAGTACCCCAGCAGGCAGGAGGAGCTGCAGACAGCTCCAGAAAGCAGCCACGCATTCCTGGGAGAGAGAGGCTTTAGCTGCATCGCTTGCTGCGATTCACTTCAAAGCTCAGGAGCCCAGTTCAGCCGGGAAAGGAAGCAGCCCAGTTTAGCAGGCTTCCTGTGGCCATTCTCCCACTGCTGAAAAATGGATGTACTGCAGTCCATTTCCCCAGACTGATGAAATGACCCTATTCCCTAAACTGTGACCAAATTTTCTAACAGTTTTCCTAAGAGGTAGCACTGTGATGAATGGCAGGTCCTCTCGAGGGCTCTGGGCATCCCTAATAGCTATACAGATTCATCTGGTGCCAGCAATGATCCTACGCTGGCACGACAGGACCCAGGCCCAGAAAAATCCACGGGCGGGCGGAAGTTAAGGCTGTACAATGCCACGTCACTGCAAAGCGCAGTAAATTCCTGCAGCTGGAGAGACAGATCTGCGCTCACAGGAAGAAAAAGCAAGGCTCACATCAGCACGGAGATACTTTCTGTGCATTTCCCATATTCTCTCACCTGTGCTTAGGAGACACGGTTTCACCACTCTGCTGAGTTTGGTTAGGATATGTTTCAGAGGGTGAAACCCATGCCTGAAGAAGCTTCTTCTTGCCAGAATTTCCTGCTTTATCTGCGAAGCCCTCGGCTGTTGGCTTTTTCGGAGACTCTGCTCTACGATTTGGGGTGTCAGAGGGGAGAGAATGAGAGGAAGAGTAGGGCTGGGAAGGACTTGACAGGGAGGAAGAGGAAACAGAAGGCTCAAAGAAGTCACACTCTGCACACTCCTCAACACCTGCACTTATTTTCAGTTCTCGTTTCTCAAAATGACTATTACGCTCCCCGGAATGAGACGTCATACCTGAGCCTGAGTCAGCTACCTGGTTATTGACACTGTGAACATCTACTCTGGCAGGCAGCATGGATGCTTTGCTTGGCTTACAAGCACCAGGAGCACTTCCTCCTCCTCCTCCTGCAGCGGCCGGGGTTACTTGGGCTGCAGCAGAGCTATCAGAGGGCTCTTTCAGTTCTTCATGCAAAGACATTAAATCTAGGGACTGCCTTCCAATCTCTGAAACGTTTTTATCACCCGCAGTGACACCACGGTTCTCCTGACAGTCACCCAGCAGCTCGTCATCGGAGCCTCCCTCCGGAATAACCGGAAGACCGGCCAGTTTCGAACCACGGTCTCCGGTAAGGGGAACGGCAGACTTTAAATTTGTAAGACAGTCAAATAAATCGTCATCACCTTCATTTTTTAAATGCCTATTACTGCTGTCATCTCTCAGCGTCACTGGTGGAGTGATAGTCTCTAATGAGCCACTTTGGGGGAGGCACCCACAAGCATCTGAGGCTTTATCATTTTTTACACCATCGCCTGAAGAAGGCACATCACCACTTAACTCATCAGCCTGAGAAACCGGTGGGCACTTTTTCAGCGTTGAAGACAGCCGTGGTGCTGGCTTTGGAGTGACTAACACCTCGCTGCCAGCCCTCCCTACATCGGCTTCCCAAAGGGACAGTGTGCAAGCTCCCAAAGTTGGTTTGGCAGATCCTGCCTGAGAAAACGAGTCATTTTTATCAAGCGGAGTTGCTTGGGGCTGTAACGTCGGTGCACATTCTTCTCGTCTCTTCTCACCAAAGGTCTCCTGCTTCTCATTCAGCTCGCTCTTGGGGGAAGGCGGCTGTTCAGCACCGATCTCTGGCAAGAGGCTACTACTACACTTTGAGAGAGGTGCAAAGGGTTTGCCGTCCTTTGCGCAGGGTTCAGTATTTACACCACCTACTTCCACACCACCCCGAACAGTGGTCTCCCTGTTTCGGATGAGACCTATGCTGTCACTAGAGAGTTCTGACGACGGGTAGCACCCTGCTTCCCGTTTGCGAGCAAACCCTGCTTGCTCTCCTGTTGCATCTGAACCTGTCGATAACATTCCACTGAAATCAGAGCACTGCTTTTCATGTGCTTGCCCACCCAAATCCTCATCGCCTGCTGTAACACCCTCCGATCCCTCACGGATAAAGGACAGAGATTTCCTGTTGCCTGGCTTACTTCTTTTCAAAGAAGTCTCAACCTGAAGCTGGGGAGAATCGCACTGCTTCTTTGGAGCCAGACCAGGGTTGTCAGAAAGGGTGCCGAGAGGGCTGGACACAGCTTTGACATTACTAGTTAAAGCCGCAAATGAAGAGCTCCCTAAAGCATCGCGACCAGAGTGTTTCAGCTCAACAGGGTGTTCTGTTGAGGAACAGTCTTCATCACAAGGAAGGCAGAAAGGGGAAGAACTAGCAACAGCTTCGAAACCTGGCGCATCGGGTTCCCACCCAAGCTTGGATACAAAGGGATTATTGTCATTAAAGTGACAATCAGAGGGGAGAGAAGGTGCGAGCGGGCGAGAGAGACCCCGGGAAGCCCGCGTATCAGAGCTTTCAGGACCGTGGCCCCATGAGCTCTGCCCCCATTCAGAAGCAAAAGGATTGTTACCACTACCAGAGACCTGCCCAGGAAGAGGCATTTTGGGAACAGAGGCTGCAAGATGATGGGATGAAGGGAAATGGGCAACGCCTTCAGGATCCAGGGCTGCCGATGCCCTGCCCCACTCGGGAGTAAAGGGGTTCTTGCCATTCAAAAGCTCTGCAGCAAAAGGAGGAGGAGAAGTAATAGGTGCAGAGGAACTAGTAATGTTTTCAGAGTCTGGCACTTTGACTTTTTGTCCTGTTTTAGAAATAAAAGGATTATTGTCACTACTGATACGGTGTACAGAAAGAAAAGCAGGAAGGGAATCAGGTGCAAGAGTAGGAAGCGTGGCTTTGGTTTCCTCCTCTGAAGACACGCCCAGTCTGCAAAAAGGGACAAAAAACTCGCATGTCACTTGCAGATGCAACACGAGGCAGGAACAGACAAGCTTTAGCACCAGACTCCATCAACTCCTAACACTGGAGATGAATTATACTTGCAAGACACCTCAGAGCCTGTCTGATAGACTTTACATGCTTAAACGTGTCTTTACAGAGCACTCAATTTATGTCAGAACACTTCTGCTGTAGCGCTTGCACAGGTTACTGCGGTAGCTGCTTTTAAGCACGATCCCATCTTTTGCACCCCAAGCAATTTTATTAGTTTGTAAGACACTTCATATGCAAGACGTTTAAACACGAGAAGCACTGAAAATAAGGAGTTAGACACAGACACAAAACGTAGCCTTATTAGTAGGACACACCCATATATATATATAACACACACACATGCACTTTTTTACATCTATATATATACGTATATAAAAAGGATAAAGGAGCAGAATTTCCGAAAAAGCCTTGTGTACCAATTCACACAAACGTCCTTCATGTTGCTGTGACCTATACCAAAAGCAGATGGGCTCCAAGATTAACACTTTTGAAGACCACAGCCAAATACAGAAGAGAAAAGTAGAGATGTTAGAACTGGTACTTCAGCCCCTGGGTACGTTCAAGCCACACAGCTCAGAAGAATGTTAGTTTTTGCAAAAGATCCAGCAAGAAGAATCACCCCTACAGTACCTGCAAAGATGCCTGCACTCAGAGAACCACTATTTTTGCATCGCTTACAAGGAACACCCCTATATCAATCTCTTTTTCATACTGAGAGAGAACTTGGAATTATTATTTGTTATCAAAGGGCCCAACGGCCAGCTTAAAATCACCAGATAGCCTGCAGAGCAACAGGCTTCTGCTGCACACAGGATGCCAAGTTGAGAAGCGCGGTCTGTGGCAGGCAGCAGCCGCGTTACAGCCTGCCGCCACCGCTGCGCATCGCTATTTATGTCAGCGTCTGAAGCGAACACGACTGACCTGGGCTTGACAGCTTTGGTCTTCGCCGGCGCAGCTGCTTTTTCAGGTTTCCGTTCTTCCTCGAAAGGGTTGAGCGGCTGCTTATTTGCAAAGACGTCTTCTGCACGGTGACTGTCTTCTGCAGGATTCCCTCTACTTAAATCTGCCGGAAGTTCAAGACGTTTGCCCTCTTGTTCGTTCTTCTCTTCTGGAACTTTGTTCTCCTCATCCTGCAGGGTCCTGTCGGGAATATTCTCAGCATCACTGGTCTTCACTGCTTCCTTCTTCCCTGTGACCAGAGAGAGCAAGGCAGACTTTTTGTGGTCCGGTTTTTTGGTCTCTTTAATAACCTCGACAGTTGGAGGAACGCTGGTTTCCAGGTGTTCTTCACTGCTAAGCAATTTGTATGATGGCAAAGTCATAGATTTAAAGGTCTCCAAGGATGCAGACCCAGAGAAAGCATGACTAGGAGATGTTCTTCCCGTCTCTTCAGGTCCTTTAGTAGATCTGGAAGACAGGTTCTCTTCTGAAGCAAAGAGCTGCTTCCTCCTGAAGTTGTGAGGAGAGGGGGAAGAGGCTGGAGTGTTGTCTTTCGTCGTGCTCTCTTCCATATAAACGTGACTGCCATTGATACACAGACTAGACTTGGAAACAGGATCGTTTTTGGATTTAAGGCCACTGAATAAAGAGAGCCCTTCTTTCTTGGTGTGGCTAGTGGTTACTTGGTTTAGTTGCCTGCTGTCCAAAGCTGCTGTTTTACGAGATTTAAAGACAGGAGAAGGGGAGGACTTCTCTTCCGCGACATTTCCGAAGGTTTCTGGAAAAAATAAAGGGTGAGAAATTCAAGATGCAAGAACATCCTTTCCTCTGGCCCTCGCTACTGACAAACCCAGTGCTTCACAGCAACAGAAACATCGCAAGTGTGACTATACCAGCCACTTCCAAACCTTCCGGGTCCCCTAGCACTGCCAGCCCTCAGCATACCGGATCACACGCGCCGCTCAATGACCTGAAACCACCACAGATCACTTCCTGTGAAGCTGCACCGCCAACACATGCAGACGCTGCTCGCACAGCCCCGCAGTTTCTATGCTATCCCAAGGTAGGCTTAGCCGTGAGCGTCTAACGTCCTACGTGCGTACACACCACCGTGGACAGAAGTGACTTTCTATGGATTCGTTCAGTGAGAAGAAGTTAACTAGTGCTCTAAAAAGCGTGAAAAGTGCAAGCAAACGTTTGGAGAAAGGCTTGTGCTTCATCACTGCGGTGACTGCCAATACTCACTTTCTGAGGTGGGAGAGGTCTCGGACTCCTCCTCGTCCCATTGTGACTGGAAGTCGCTGGGCCGAAGCCGAACCCTCTCGGTGACGGGCTGCTGCGTCGGTAGGACTGACATGGACTGGGAGAGGGAAGTCTTCTGCAGGCCAGGTTTGGAAAACAAGGTTTTGAACTTCGATTTCTTCTTTTCCTTCTCGACTGACTCATCTTCGCTGTCAGCAGGGGAGTGAGTCGTGCTGGGAATGATCGCCGACGCTGTGTCGGAAAGGCCACTGCTCCTCTTCCCCTTGAGCTTGTCTTTGAGCTTGCCAAAGGGAGAGCGGGACTTGTCTTTCATGGACAGATCAAACATACTGGCTGTCATGTTGCTCCTCATAAACTGGATATCCACTTCGATCTCCCCTCTCTCCTTTTCCTTTTTCCCTGGTTTGGAGCGAAGCTTGTACCACCTGCAGAAACAAGGAGATGTCTTTTACAAACAAGTTCTTGAGAGGCACGGGTAATTTAGAACGACAGAGGGTGTTTATGTTTTAAAAACCAAATAAGCCTACAGTGTAGGGGGGAAAAAAAAAAAAAAAGAAAAGCCTTTAATCTTACAATGACGTCATAATCGTATGGCCCCAGGTGCCAAGGAAAACATTTCTTATCATAAATAGAAAGTTATTAGTAAAATTTGTTTTAAAAGCCAGACAGGAAGGATTAAAAAAAAGAAGAAAAAAGAAACACAACATGGAATTCCTTATTTCAGCTCAGCCACTCTCTTCTGTGCTTTTATCTGGCTTCCCGAAAGAAGCCTGCGGAGGCTAGGACTTTGAAGTGGGTGCGAAAAGAGCAGCCTCAGAGAGCTGAAACTGGTACCAGAGAGCTTACACACCCCCCCCACGCCCTCATACCTTTCATTCCAGCTGCTTTTCAGTTGCTATCTTAACGCCTCTCAAGCTAAGGAACCCCTAATCAACACGAGAACCAAACCAAGCCTGACAGCCCGTCTGGGGATTTCCACTCACCTCTACCAGCTCGTGACTGGAGCGCACCAGGAAGGAGCTTCCTTACAGACAGGACCTCATCCCTGTCTGAAATGCAGCTCCAGAATATTAAGTAAGCGCTCAGGGTATCCTAAACTGCAGGAACACCACCTGCATGCCGCTATCACACGTGCTCAGTGACCACTCGATGACATTCAAACCACATTAGGGCCGGCAAAGAAAATTATCAGCACTGCGCACCAATACTTTGCCTACTGCTGGAGCCGCAGACTCCCCGACTCCACAGAACCGATAGCACAGGCCGCCTGGGAAAGGCCGGCTTCTTCCTCCTCACCAGCTGGTACACGAAAATACAGGAAGCGAGCGGAGCATGCAAACCTGCCCCTCCATCAAACCTGCCCTTCATTCCTTTGAAGGTGCACGGGAAGCAATGAAAGAGAATGGGAAAAGGCAATTTGCTTCAGAGAAAATTCAAAACTAAAGCGCATTAACCGAAGGAGATGAATTCAGAAATTGCTACAGAGAGACACATCAGAGGGAAACGAATGCTTGAGCACCACGTACAGTTAGATCTTCAGACCTGAAGCGAGAAGGCAGCAGCACCAGGGAAGGGATTTTATAAGGAGATGTTAGGTTTTATCAGGTCCCTAAAGCTGCAGCAGCAAGGGAAGCACGAACCCTTTGCCTTTAACGCAAGCCAGCACCGGGCACTTTTGTTCTAAACCGCGCGATTTCTAGGAGCGTCCTGCGTTTGTACAGTGCCACAACAATTCACTCTGCGCGCTCTCTGCCCCGGGGAAAGAGCAGGCCCTGGTTGAACGGCACCCAAAATACAAACTACGTGTTCAGCGAAAGGCAGCTTAGCACCGAAACACGGCCATCGCTTTGAGAAGCACGCCGCTACGTCCGCCTCGGAGCGGCTGAAAGTAAATAACGTACTGACAGCCTCCCCCGCCAAACTACGAAATGTAAAATCTTATTAATTTGTTTGATTATGTTAGTGTGCACCTGCCAATCTACACGCATTTATTTTCCAAATAAAACCAGCCCTTTACAGGTATACGTCACCACGGCAGCTAAGGGATGACAAAAGAAACAGGCTTCAAACTGAAAATCGAGGGCCGGGGGGACGACACTAACAATTGGAAATATCAGAAGTTTTCCCAGGAGCACCAAAGTTGGGGTTTTTTCTCCCCCCCCCTCTATTTTCCTTTGGCCCAGGCACAAAGAAACCGACCCGCGGTGCTCGCCTGGCAGGGCTGACTCCCCGAACTCTGCTGACGGGAGGCACATCACGCTCCGCAGTGTAAACACGTTGGCGCTTGACACAACCTTAATGACAGCCACGTTATAATTAAGGCCTCACAAGCGGCGACGGCTTTGTCAAGAAACACGACGCGGATCTCGGCTTTGGCCAAGCCGGTGTTAATACCTGGATCTGCTCGGGTGAGCGAGAAGAGGAAGGTGACTCACCGGCCACCTCAAGCCACATTACAAGGCTGCTGACTCCCAGTAAAACGCTCCCAGTAACCCCCTCCGGGGTTTCGGCGCACCGGCCCAGTGTTTTACGTTCAAAGGAGCAAGCGTGATACAGAGCTGGCACTCGGCAAAAGGAAAAGTCTCCCAGCTCGGTGTCCTGCTGACGAGAGTGAAGCCAGCCCATATAACACTGAATTATCTCCTCTTAAACATGCTTAGGCTCTGCTAAGTAATTATTAAGAAAAACACATAAACAACCGGCTGCAGCCTGCGCTCGTTCTCTGTCGGAAGGAGAAGGCATTTCAAACACATTAAGTTTCTGGGTCACCCTGGCTGTTCCCAGCGTACGCTGTTAGCGCTCACGTGGAAATATTTAAAAATCAAACCCAAGCGGGAGGCAGGGCCGGCCGAGAAAGCACCGGCCGCGTTTCCCCAGGCCGGCCCGGCAGCCGCAGGTGCCAGGACCCCCCGGCCTCTCCCAGGGGACAGGGGACAGCTATGGGGGGCTGACCCACATCAGGAAGGACCCCGCCCTGAGGGGTCACCCCATGGGCCCTCACGGGGCTTGAGGGGACCCCGTGGGGCACAGGGGTCCCTCACCAGATTCCCCCCACCCCTGTGGGGCACAGGGGCCCCCCACCAGGACCCCAGTGCTCTGTGGGGCACACAGGTCCCCATGGGGCACAGGGGCCCCCCACCACAACCCCAGTCCCCCGTGGGGGATGGGGGCCCCCCCCCAGATCCCCCCCACCCCTGTGGGGCATAGGGGCCCCCCACCAGATCCCCAGTCCCCTATGGGGCACGGGGGTCCCCATGGGGCACAGGGTCCCCCCACCACAACCCCAGTCCCCCGTGGGGCACAGGATCCCCCCACCACAACCCCAGTCCTCTATGGGACACAGGGCCCCCCACCACAACCCCAGTCCCCCGTGGGGCACAGGATCCCCCCACCACAACCCCAGTCCCCCGTGGGGCACAGGATCCCCCCACCACAACCCCAGTCCTCTATGGGGCACAGGGTCCCCCCACCACAACCCCAGTCCTCTATGGGACACAGGATCCCCCCACCACAACCCCAGTCCCCCGTGGGGCACGGGGCCCCCCCACCACAACCCCAGTCCCCCGTGGGGCACAGGGTCCCCCCACCACAACCCCAGTCCTCTATGGGACACAGGATCCCCCCACCACAACCCCAGTCCCCCGTGGGGCACAGGGTCCCCCCACCACAACCCCAGTCCCCCGCGGGGCACAGGGTCCCCCCACCACAACCCCAGTCCTCTATGGGGCACAGGGTCCCCCCACCACAACCCCAGTCCTCTATGGGACACAGGATCCCCCCACCACAACCCCAGTCCCCCGTGGGGCACGGGGCCCCCCCACCACAACCCCAGTCCCCCGTGGGGCACAGGGGCCCCCCACCACAACCCCAGTCCTCTATGGGACACAGGATCCCCCCACCACAACCCCAGTCCCCGTGGGGCACAGGGGCCCCCCACCACAACCCCAGTCCCCCGTGGGGCACAGGGGCCCCCCACCAGATCCCCCCGCCCCCCTCCCCCGCCCCTGCGGGGCACAGAGCCCTCCGCGCCCCCAGCGCTCCCCCCGCGGCCCGGCTCCCCGGAGGCCCCACCCGCTGTGCCGCCGGCCGCCGGCCGCCCGCAGGGCCGCCAGGTCGACTTCGGCGCGTCCCAGGAACTTGTCGAGGCCGACGAGGGCGCGGTGCAGCACGGTGAGGCGCAGGGCGGCGGGCCGCGGCGGCGGCGGCAGCTCGAAGGTGGCCTCCTCCCGCCACAGCGGCTGCCCCTGGCACCGCTCCGCCACCGAGGTGGAGAACTTGTCGCGGCCCAGCGCCATCACGGTGTAGGCGTCGCTGCCGCCGCCGCCCGCCGCCGCCTTGGCCCGCAGCCCCCGCGCCTGCAGCACCGTCACCTGCACGTGGGTGGGCACCCAGGCCGGGGCCGGGCCCGGGCCTGACATGGCGGCGGAGCGGGAGGGGAGCGGGAGGGGAGCGGGAGCGGGAGCGGAGCGGAGCCGAGCGGCGCAGCCGGGCCCGGTGCGCAGCCCGGTGCGCTCCCGCCCCGCCCCTCTCGCGAGAGCACGGGGCGGGGCCGGGCCGTGGTGGGCGGGGCCTGGGTCGTACAGGTGTGGGCGGGGGCGTGTGTACGGGGGGGGTGTACGGGTGTGTGTGCGTGTGTGTGTGTGTGTGTGTGTGTGTGTGTACGGGTGTGTGTAATGTGTGTGTGTGTACGGGTGTGCGTGTGTGTGTGTGTACGGGTGTGTGTAATGTGTGTGTGTGTGTGTGTGTGTGTGTGTGTGTACGGGGGTGTGTGTGTGTGTGTGTGTGTACGGGTGTGTGTAATGTGTGTGTGTGTGTGTGTGTGTGTGTGTGTGTACGGGTGTGTGTAATGTGTGTGTGTGTACGGGTGTGCGTGTGTGTGTGTGTACGGGTGTGTGTAATGTGTGTGTGTGTGTGTGTGTGTGTGTGTGTACGGGGGTGTGTGTGTGTGTGTGTGTACGGGTGTGTGTAATGTGTGTGTGTGTGTGTGTGTGTGTGTGTGTGTACGGGTGTGTGTAATGTGTGTGTGTGTACGGGTGTGCGTGTGTGTGTGTGTACGGGTGTGTGTAATGTGTGTGTGTGTGTGTGTGTGTGTGTGTGTGTACGGGGGTGTGTGTGTGTGTGTGTGTACGGGTGTGTGTAATGTGTGTGTGTGTGTGTACGGGTGTGTGTAATGTGTGTGTGTGTACGGGTGTGCGTGTGTGTGTGTGTACGGGTGTGTGTAATGTGTGTGTGTGTGTGTGTGTGTACGGGTGTGTGTGCGTGTGTGTGTGCGTGTGTGTACGGGTGTGTGTAATGTGTGTGTGTGTGTGTGTACGTACGGGTGTGCGTGTGTGTGTACGGGGGGGTGTGTGTGTGTGCAGGGCTGTACGGGGGGAGTGTGTACAGGGGTGGGTGTACAGGTGTGTGTGTGTGTACAGGTGTGTAGGTGTGTGTGTACAGGGGTGGGTGTGTGTACAGGTGTCTGTGTGTATATGTACAGTCGTGTGTACAGTTGTGCGTGTGTACAGGTGTGTGTGTGTACAGGGGTTACAGGCGTGTGTGTATGTATGTATGGGGTGTGTGAATGGGCGTGTGTGTGTACAGGTGTGTGTGTGTATGGGGTGTGTAGGTGTACAGGGTGTATGAATGGGTGTGTGTACAGGTGTGTGTACAGGTGTGGGTACAGGTGTGTGTGCGGGGGGGTGTGCGGGGGGGGTGTTTTTGTGCATGTGTAGGGCTGTGCGTGTCTGCACAGGGCAGTGTGTGGGGGTGTTTCGGGGGTCTACAGGTGCCTGTGCGTACAGGGGGGTGCGTGTCCAGGGGTACGGAGCAGCGTGGAGCCCAGGGGGCTGTAGGGTGACCGGGCTGTGTGCAGGGGGTGCAGGGCCGAGCCGGCCGACCTCTCCTGGCACCGTCCCCGTCCCCTCGCCCGCTCCGAGGCTGCAGGAGAAGTACTGGCGCTCCTCCGAAAACAGTCTCGCAGGAGAAATGCCATTTCCAACACCCGATGTCATGAGAACCGAGTGACTCATTTAATGAAACGGGCAGCTACTTACAGCCGTCGCTCCAGCAAAACGCTTTTCACCCCTTCCTCGCACTCCTGCGGGCCCATTTCCTTCATTAATTTAGCATAACGACACCGCCGGGTCCCCAAGCGCAGCGTGCAGCCTGCCGCCCTCCCGCGGGGCTGGGCCCTGTGGCCTCAGGGAGCTTTGCTCCCCCGTCCCATCCCGTCCCGTCCCATGCCCTGCTCCCCGGGAGCACCCGCCCTGCACCCAGCGATGCTCTGGTCCCCCCCTCGCCTCCTCCGAAGCCTGGCAGCCTCGGCATGAGGACCCGTCGGACCGCGGCATCTTGGGGTGACCCGCCGAGCAGCAGGTGCCGGGGAGCAGCCAGCCCCGGGGCCAGCCCTGGGGACGGCCCTCGGGCCACGCACGCTGCCCCGGAGGGCTGCCCGCAGCCGGGAGGTGCGGGTTTGCCTTCGGGACCCTTGCAGGAGGGATGGGTTTTGCTGGGGCTGGCAGGGCTGCGGGTGCGCGGCCGGGGCGACTTTGCAGGGAAAAACGGCAGCAAACGCATTTTTGCTCGTGCCGGCTGCTGTCCTGGAGGCAAAGGGAGATCAGGGCACGCCGGGAGCGGAGCCGAGCGCCCCGACGCAGGGCGGGCGTAGGGAAGGGTGCCGCGGCGAGCGCTGCAAGCCCCTGGGCAGGCAGGAGGACCCCCTTCGCCCCTGGTCCCACAGGCAGGACGGGCGTCCCCGACCCCCCGGCAGCGGGGGAAGCTCTGCCACGCACGGGATGAAGTGCACGGCCGGGGAGGGTCCGGGGAGCGGGACCCCTGCCTCAGAGCACGCCGCCGGCAGCCCCACAGCTCTTGGCGGGGATGATCTTCCTCTTGCAGGCGAACATTTTGCGGAGCTCCCCGCGGAAGCGGTGGTGCAGCCAGGCGTAAAGGAAGGGGTTGCAGCAGGAGGAGCTCATGGCGAACCAGTGGCAGAGCAGCTGGATAAGGAGGAAGTAGTGCTTGTTGATGAGGTTGATGTCGATGTCCCGGATGATGTTGAAGACGTGGATGGGGAGCCAGCAGACACCGAAGGCCGCCACCACCAGCACAATGAGGCGGAAGATCTTCCTCTTCCTCAGGCGGTTGAACTCAGCTTGGCTCTGCGTGGGGTGGCCGGGCACCACGCGGTTCCTCAGCTTCACCGAGATGCAGATGTAGGAGAGGGAGACGGCGGAGAGGGGCAGGATGTAGGTGACAATCAGGGTGCCATAGGCATAGGCCAGGCGCTGCGTCTCCTTCTCCATCCAGAACTCCTCGCAGATGGCGAAGCCCTCCTGCCGAAACTCCACGTGGTACGTGTGGGCGATGGCGGGGGCCACCAGCCCGCAGGAGAGCAGCCAGATGCCCCCCACCACGGAGATGCAGCTGGTGACCGAGATGCGCTTCTTCAGGGGGTGCACGGTGGCATAGTACCTGCGGGGAGAGAAACGGGACAGCCCAAGCCCCAGAGCACTCCCCAAGCCCCCCGGCAGCCCGGGAAACCCACGGCCACCCTGGCCACACTTCCGGACGCTTAAGGAAGGCAGAAGGGCCGGCACGAGGGGCCGCGGGAGGCAGAGCCCCAACGGCTGCGGAGCAGCTGCTGGGAAAGGGCTGGCTGGGGACAGGGGGGACAACCACGTCCCCTTGCCCTGCCACGGGGCCACCAGGTCGCTTCTGCTGTTTCGGGAAGCGGGGTATCCGGTGGGGCCGGGCACGGAGCATCCCTCCTGCAGCCCGTCTGAACCTGCCTTGAGGACCCAGGCAGCACTGAGTGAATAACAATAAAAGCCAGCGATTCTTCCTCTCCCCCGAGCATCTTCCGCTCCTCTCCGCACTGCCTCATCTTACGATCGAGGGCTTGCCCTAAGTGAGCTCCCGGCAAGGTATCTTCAGTGACCGTCGTTTGATTTTATGCAGCTCCTTCACGTACTCAATGCTCTGCCCCCTGCGACAGCCCGTGCTGGCTGCTGCTTGGTATCGCAGCGTTTGCTATCGCAACGATTCCTATCGCGGCGTTTCATATTGCGATGTTTCGTAGTGCAACGCGCAGCCCCGCTGCCCGTGCAGAGGAAAGCACCGACAGCTCTTCGGCGCGAGCTTTGCTCGAGGGCTCGTGCTCAAGTCCAAGACCAGCAGAGCCCCAGCGCGGGCGCGTGCTCCCCTCATCGGAGCTGGAGGATTTGAGCTGAAATCATCCATTTGGGATAAATCCCAATGACGTTTTATGGACAGGCTGAGGACAGCGTAACTTGGTCGCTGCCTCTTTAGCAGGAGAAGCGTAAGCAAATCGTCTTCACCCCCATAAAAAGGGCTTTGTTGGGGAGCAAAGGAACAACGCCAGCACTCCTGGGGACATCTCAAGCCCCCGGCAAGGGGAGCAGGGCTCTGCCAGCAGCCCAGGCTCTCTCAGCTATTCCACTCAAATCTTCCCCCTTTTTTTTTTTTGCCCTTCCCATCATGGTCCTGCCCCGCTCTCCCCCCGGGGCAGAGGCAAACCAGCACGGGAGGCACGAGAGGCACTCTCGGCGCTGCCGTAGGCGCTGCCGGCATCACACCCATCCCCGCGGGGTTTGGAGCATCTTTTATGAGAGGAGATCTCTATGGAAACACCATTTTTATAAACCAACCCCAGTCAGCCCCTGCCCAGGCGCACGCAGGGAGGCACAAGTGCTCTCCACTCAGGGGCCAGAACACAGCGTGATTCGGGTGCAAATTTATCCAGCAAAGTATGAAGAACCGGGTGCAAACTCCGACAGCCTTTGCGTGAGAGCCGCGCCTGCCGGGAGCACAGACCTGGCCACGGACGGTTTGGATTTCGGTAGAGGTGGCTTCATACAGGCAAGCATGAAACTGCACAACATCACTTCCCGATGCAAAATAGCAGCCAGCCTACGCCCCCGCTACGCTTCCTCCACCCGCGGCCAAGTCCTGATGCTAAAGAAAAGGCTGCAGAGAGACGGGAAAGATCCCCTGGATTTTCCCTTTTCCAATTTTGAGTGTTCAGCACGTAACACCCTGAGCCGAGCGAGCAGCAGCCTCAGGGGGTCCGGGGGGAGCGACCTGGACCCTCGCGCCATCCGCCCCATCAGCGCTTACCTGTCAACCGCGATGGCCGTGAGAGTGAAGACGGAGACGTAGACCGTCATGGGCTGCATCAGGAAGACAAAGTAGCACAAGAACTTCCCAAAAACCCAGCCCTGGGGGTTGAAGGCGTAGGCCAGGGTGAAGGGCACGCACGTGGCGCACATCAGCATGTCGGAGAACGCCAGGTTCCCGATGAAGAAGTTGGTGACGTTGTGCATCTTCTTGGTCTTGCAGATGACGTAGAGGAGCAGGTAGTTGCCAAAGATGCCGACGAGGACGACCAGGGCGTAGCAGGGGATGATGAGGGGTTTGAAGGACTGGACGAGCTGCACCCCAGTGAACTGCGCGCTGGCATTGGAGCGGTTCTGCAGGACGAGCTCGTAGATGGTGGCATTGGTCACGTCCCTGTCCCCGTCGGGCTCCATGGTTGTGGCTGAGACACAAGAAACCCCTCGTTTCAGCCAGCTTCAGCACCCCAAAATCCGTCAGTCGCAGGTTTCAGGTGTCCGTGGGGCACATGCTGCTCCTTGTCACAGCTTTGCTGTGGCCGTCCTCCCCTGCAGCTCTGCCCTGCACCCGGCGAGGCTCCGTGGGACGGCGGCTTCGTCCTGCAGCCTCCTGGGGAGGGAAAGGGAAAAAATCAGGCTCCAAAAAGGGGTGATGCCGGTGAGCAGCCCTACATCGTGAGGGAGAGACAGCCCCAGGCTCAGCAGCAGTTACGGCTCGGTGGGGAAGAGGAGAAGGAGAAAAGGAGCGGGGGTGACCACGGGCTCAGGGGAAGCACTTACCGAAATCTGGCCTCATCAACACCCCTTTAAACGAAGCGTTTGCAGCGATCCTGCCTCTGCCCCAGCCCAGCCGGCGCGGAGGGGCAGGTGCTGGCAGAAGGAAAAGGGAAGCGGCAGCTGAGCCAGAAAATAGCTCCTAACGTTTCTGGAAATAACACGGGACATTAATGGATAAACGAATAAAGATGCTCTGCTACTTTTGCACCGTCTCAAAGCCTCGTGTGCCTGCACCCCGCTCATCCATCCCCCTAACGAGGTTAACCAGGCTCTCCTCAAACTCTAAGTCTGGCAGCAGCCAGCCTGGGTTTTGTTGCTGCTCCAATTCAGGGGGCTGAGCCCCCTGAGCCCAGGTATTTTCACAGACCCCGGCACCGTCCCGCCAAAAGCAACGTTTTCACGTAATCGGCTGCAAAGGGAATGGGACAGGGGCCAAGGAGGAAATTCAGAGGCAAAAATTAGATCAGTCCTGGCAGACAGGTCCCTGCCTGCCCGGGCTGCCTCCCACGGGCAGCTGGGTCCTGCCAGGAGCCCCTCGCCGGCAGCCGGCCTCGGGGGAGCGCAGGCAGCGCCTTCCCCGTCCCTGGCACACGGTGCTCGCCGCCAGACCCCCGGGACCCCCTGCCCGGTGCAGCCCTCTCTCCCGGGCTGCTCCCGCATCCCCTGCCTCCCTCCTGCCCCCCGAATCGTCCCACCACCCGCTGCGGTCCAACTTTAATTTCCTGGGCTATTTCCATATGTCATCTCCCACTCTTTCCCAGCACAGGACTTGCCACCCTCGTTATTTCTCTCTGTACCAGCTGTTATTTCACCCTTAAGCCCTGACGTACCTGATCCAGTAAGACCAAAACCCACCCAGCAGATTTTGGAAGTCTCCAGGGGATCCCAAGGGAGAGCTGCACCCAGCCACAGTTTTGTAACGCGTCTCAGCAGCCCCCCAAAAGCTCCACAGTCCAAATTCACATTAACTGGATTTTTAGATCAACTTCCACGCACCCTGCCTGCTTCACCCCACGCGTTTGCAAGGCACCCCACCCCAAAGGACGCGCTCGGAGACAGAAGAGGCATTTCCGAATAAAGCCCCTCGTATCAAACATTTGCTGCTGAACCCAAAGCCGTGCAAACGCCTCCCCCCACAGCTTCTCTTTGTTCTGCTGGGGGAGGGATTTTGCCAGCTGAGCATCAGCAGATAAAAATCCCCCTGTAAATAAATTACCGCGTGCAGAAGCCTCCTCCCGAGATACATCCTCAGCCCCGCACGCGTCCCCAAACCAAGGGGCACTTTTCCAAATGAAGCACCTGCAGCAAAGGATTCGGTTGTGCCGCCCAGCAGCGTTTAAAGGCAGCCACCTTCCCGTGGGCTGGGCAGGCTCCTGCTGGGGGCTGCCCTGGGGATGCAGAAGGGAGCAGACCCCCCCGGTGCCCCTCTCACCACCCGCCGGGGCTCTTTCGGTCCAGCTCTGCCCAGGCAGGCGGCTCGGCCGTGCACCCTTATCTGCCTGCTGCGGCCGTCCCTGCTCCCAGAGCGGGGCTGGATCCGGCTCTCCCGGCCCTTCGGATGAGGGCGGCGAATGGGGCAAAACAATCTCAACCTGGGGAAGTTTGACTTATTTTAATTTATTGCAATGAACACAAGCTTCTCATCCTTGGCATGGGTATCGAGACAGCAGAAAATGTAAATAATTAAAAGGTATTTAGGGAAATGCCTCCCCTGTCCCCAGGCTCAGGCGCCCTCCTGCCCTTTCTGCCCAGCACTGGACTCCCGAGATAACTGGGGTTCATACCAGAGCTAGCTGGGCACGCACCCACACCGACCGGGCACCCAAGGACATTAATGGGGTGCTCACACGTGCACTCACTGGGTGCTCAGGTTTGCATATTTAACCCCTCATGCAATTAGTTGGGTCCTCATGGGTGAACTGATGGGGTGCTCACGCATCAAATAATTGGCCGCTTACGCACAAAGAAATGGGCGTTCCTGCATTTATTAACCGGGTGCTCGTGCAAAAAGGCAGGAGAGGCTGCGACTCGTGCCCGGTGGAGGTGTGGGACCACCCGTGAGCAGGGGAAGGCACAAACATTTCTGCACAGGCAGAGCCTGGGGTGAGCCCCGGCTCCCCGGGGCTTTAGGGTGCGAGCACGAACATCTGGAGGACCTGCACACAGCTGGAGCTGCACAGCACCAGGTACCCAGCAAAGCCATCCCAAAACGGCTCCCAAAACGCTGGGCGGCCAGCGCTCGGGGCTGTCTTATTGCTGAGCCCAGAGCCGTGCCCATCGCCCTGTGCAGAGCCCACAAACTCCCAGGGAACGAGTTAGCCTGGAAGAAATCTCTGAAGCAGCTTTTAGCCTAACGGACGCATCTTCTGCATTAAAACGTCACTCTCGCATCCCCCTTCTCTGCCAAAACTCTTCGCAGTTACTCCCCAAAGAAAGTCTTTAAGCCCCCAGGCACTCAACCGACAACCCCGCTTTTGCGGCGCAGGCTGGCACCCATCCCGCGCACAAACCCCACGAGGAGCTCGGGGCTGCCTCTTCGCGCCCAGTACGTGCAGTGCCCGGGGGACGCCGGCTGCCGCGTGCCACCCTCGCGGCGGGGTGACGAGGGGATGAGCTTGCCACCGAGGGAACGGAACCCGTTTCGGTGCCGGCGGGGCGGACGCAGCACCGGCTGCACGCAGCGTGCCCAGGGGCCGCGTTCTGCACCAGGGCTCTCCCTGCCCCGCGCCCAGCGCTCTCCGTTTGTGCCCGTTTTGTCTCCATGACATGGAGACTCGGCCATTAATTACCTGGCAGTTGCCATGGTGATGCCAAAGCCCTCCGGGAGATGCTGCTGTGCGGGATGCAGGACAGGGAGAGCGTGCCGCTGCCGGGGGCCGCGGGAAGGGGGACAGAGCATCTTCCCAGGCACCCACCCTGCCCGCTGCCGGGGCTACGCCGGCTCCAGCCACGGGCCGTGGCTCTCCGGGGTCCCACGCCGCACTTGCGGCCGGGGCTGCGCACGCTGTCCTGCGGACCAGGCTCCAGCAAAGGGGCCTGGGGCTCGCGCAGGGTGACAGCTCCGTCCCCGAGCACCCGGCGGCGAGCGCCCGGGGAGGGGATGGCGGGGGTGGCCTCGCCGTCGGGCTCCCACCGCTCTCGGGAAGGCACCGGCACGTCGGCTGGCACCTCGGCAAGCTGCTTGTGCACTTTGGTGCCGGGCGCTGCCCTGACACGCGCTGGGAGTTGAAGAGGCCGCTGTGCAAATTCACTGGCACTGACCTTAATCCGCCTTGTGTTTCTTGTCTTCCCGAATTTCTTTATAGGGCTCAATCTGCACTCAGCGAGATGCCTTAATGCAGCTGCTGGCTCACGCCGAGTGGCCGGCGTTCAGCAAGCTTTCCAATTAACAGCACGTTTCATTCCCGCCTGAGGAATTAGGAGCGAGGAATGCATCAGCCTTTATTCCTGCTCCTCCTGGGCCGGCACCCCCGCCTGCACCCAGCACCTTCAGAACACCTCTGGGACGGGCAGCGGGGGGGCCGCATTGGCCCCAGACCCACGCAGGACACCCCGGCCCCCACAAGGCACCGTCAACCCCAGCAGCCCTGGCAGCAGGGTGCAAGGGAGATCCCTCACCTCCCAGGCAAAGCACTGTCACGCTGACCAGCTCCAACCAGAGCCCGGTCCCCAGGCTGGTCCCGGTGGGGAAAAGAAGCCAGAATCACCTGTTTCCATGAGAAATGCAATGGTTGTGGCTCTGATCCTCTCTCCAGAAGTAGCACACAGAGTCTTGTGTGCTAGAGCAAAGCAAGGGCAAAGAAAAGCCGGATGAGTTAATTGCTCGTTATAGTTTTGCTCTTCCCCTCCTCTCTCCCCTCTCTCACCTCCAGAGCTCGGGGCCGAGCACAGCGGCGGCTTTCTGCTCCCCATCCCAGGGCACATCTCAAACCCACGCGCGGGGAAGGGGCTCAGGGCGCACACTTGCCTTGCGGGAGGCGATGCCCGAGAAACCTGGGGTGAAGGCTGCAATCCTGTCCCCTTGTGTCCCCGAGCCCAGGGCCAGGCACAGCCCACGCTGGGGCTGACGTGTTTCCAGGCTGCAGCCCATCAGGGCTGGCAGCTGGTTTCACCCAGGACCGTCTCCGGCCTCTCCCAAGCCATTACAGCGTGACGACAGCAATCTTCCCTCTGCGCGCTGATCAGCTCGTAATAGAAAAAGCCACAGAGATAAGTGGGGAAAGTAAAAAAAAAAATAAAAAATAAAAAAAAAAGACCCATGTGCTCCTTTCCCAGCCCACCCCGCCTGCAGATTCAGGGCTCCTCTTTCAAGTCAACCTCGCTGCCAGCCAATATCATGCATATGATGGATTTGGGCAATTTTCTCCATTAGGAGTTTTAATTATATTGTTTCAGCAGCTGCTTGTTCTGGGCAGCTTTTGGCTGCGTTTCCTGGGCTGCTATGAAGACGGCAACACAACTTTGTCCCGTTGATCCAAACGGGTGATGGTCAGAGCAATTCCTACCGGAACAAAAGGACCATCAGAAGGGAGCACGCAGGGTAACTGGTGCCAGGGCTGCGCAGGGAGAGCACGAGCTCCTCGGCCTCAGAGCATCGCGTCTTCCCGTGACGGGGTGGCTGAGCTTATGCAGACACACAAGCCCCGAGCCAGAGCACGGTGCAGCCTTCGTCCTCCAGACACGCTGGGGCTGGGAGAGCCCGAGCCCTGTCCTGGCAGCGGGTAGGGGCAGCAGGCAGGGACTGCTCGCTGGGATCCCCAGCCCCCCGGACCCCAGCACAACCCGCAGCACATCAGTAATCGCACACATGGAATAAGTTTGCCCGAGAGGAGGCAGGGAGCTGCTGGAGGCAGCAGGGACGGGACGGCAGGCGAGAGCAGGCTGGTGCGGGAGCACCAGAGCACAGTCCAGACTAACTCCAGGGGATTTGCACTTTCCCATTGTTATTGCAATAAAAGAGGAAAAAAAGAGCATTTCTGGGAGCACGATAGGAAAGGAGAGGGCAGGGAGAGGAGACAAGGGACGATATCCAAAGCCCGGACAGTTTGTCTTCCTACAAGGATCTGTCCCATTCGGGGATCATCCCGGCACAGGGCGTCCCCACCATCGCCATCACGCCAGCTTCACTCCCAGAGCCGTGAAGTCTTCTCCGAGCTGCAGCTATCCTGTGATGCTCTAGCATCATCCTCATCACCTACGTCTTCCTCCAAGAGCTCTTCCTCGTGGGCTTCGTACTTTGCATCATCTTCCACTGCAAAGAGGAGATGCAGGGCTGCGGCGGGAGGGGGTGGCCCTGACCCGCTGAGGGGAGGGGAAACCCCCCGGCTGCAAACACAGCCACCCACCCCACCCCACCCCACCCCGGGAGCGGAACACGGGCACCGTCCCGCCCCGCGGCAGCGAAGGCAGAGCGGAGAGCCAGCACAGGCCGCTGTGTCGAGCCCACGGATGCAAACAAGCACTAATGCCCCCGCAGACCAGCGAGCCATCCATCCCCCGGGCGAAGCAGCCCTGTTGAGGACACCAGCTGCCACTAAAGCCACCGTGGGAGCCGGAGCATCCCCAGCGCAGCCCCCAGCCCACGCGCTCGCCCTGGCCACTCACGGGTGACATGCTGCCCGCTGAGATAGACCGGTCCAGCTCCACACTTGAGCACGAAGGTGACAGGAGGGACCAGCTCCAGACCTCTGAGGCTGATCTGCAAGGAGTCAGAGCTCAGAGCCCCGCCGAGCCCAGCCCGGGTGGGCAACAGCCCACGTTAATCCCTGTGGCACTGTCACAGGGTGAGCAACTCCTCTGCGCCGGGGAGGGGTTTGCAGGCAGTCGGATGGACACGGCCAGAGCGGGAAGGAGCCCCCAGCACCGCCCAGACCCTCGACCGTGGCTCGGTGGAGACGGGGCTCCCAGGGTGAAATTATCACCCCATGGCTAGGGGCTGCACGCCAGGCGTTCGGCTGCCCTTACCATGGGGAGCACCGAGGTCCGCAGCGCCGCGATGGGCACTGGCTTGTGGTCTCCGTAGGTGTTTTTTGAATCGACGGCCACCACGTGCAGCTCGTCCCCGGCCTCGGCCCCCAGGCAGATCTGCAGAGCCAAGCAGAGACCCCGTGGCAGGGAGCCTGGCCGTCAGCCAGCCCCGCTGCTGGGGCACAGGCTTGTTCCGACGGGCTCTTTGGCAAGCCTCGGATCTCACCGTTCTCAGCAGGACCAGGTGCTCCAAGAAGTCATCATCCTCCTCCACCACGCAGCTCCGCGTGCCCGCGTTCAGCTGGCAGCCTGCAGGGACACAGCATCGTCTGCGCACGCACGTGCTGCTCCCCGGTGCAAGCCTCGGGCGAGCCAAAAGCAAAGGGGAGGCTTTCCTGGGTGCACGCACCACGAGAAAGGGGGAAACACACCCCGTGCACACCCACGCCGGGTGCCCGCAGGGCACGGCCGCCGTCCCCCCGCTCACTCCTGCCACCGGGTCCCACCAAGCCAGCCCGGGGCGCGCAGCTCCGTACCCCACAGGGCAGCGACGGGCCGCTCCTCTGACAGCAACCTGGAGAAGGGAGAAGAGCTGCTCATCCTCCACAGCGGATCCGACACTGGCAGCAGGAACCAGCTCCTGCGGAACAAACACCAGGGAAAGCGGAGTTCGGCCGCTCTGCAGCAGAAACACGCAGAAGCAGCACGGCTACTGAGAGCACGGAGAGCAAACTCTCCAGTCCCAAAAGCCGGGACAGCAGCTGGACCAGCCTCCCCTGGGCAGGATAGCATTGCTAAGTGAAGAATAAAACCACGTAGCCACTTGTGCATCCCCTGGGGAAAGGGTAAGCCAGATAAATGCATTTACAGACAAAACGAGCTCCAAGAGGACAAGCAGCCTCCCTGCAGCAGGGGAGCACCGTAAGCAAAGGTAGCACAGAGGGTAAACGCTCGGTGCACCCTGCCAGCACAGAGGAATTTTGGCTAACCAGAGCAGCTAAAGCCTCAGGGAAGCATCGAGTACAGAGAGAGCACTTGGAGGCCTCTAAATGCCACACGAGCATCAAGCACGTTGCCAGCATGGGTGCTTAACCCAGCACGGGAACTGGGGTGCCGGAGGGAGCTGCCCCCCGCCCCGCAGCAGCCCCAGGGGACCGCAGGACACGTCCCGTCCCACCCCACACGCAGCCCAGCAGCCCGCACCTAGCCAGGGAGAGCAGCACCAAGAGAGGAACACCAACACCGGCTGCTCATAAAGAAAAGGGGGACCCCAGGGAGGTGCCGCTTGGGAATGCAGCGCAGGTGCTTCGGGAGGGCAGGCGGGTCCCCCCAGCTGGCACCAATGCACCCACCACCCCCTCATCACCGCACACGCCCCAGGAGCACCTACAGCAAACAAGCTTGAAGGCAGAAGCGGCTCCGCTTGAGCAAACTTTAGCTTGACTGGAGACAGGGACGCCAGCCCTGCCAGCGGGACACGCAGAGATCTGGAGCCCCCCATTCCCCGGGACAGCCCCCCTTCACCCCCTGCCCGCAGCTTGCCTGGGGTTTGGGAAGTTATTCATTAACACAGTGGCTCTTGGGGGCTAACGAGCAGCTCCTGGGCTGGTGTTGGACTGTGTCCCCTCAGCCGGTCACTGAGGGCACCCCAGGGAGGATGAGGCCGTGGGGGGGCTTGGGGACACGCAGGAGCTGCTTGTGCTGGGGGTCAGCTGCAGGGATCAGAGACCAGAACCCCAAGAGCCATCAGAGCCACCAAACCGACGTCCGAAGCTCTAAAATGGAAACAGTCACAGACAGCTGCATTTTTCTCTGTATTTAGTGATTTCATCCTTGCTGGGTAGTAAAAACAGAACGTGCCAAGGGAGGATCCCAGCAGGGGGAACCGCCGGCACCCCACTCCCTGGGGCTGCAGCCGGACCCTGCAGGCTCCATGTGGGAGCTGGGGCTTCCCCAGCACCAGGAGGTGGCACTGGGCACCCCTGCGTGGGCTCCCGGGGAGGGACGGGGTGGCCGGGGCAGCTCGGGGGGCTGCGGGTGCGTGGGGTGCCGCAGTGCTCCGGGCGTCATCCCGGCACAGGGCTCCCTGCCTCTCCCGAGCAAATGTTCACACTGGTAAAATACTCCTGATTTAGGGGGGGATGGAGGTGCTTACTTGCTGGCGCGTTCCCAGGCTGGCAAACCCCTGGGGGGCACAAAGCTCCCCTGCGAGGCACAGGGCTGGCGGGTGCCGTGCCCGGCCCTGGGGAGGGACACCCCTGCCTGCCCTTTCGGGGTGCGGGGACATGCGGCAGGGCTGGGGGCTGGCACCGTGGCACACCCAGAGCACAGCTTTTCCCTGCCCACCCGCTCAGCCGGTCCCTGCCGGCCACAGCCCCGGGAGGGGGATGCACCCCGAGCCTGGGGCAGCCCCCCGGGAAGGGCACGTGGAAGAGACTTCCCTCTGCTCGGCACAGATTCGAAGGCATCGCAGAGTTTCGAAGGTTTATTTCACACAGAGGGTGGGGGGAGACAAAACAGGACAAAAACTTTACAGCCGCCGTGACATATTTACAATCAACATCATCCCCAAAAGTCGCCGTGTGGCAGCGTGGCGTGGGCGCAGCCACGAACGCGAGCGCCCGTCTGTACACACGCCCCGAGCTCTGCTCGCACCGCAGCGTGCACGGAGGAGCCGGACTGGCCCTGTCGCCGCTTCCCGCCGTGCCGGCAGCACAAATTGGTTTTAAAGCTAGAGCGAATCACCTCCCGGCCCTCACGCCGCTGCCCCACGCACCCAGACCAGCGTGCAGGGGCCTCGGGATGAAAACCACCCTCCTACAACACTCTCCCCGCCTGACCCCGCTCCTCCAGCTTCATCTAAGCAACCCCCCCATCCCTGAACGGCACGGAAACATGGACATCTGCCCCCGAGAGAGAGGGAGAAACAGGAGGAGATTTGACAAGAGCATAATTCACATTTGTTGCCCAGTCCCCCCTGCTTGGAGCTCCCCTCGCTCCCCTGTGCTTTTCCTTTGCTAAAGGTATCGCTGCGGCTCTCGGGATCGCACCCAGCTCTGGGAAGGCAGCGGCTGGGGCAGGGGTGGAGTGGAGATCCTGGGGAGGGCTCACGCCTGCAGGAGGCTCTTCTCCCCTTCCCGACGGGCTCTCCGAAACCCAGCCGAGCCCAGGACAACAGGGTCCTTCGGGAGAGCGGAGCCACTGGCCACCACATCCTGATGCCAGCCGTGCCAGGAAGCACCCCCAGGGTGGGAGCTCATCCCCCGTCTGCACGGGGAGCACAGGCACGTCCCCAAGGCTGCGCTGCCTCTTGGCGAGCGGCTCGGGAGCTTTTTCCCAGCCGGCTCCAGCTCTCTCCAGCACCAACAGCACGGAGGAGCCGGCTCCTCGGGCCCCGCCGTGACCACCAGCGCTCCCAAGGGAGAGCCCCTCTCCTCTCTGGGTCGGTGCCTGCACTGGAGGGTCCTTCCAGCGCCGTCGCCCCCAGCACCACTGCTCCGTCCCCTTCGCAACGCCCAGCCCTGCAAGAAGAGGGTGGGACGTGACGCAGCATCACCCACCAGGCTCATCCCTCGCAGCTGCAAAGCGCCAGGGACAGGGACCCAAAGCGGCTGCCCCGGGAGAAAGGGGAGCGGCGTGCACGGAGAGGGACCCAGGACCGGAGCTGAGCAAAAAGCACCACGCATGAGGTCTGGAGCTCCAGCAGGCTGTAAGCCAAGGCGGCAGAGGCGGCCGCCCCGACGGGGGTTACAGCATCCCGGGGCAGGCGGGGAGGCGTCAGCAGATGGCCGGGCTGACGCCAGGCTCACGTGCCCGAAAGCGGGCAGCTGCCTGCGGGCTGGCCAAAGGCTGCGCTCCCCCAGGGAAGGCAGCGGCCAAAGCGGGCAGAGGAGACGCTGCGAGGGATGATCACCCCGGCCCCAGCGCAGCACCGGCCGAGGGGGAAGCACACTCACTCTCTTCCCGGCTCTCGGCTGCTCCCAGTCAGATGGAAGGACCCGCTGGCGTCTCTCTGCCGGCGAACCTTAAACAGGAGAGCACAGTGTGTGAGGAGCCCAGACCCTTCCCGCGATTCACCGTCCCGTGTTCCCAGGACGGATGACTCCTTCCTCAAAACACACGACTTCAGGAAACACTTTCTGGCCCCTCTTTCTGCACATCTCTGCGGACAGCAGCTCTGCCTGCGCGTGCTGGCAGGCACCGCTCCTGCCTTCGGGCGTCAGGAGGGGTTTCGGACCAGAGAAAGCCGGTTAAAATCCACAGTAATCAGAATAATTCAAATTTTGTCATACTAATAAAAAACTCGGGGGAAAAAACCCACCCTGTAATTTGCGGAAGGAGGTGTAAATCCGCACAAGGGCGCGGGCTGGCAGGGCAGAGCCACGGCACAGGCGTCCCTGCCAGCCCTCTGCCCTGGCACGGGGCTGCAGGCTCCGGGAAGCCCATCTCCGTCCGCAGGGCTGACGGCAGCGAGGGACAGAGAGCGATGAAATAAATTCCCTTCCCAGAATTACACTCTGTCAGAGGGCAAAGCGACCCGCAGAGACCAGGCTGGCGACAGCGGCCCCCCGACCGTTTTTCTCCCCATGGGCTCCCCGCGTTTTTCTTCTTTAACAGCAGAAAGTGGGAGCGGGGGGAGAAGGGGTGAAATCCCAGGCTTTGGGATGCGTTCGTGTTCAGCTGGCTTGCTTCCCTATTCACCACCAGCGTTTTCTTTACCCAGGAACAGCAGACCCCGTCCTGGCGGGCTGGGGTGTTCCCCAGGAAGGGACAAGGTGGGACTGGGCTGGGACCCCAGTTTTGCAGCCCAGTGGAGGGGCTGGGGTTTTAGGGGAACCGAAAGGTGGAGGGCAGCGGTTCCCAGGCCCGCACCCCAGCACCTCTCCCATGCCCCCCAGGCACTGCCTGCCCTCCAGCTCCACGCTGTGCCATCAGACCACGGCCCCCCAGAGCCCCCCGCGCGAGCGCCTGCGGGTACCTACTCGTCAAGCTGCGAGCACAGCGTGGTCTGGGTGCCCTGCGGCTGGGACTCGCCCAGGGGCCGCTGCTGGTGGCCGCTGCCCTGGGACAGGCTGGTCTCCGTCCGGCTGCTGCAGCGGCTGCTGCTGCCGCTGCCCCGAGCCTCGCCGTCCTCCCTGGGGCGCCCGGGGGCTGCCACCTTGCTGTCCTCCGAGGGGCCCCCCCGGGGGCTGAAGGCACAGGGGCAGCGCTGCAGGTCCTGCGAGACGGCGTGGAGCCGGCGGTCGGCGCGGCGCGGGCAGCACAGCAGCTTGCGGAAGGCGCTCCTGAAGTCGGGGCTGCGGCAGTAGATGATGGGGTTGAAGGCTGAGTTGACGTAGCCCAGCCAGTTGAGGAAGAGGAAGACCTGATCCGGCACCAGCGGCCGGCAGAAGACCTTGATGATGTTGGCCACAAAGAAGGGCAGCCAACAGAGCGTGAAGGTGCCCATGATGATGCCCAGGGTCTTGAGCGCCTTGTGCTCCTTGATGGCCAGCAGACGAGAGGGCCGTCTCCTCCGGCTGCTCCTGGAGCTGGGGCTGGGGGGCTCCTGCAGGAACCTCACCTTGTCCTTGCCGATGAGCTGGACGTGCCGCGTGGCCACAGCGAAGACGCGGACGTAGACAAAGATCATGACGAGCAGGGGCACGTAGAAGGAGATGGTGGAGGAGATGATGGCGTAGGTCACGTTGGTGACAAAGTCGCAGCAGCGCGGGTCGTTGTAGCAGCGCACCGCCTGCTCGTCCGCCCCGTCCCGCCACCAGTGGTTCATGATGGGCAGGAAGGAGATGAAGGCAGAGATGGCCCACACCAGGCACACCACGGCCCGCGCCCTGCCCTTGGTCACCAGCGCCTCGTACTGCAGCGGCGACGTGATGGCGAGGTAGCGGTCCACGGCGATGGCGCACAGCGTCTCGATGCTGGCCGTGACGCACAGCACGTCCAGCGAGGTCCACAGCTCGCACACCGTCGTCCCGTAGGGCCAGTGCCCGCTCAGCAGGATGGTGGCCCCCGGCGGCACCACCAGCAAGCCCATGATGAGGTCGGCGCAAGCCAGCGAGGTGATGAAGACGTTGGTCATGGTCTGCAGCCGCGGCGTCTTGGCGATGGCCACGATCACCAGCAGGTTGCCGGCCACGATGACCGGCACGGTGAGGCCCAGGGCGGCCCCCACCGCCCACTGCCGGCTCAGGCTGCCGGCCCCGCCGCAGTCGCTGCCGCCGCCCGGCGCCGCCGCTCCCCCGGCGCTGCCGTTGCCCGCGGGCAGGGGACTCATCCCGGCCGGGCCGGGGCCGCGCGTCCCGCAGCCCCGACGTGCGCGCCGCGCTGCCGCCGGAGCCCGGAGCAGCCCTCGGGGCGGACCGGCGGGGCTGCGGCGGGGCCGGGCTCCCCTCCGCGCCGCTCCCCGGGCCGCTGCCGGAGGAGGAGCCTTTAAAGGCGCGGGGCGGCCCCGGGCTGCCCCGCTCCGGGGCTCAGTGAAAGCGGAGCGGGCGGCGGCACCGCCTCCCCCCGGCCGGGCACCCCCCCGGCCCGCCCCGCTCCCCCCGGCCGCTGCCCGTGCTCCCTTCCCCCCCCCCCCGCCTCCCGGCCCCGCTCCCTGCGCCCCTCACCGTGCGCTCCAGCCTCGCGCCGCGCGCCCCGGCCCCACGCCGTGCGTCCTTGTTCTTCTCCACGCACCCTGCGCCATGCCATGCGCCCTGGTCCTTCTCTGTGCACCCCTCACTCCCTCTGTGCACTGCTCACCCTGCACCCCTCACCCCCTCTGTGCACCCATCGCCCTGCACCCCTCATTCCCTCCCTGCACCCCTCACCCTGTGCTCCGTCCTTCTCCACACACCTCAGCGTCTCACCCTGCACCCCTCGCTCTAAACCCCTCACCGTGCAGCCCAGCACTTTGCCGCGTGCCCCTCACCACAGGCCTCTCTCCGTACACCCCTCACCGTGCTCGGGCTCTCTCTGGGCAGGACAGGCTGTCCCTGGTGGGGTCAGTGACACCCCTGTCCCCCCAACATCAGCAGAGGGATGGCAAGATGACAGCCCCACCCCAAAAGGCGACATCCAGGGCGTCTCACAGTCACTATTTCACTTCCACATTTATTGCCCACATCCCCTTCCCAGCTGATGGAGGAGAGCGGGCAGACCTTTGCTGCTCCCCCTCCGGTTTTCGGGTGGCTGCTGGTGTTTCAGAGACCCCACGCTTCCTTCTCCACTCGCACATGGCAGCAGGGTCTACCTCAGACTGGAAGGCACTGGGCTGCCCCAGAGCCCCGGCGGCCTCGGCCCCATCGCTGCCCCCGGCCCTGCTCCTCCTAAAGGCCCTGGGCAGACTCCAGAGTGGGTAATTTTTTCACTATCAGCTATTTATACAAATACTGGAACTTCTAAGACAGGCACTCTCCAAATATGGCATTTTGAAGTTCCAGCCAAATGGGGGAATGTTGACAAAGAGGAAAAATAATATGTGTAAAAAATTATCCAGTTGGCATTTCTTCCCATTCATGAGCTAGCAAAACAGAGCCCCATTTTTACAAGCGTGATCTTTACAAGACTGTTTGGGTTTTTCAAAGCAGTCAGACAAGGGCTTGATGCAACCCCTTTTAGCTCCCAGCTCTGGCATTAATCGCTGGCTTGGACCGAGCCCTGGACTTGCTATTTACAGGGCGATTTGTCCCTCCGCTGGAACGGCGCATGGCACAAACGAGACGTGTGCAGGAAAAATCGTCGTCTTTCCATCGTGGCTGCACATGCAACTGCAGGGTGCATTGGCACACGGAGCCGCAGCTGGATTTTGTGTCTGAAAAATAAAGCCAGAGCATCTGTGGGAACGTCCATGGATAACAAGGGCGTTGGGCTTGGCTCCACGGAGCCGGCAGAGGCCGGGCATGGGGCAGGGTGCCCAGCTCTGTTCTCGGCTCTGCCACCACCCTGCTGGGTGACCGGGGGCCGGTGGCTTCCCATCCTTGCCTCTGCTTCCCATCCTCGCCTCCGCTTCCCCGGCAGCCCTGGCCACCCGGTGCGTGCCCACCCAGCAGAGCTGGCTCCTGGGCACCAAGAGGGCTGCAGGACTCAGCCCTGGGGGTTTTACAGTGCATCCTCCCGCAGATGCTCCTCCACGGCACGTTCAGACCATCTCCACAGCACCGTGCCCTGGAGGGGAGTGCTCCCACCATGTTCAAAGTGAGTAACAGACAGACACCGCTGCCCATGGCGGGACAAACAGCCAGGCTTTCTCGAGGTGCTGAAGCAGGCATCCAAAACACCACTTCTGATGTCTTCTCTCCGGCACTGAAATGGGACTTTTCCTCCCACTCCCAGACAGGATTGCTCGGCACCCTCCCTTCCCAGGGAGCCGACTCGACTGGGGAGAGGAAGGGAGAGTCCCGGGCATTTCATCAAGGCAGGGGAAATAACGTGGCTCAGTATCTTTGTCCCAGTTTTACAGCTGGAAAAGCTGAAGCACCGAGATGCTGGGTCTCGCGCAGCCCTGACCGCATCCCCGCTGCTCTAGAGCCTCGACCCGAGCCCCCGCAGGGCTGGAGACCCCAGCTGCAGCCTCCAGCCCGGGGCTGAGGCACCAGGGGAAGCATCCTCTCTCCTTGCCCGTCACTGGGCCAGAAACCCTGGCCCGGCTCCCTACCTGTGCAGCCGCTGCTGCCAGGGGCAGGGCGAGGCAGAGCCAGCCCTGGAGAGACCTACGGGGAATTGCTGGCCAGCGGGTCAAGTGGCTGTTTAGAAAACTCTGAGAAAATATGTTTACGCCATGGATCAGAGCAGCTCCTTCGGCTGTTGCTACAGAATAAACAATGGATATTTTAAAATACTTCTTTATACACAGAGAGTCAGGATGGATTAGGGAAGATCCCTGCTCGGGGACAGCTGGGATGCAGGGAACGAGCAGCGTAGCTCTCCTCGCACATGGAGCTTCTGGTGCCCACGGATGTGTTTGGAGAGAGGAAAGAGGTGCCTGAGCTGGTCCCAGATGCATCCGAGGGGGCACAGGGTCTGCCTGGTCATGGCATTAGAGGGGTGAGACGGCTCAAGTAGCAGCTATGGAGCCCTTGGCAGAAGGTGTTTAGCAGCTCCTGGAGGAGGATGCCTCATCACGGGACAATTCCACCTGCAAACAGATCCCAGCACCAGAGCACGATGCCTGCAGGGTCCTGGATTCCGCTGAAGGTGGTGCTGAGGCCAGGGGCTGCATTCCAGCTTGCAGCATCGGGCTCCCCCACACCCGCTGCTGCCCAGCACCGCCCCGGCAGCGAGCAGGAGCCGTCCCTTAGACCGGGGGGGACTCAACAGGGGCTTCCTCCGTGCCAGCGCTTCTCCTGCCAGGAGCTCAAATACCCTTTTGTAGATTCCCAGGGAAACAACTTGGGATCATTCAGAGACAGCCGGACACAAGCCCCCCTTTCTCCAGCTGGTGCACCAGCATAGCCCCCCGTGCAGGGCCAGGGGAACCTGCTTTGGCCAGCCCTGGCGTCCTGAGCCTGTGTCAGCTGTAAATCACCCTCCCTGATCTCCAGCAAAGTTCTCACATGCCGGCATTCCTGCTTAAGTGGATGTAAAGTCCCTGCACTGCTTAATCCCTGTCCCACAGCCTTATCCACCCAGCCAGGCTGCATGCACACATCCTAATTAAGTGTTTCAGGTCCACACATACAGCTCTGGTTCTACTAATCCCCCTCACCGAGGGCTCGGGTGAGACATGATCCCAGACAGGTAAAGCAGATAAATCAGCGCCTGGCATTTAGCAGAGAGGAGGGAGCTTGTGATGGCTGCAGGAGCTCGGCAGACATGAGCTGCGGCTCCAGCCCGCTTCGGGGACGGGCGATGCACCCCGAGGGGTGAGGAGCTGGTGTGGGTTGCAGCCTCAGCGCTACAGCCTGCCTCGGGGCTGCAAAGTGAGCCAGAGACGGGGTCGAGCTGTCCCTGTCACCTGCAAACGGGAGAGCCAGACCTTGTCCAAACCAGAGGTACCCCAGTGTGCCTGTGCGGATATGCACCGGGACGAGGCTGCCTAAGGGAGGACAGATCATTTCCATCTGCCCAAGAGATGAATCCAGCCTGGGCAACCGGTGCACGAGCCTGTGCACAGGCAGCTGGCGGGGAAAAGGGTACCAGCTATCAGACCCCTGCCCAAGCTCCCATGACCTGCCACCTCAGGCGTTAAGCACAGTTTTAATCCTCTATCCCTCACGTTCAATTCAAAATTGCATCACGAGCTTGCTAAAGCCGGGCCCAGAGAGGGCAGGCAGGCACCGAGGAGGGGCTGAGGCTCAATGGGAAGAGAGGAGAGGCCGGGCAGTAACAGGCAAGCGCCAGCTTTGCCTCCCAGCATCATTAAATGCAGCACATTCAGACTCTGCCAAGGCTGAGCCAGGCTGATGCTGCACTAGGATAAAAGAAAAGCTTTTTATAGCTGGGAACTCTTTCTCTCTCTCCCCTGGCACGCTGTTTGCATACTTGGCGTTACAGAACAAGTGATAATAAACAGGACACAGCAGGAGGCACAGCAGCGTTGCTGCTCGCTGCCATCGCTGCTGCAGGCGCTCCGACGGCAGGGACACGGGCATCCCCCTCTGCCTGGGGCCTGGCTGCTCTCCCCTTCGGTTCAGCCTTCCTCAGCTTCCCCACCGCAGCAGAGGGTCAGAAAGCAAACCCAGTGCAGCAAGCGATTGGCCCGGAACTGCCAACAGGGCATTTGAGGGGTTTTGCCTGTCCGTCCCCAGCCCCCCCCGGGAACGTGGGCGCAGGGAGCAGAGCAGGGGAGAGGCACTGCTGTACCCGGAGAGATGCAGTTCAGCTTTGCACCAGTAAGAGACCGTGCCAGAGCCCCTCTGGAGCCAGGCTTGTGTTGCAAAGCGTTGCCCATCCGTGCGATTCAGAGCCAGAGCCGTGCTGGCGCAAGTCCCCAGCCCAGAGCAAAGGGCAAGGGCAGCCGGAGAGGTTCACCGCCACGGCCCTGGGAGAGCTGCGAGCCTCAGCACCTCTGGGATGGGCACCGCACCCCTACAGCCTCGTCAGCCCTCGTTCCCCCACCATGCTTCCAAAAGAGTTTTGCAAGAAGCCACACATACGCTATGCCCCAGCCTAGCCAGGGCAACCTGAACAGCCACTAAAGCCCTCAAAAGCTTCAAAATATGATTTACTGATGCAAACTCTCTGGGGAAGCCCCTGGGTGGGTATACAGCAGCAGGCTCAGACCCTGCAGGCAGGTCTATCGTTACCAAGAGCTGCCGATCCACATCAGGTAACCCTGCCAGCCCAGGACCCCACAGCATCCCCACCTGCACAGGGGCTCTGAGCAAGCCCTGCCCAGAGACCCCACAGACCCGCACCTCTCTGTAATGCTACGCGGGGCTGATGAGGCATCCCCTCTGCAGCAAAACCCCCCGGGCTCAGAGCCATCCACAACACGAAGCCACGCACCACGTCACCGCCTGCACCAGAGCAAGCCGCCAGTCCCTGCAAGGCTGCCTGCCACAGTGCTGGCTGCCACCAGGGTCCTACCACCTCCCCAGGCTCTTCTATTCCTCCCTCCCTAATCCCTAAATGCCTCCCAGGTGGACGGGCTGCATCCCGGTTCAGCATTAACCCCCTCTTGCCAGGCAGGCTGGCATAGCCGAGGGGCGAGATGGGGCTGTCCTGGCTGCAGGGAAGACCCTGCCCACCCGCCCAGGGCCACGGGGGACAGCTGGGGACAGCGCAGGAGGTCGGTGGGGACCGTGGGATGCTCTACCCTCTGCCTAAGCAAGAGTCGCTCGAGGAGCATCATTTTACCCCAAATCCCCTTGGCCGCCCGGTGCAGTGCGAGGAGTGACCCCGGGGTTCGGCGGGGTGGGCACAGGGCCAGGCCAGGCACTGGGCTTTTGGCAGTGGGTCCTGCTCTGCCTTTAATGTCCACGGCGGTAATTAGTCTGGGGCTCTCTGCGCTGAGACTTTAGGAATAGTTTCCATATCGGATTCACGAATCTTGCTTTGAAGTTGTTTGGGATTATCTGTCATCATGTTTCCTTGTCAGCACATAAACACGCTGTGATGAAGCTTTAACCCGCTGGGTACTGCCTGTCCCAGGAAGGCTGGAGGAAGCTGTGCATAAACTCTCGGCCCTATATAAACTCTCATCCCCCAGTAAACGCAAGCGCAGCTCTGGGAGCCGAAGCATCGTGTCAGCCAGGGCTCAGGCACAGGCAGCAGCAGGAAGGGAAAAATTCTCTGTGTCGGAACAGTAAAAATTAATAAAAATGTGCTGTTTCACTGACTCTCATGCAAGCTGCTGGTTCTAGAGTTTGGGTTAGTCAAGGCATGCTCAGTACCCCACCGTACCTGCAAAGGGAAACGTGTTTCCCTTTGCAGAGCAGCATACAGATCACCTTTACAGGGGTTTAAGCAGGGTTTGTGTTTTGCATCTGGGGCAGCTTATAACCCATCACACGTCTTGTAGCTCCTTTGACCCGGCTGCCGCTCCAGCACAGCCCCCCCAGCAGCCCATGGCAAAGCACGGGGGGTGATCCTGGTCCCCTGGCCAGCACACGAGCCCCGGCACTGCCGTCCCGGCTCGGGGCAAGCCCACAGCAGCAGGGACGGGAGCGTCCCGGCAGGCTCTGAGCTCCTGCGTATTTGGGAGGGCGAGCGGCCGTCTCGCACACTCACATCCTGTTTTCCAAGCGAAGCTCCTGGGAGCAAACGCATCGATAATGATGAAAGAGGCAGAGTGTACCCTGGGTACCGAGAAGGTCAGAGCCCGCTGCTGGCTGCCTGCTCAGGCAGGGCTGAGGTCACTCGATTCGCTGTTTATTAGCCCGTTCCCACAGTGTGTTGCCCTACGGACACACGGCTTCGGAGGAGGGAGCCGCGGTGCCCTCGGGGACGAAGGACGGGGCCGGGCAGGGCTGGTGGGATCCCTTCTCCTCGCCTGGGGCACCCCGGGGTGGCTTTGGGGGGACAGACAGGGCTGGAGGGGTAGGAAACCTGGCTCGGTGAATGCAGCTTGTTACCCCCCACCATGGTGAGCAGCATCGCTTCCCACCAGAGAGGAGATGCAGGCGTGGATCTTGCTGCAGGGGCCGATCCTGCCCTGCCCAGAGCAGGCGGCCCCGAGGCCGCTCGCCATCCCGGGGCTGCGGCTCTTCCCGAGGCTACAGCAGCCTTGTGAGAATTAGGGAAAGGGGCACTGAGATCCTGAAACCCAGCCAGTGTCAAAGGCTACCCTAAAGCAATCTCAGGTCCTTCTCCTGCCTCCCAAATCCCTGTGCAATTATGTTTTCAGATTAAAAAAAAGGTCATAATAAAGCTGTTTTCTTTCCCATGTTGCTGCGGGGAGAGCCTGCGGCAGCGGCAAGAGCAATGCCTGCGGGCAGTTATTCCCCATTTCTGACATTTTTAACACACCTCACAGCAGGGTTTCGTTTCCAACGTTTCCCATCACCCCCCGGCCACAGGTACCTGGAGAAGTGAGAGTCCTTGCGCTGCTGTCGGGACCCGCAAAGGTTTTACAGATGCTTTCACAAGTCTCTCTCCATCATTCCTGGTTTTCCTGCAGCTATTGCTAAAGAAAAACGGGGTGGGGGGGAAGGAGGGAGAAGTTTGCAATAACATTGGTACGGATTTCACAAAAAGTGTGGAAACTGTCGTGAAAAAACGTCAGCAACAGAAACAACATCTGAGAGTAGCTGTGCTTTCAGGCAGAGGTTTCCGAGGAAGAGAGGAGTACCCTGACGGTGGTTTTCCCCGGCTCTGCCCCTGGCCGCAGGGCAGGAGGGTGAGGGTCCGGCCCCGCTTTGGGGAGAGAAGGCTGCGTTGGGCACAGCCGGGCAGGGACGGGGTCTCCTGCGGGGAGGGAGCCGGCGTCAGCAGCCCCGCGCGGCCACGGCCACAGGACACCGGCCAAACCGCCACGTGCCGCCTCGGCGTCAGACCCCGGTGCTGCCCGTGACGGCTCCCGCAGCGCAGCCCCCTGCCCCTCCTCTGCCCCCTTCCCTGCCCCGGGCACCCCCGCCGAAGCTCCGGGCTGTACCCCCGCCGCCTAAGAGCATCCCTGCTTCCCAGCGCTCGGGTCCCCTCCTGGGCCTGACCCTGCGCCCATTGCACCCGTGCAAGGGCTCGCCCTCGCTGGCGCAGCCCCGGGGCTCTGTTTGCTTCCAGCCCTCGGTGGTGCCGTTTGCGGGGTGGGAGAACAACATCAACAACAACAACAACGAGGAGGAGATCAGGGCTTCCCCTCTGGATCTGGCCCTGGGCTCCACCAGTGGTTCCCATGCCACGGCGGCTATTTTTAACCCGTGCATTCCTCCTGCCTCCCCAGCGTTTCTCAGAAACCTCCTTCCTGAGGGAAGCAAATGGGGAAAAGGTTCCTCCCCACCGGCTGCATCCCGGAGCTCAGGTCCAGGCACCGGGAGAAGCGGCTGCCCCAGCGCCCTGTCCCCTTGCCCAGCCCACCAGGACAGAGACCCTGGTCCTGTCCAGGGGCTCCGGGTCCCTCTGTCCCTCGAGGGGCTCCAGGTCCCTCTGCCCTGGCAGGTGAAACTCCCTCCCCCGGACTGGGCGCCGAGCAAGGATTTCACAGCTCCAGGCACCCTCGCCGCTGCCCAGAGCCATCTTTCACAGCCCGGCTCCAGCACCCACAGTGCCTTCAGGCCGGCTGTTTCTCCTGGCACGCCGTGCAGGCGGGTGTTTCCATCGGTACACGGTTCACGTCACACTCGGAGCTCAGCTTTTACGCTTATGCAATAAGCACGGCGAGCAGCTTGTTGTTCAGTGACTCCCGGGTGCCTTTGGTGGGGAGAGACGAGAATATGAATGGGGAGGTCTTGCGGCTGCGGCAAAAGCACCAGGGAGGTGGGAGTGAGGAGGAGGAGGCAGAGGGTGAGCCGGTTTCCAAATCCCGACGTTCAGGGGAAGGCAGAACCCGTGCTGGCAGCTCAGCATCTGCTCCTGCAGCAGACCTGCCTGAGCATCCCGGGTCACGCGGGGTCCGGCACGGCCGCGGAGCAGGCAGGCTGCCGAGGGCAGGTTACTCTCAGTGCAGGCAGGGAATGAAAACCTGTGCCCACCCCGGGCATTTCTGTGGTTGCGAAGGGCAGCAGTGGCTTGCCCGGGCTGGGCAGGGCGTTGTAAGAGTGGGGAGGCTGCCCGCAGGAGCTGCCGGGCTGGCGGAGGGACCGAGCCCCTCCGAGGTCGGGAAAGGTGGAATGAATTTTTTTTTCCCAACTGGCACACAAGCCTTTTGGCTCCCAGAAGCGACCTGAAGCACGAGCGAGGGCAGCGAGGGGACTCCAGGGGCTGGGACCCCACGGCCGGGGTGGCTGTGCAGGGAGCTGTGTCCTCTCCGCAGCCTGCCCAACCGCGCTGCCTCTCACCTGCTTCTGCCCTGGGGAAGAGCCCGGGATCCGTACCGAAGGGCCGGCGGATTGCTCACGAACGCTTGCTGATCCAGGCCAGCTTCCAGCCCCATCTACGGGGCCGGCCGGAGCCGGCCAGCACGTGTGGGAAGGGGCGAACGCAGCCGCTGGCACATGGCAGAGGGATATCGGGTGCCGTGCAAAGGGCGTGGATGTGAGCCTGTGGCCGACGGGCGAAGGCTTCCCTCCTGATCCGGAGATGCATCCCAGCTACCGGGAGTCTGACTCGGTGCCATTTGCTCTCCCTGATCCGTTTCCCCCTACAGTCATTTCTGCCAGGCTTTCCCCCCACGAGCAGCTGGAGACCCCCAGCCCCCGGCGCAGGAGAGCTCCTGCAGCCCCTCAGCGCGGGGCAGAGCCGGCGCGGGTGCGAGCAGAGCCGTGGCTTGTGCGAGACGCTGGCGGCAGGCGTGTGCCCGCGCCGTGCCAGCCTGCAGGGATGGCCCTGCCTCTGCCAAATTCCCTTTGCAAGAGCGTGAACCAAACGGCACATCCCGGGGGTGTATTTTGGGGCGCTGAGCACCCCCAGCAAGTGCCAGCCCCGACCCACGCCCAGGGGCCAGGGACACCGGGGGCCAGGGTCCCGCTGGGCTCTGGCGAGGGGTTTCCTCGCCGAGGGCTGCGGGCAGGGCGGAGGTGCACTTCCCACGGGCAGGATGGGCTTGTTTACTGGGGCAACTTTTATCTGCACAAACAGCCCTTGGGCGGGCAAAGTGGATATGGGTTTGTCGTTATCTCCGCCGGCAATCGGAGGGGAATGTAAACACGGATGGGGTGGAAATGCTGCGGCACAGGGACATCCTCGCCAGGGGGTCGCCACGGTGGGCAGCAGCACCCGGGGACCCACCGCCACCCCGTCCGGCGTGGGGCTGGAGCTGGGGTTCCCAGCCACGGGAGAGCCGGGGTGCGGCGTTGGGCTGGAGGCGAGCGCTCCCGCCCGGGGTCCACGCAAAAGGGGAGATGATGGATGGGACGAGACGAAAGCCGCCAGTCCCCGCTGCCCACCACGCAGAAGTTTATCCTCCCCTCAGTTTATTTTCTTCCTGTCTACAGCAAACCCTCCTGTAATCAGCAGCCTGGTTAGTATTGGTGGAAGTGCCGTTGGCGATAGCCAGGGACGGGCAGGAACTGCCCCAGGAACTGCCCCAGGAACTGCCCCTCGCTGCCCGTCCCCGGAGGCTGCTCTCACGCCAGGGGCTGCAGGGCAGCGGAGAAGGGGGCCGTTCCCCGTGGCAGCCCCCGGCCGTCGTGCATGCAACGCAAACTTCAGAATTTCATGACTTATGTGTTTTCCAAGAGCCACGAGACAGATTTGCCTCCCTGGGAGCCTGCTAGAGGAGCAAGGGTTTTACAAAAAGCCAACCCTGCTCAGCTAAAAGTGATTTAAACCAGGTCAGCAGCAAAGACACCGCAATTGCTGGTGAGCGGGCGAAGGGGCGGACACCTATGAGAAGCACTTCTGCTCCCGATTTAGAAGGCAATAAGGCAATAACCCGGTATCACATGAGGATGACGAAGGGCTTTCCAGCCCTGTTAGCTGCCCAGGGAAGGGGCAGATAAAATGCCCCAGAGATGAACATACTGCAACCAGCGGGTGCTGGTAGCGTGGGCAGGCGAACACCAGGGCCCGGTGCCTTTTCCCCGCTGCCGGCGCAGGGCGGGCAGCACCAGGGCAGCAGAGCTGGCAGCCGGGGGCATCTCACGACCTCCCTGTCCACGAGCATCCCTGGTCCCCCGCGTGCTGCCGGCGTGGGGGACGGCGGTGCCGTGGCGGGGCTGGGGTCCCCACGTCCCCCTTCATCTCTTTTCTCGGTGGTTGTCGGTGTCGTTCCCATGCACAGAACCGCAGAGAAACGCCGGACATCCCAGCGACAGGCGGCACGGGGGTCCTGCCCCACAGAGACATCACTGATTTATTGCCCGGGGCTGGTTGTTCCCTGGCCCTGGGTCCAGGTGGTTTCCCCTTTCTTTCTTCTTGCTTTTTTTTTTATCTCCAGCCTGTGTGGGAAATGGGAGACAGAGACAGATGAGGAGGAAAGGCTATTGTTAGGGCTCCGGGCTGTGCATCCCGGACCAGCTCGCTCGGTGCCAGCTGGTTTCTGGGGAGGTCTCTCCAGCGGGGGAGATTGTATCAGCAGAGTCCAGGAAGGACGTCGCTGCCAGCCCGGGAGAGCAGCGTCTTCTCCACGATGGGCTGGAGCTCTGCAGAGCTCAGCAAAGGTAGCAAGAGCTGAGCATCCACATCCTCGGTCCAGGACAGGCACTGGCCGTCTTGTGCTGCCCGGCACTGCTGCTGCCTTTCGGGGTCTCCTGGGCACCCCAGGTGCTGCGTTGGAGCCCCCCTGATGGGAACGTGCCTGTGGGTCTCACGGCGTGCAGAAGCCGTCTCTGCAGGACAGAAAGGGTCCGGTCCCCTGAAGGGGCATCTCCAGAAAGGGCATTTCATGGGATTTTGAACACCCTGGAGGGTTTCCCCCCACTCTTACTGTTGCAGCCAGTCCTTGCCCACACCCTGACCTGGGCGTCCCCCAGGTGCCGAGGGCAGACCCCCCGAATGAATCGGGGCTCGTGGCCCCCTGCTCTGCCCCGGCCAGGATGTGCCCTAAACCCTGACCTCCTCCCAGCTCCTTGACCCCGTAATGGTCCATTCTCTGGGAGGAGGAGGAGGAAATGGCAGTGGACCTTGTTATTCGGTGGCGGGACGCCTCGCTGGGTTGGGGGTCACTGCTGATGTCACTCGGCACGGCCGGATATGTTATTTTCCTGCCCCAGCGCTCGGTAATCGATTTAGCAGCCGGCACGGGGCGAGGGCTGCCTGCCTGGCACCGCAGCCTGCCTGGGGTCCTGGGGGTCCTTGGGGGTACCTCAGCCTGCCCGGGGTCCTCAGTGTCCTCCGGGGGCACAGCAGCCTGCCCGGGGTCCCAGGGGTCCTCGGTGGGCACCGCAGCCCGGGGTCCCGGGGGTCCTTGGGGAGCAGACCCCTCGAAGCGCCCCTCTCCATGCCCCCAGCCCGGCAGGAGACCGCTGCCCGGACCGCACAAATGCTGCCCTGGAGCAAGGGCTCGGAGCCCCCCGGGGACCCCCAGCGCCCCAGGGCTGGACCACGGCTCCGCAGGGATGAGGTTTCCTCCCCCCAGGGATGGGTCGGTGGTCGGGGGGGCACGGGAGCTGGCTCAGCCCTGGCTGGCCGGCGTCGCCCGAGCCAAGCACGGGTGGAAGCAGGCAGGGAAGGAGAGAAGGCAGCGAGGTGCCGCCGGTTTGGCCGTGTCCGGCTGCAGGCCCTGGGCCAGGGTCCGGCGCGGCGTGCGGCAGCCGAGCTCCATCTGTCGGAGCCGGGGCGACGGCGGGGTGCGGGCAGGGCGGGGGCCGCTGCCTCCCACCACCGCCTGGGCCAGGGGAGCAGCCCTAGCCCCTCTCCAGGGGGAAAACTGGGCCGACGTTGCCACAGCCCCGGCCACCGCCACGGTTTTCCAACGCAGGCGAAACGCCGCTGCAGCGGTGCTGGCCTTCCCGCTGGCTGCCTCTTTCCCGGCCGTCAGCAGATGCCAGCGTCAGCCCGGTGGCCCTGTGCGGGCCAGCAGAGCCCCGCGGGCGCTGCTGGGGGAGCACGGAAGGGCTGCGGGGCTTTTCCCAGCGGGTACCGCAGCCCGCTGGGCAAGTAGCAGGGCAAGTGGCAGAGGCAGGGTCAGGGCGAGTAGCAGGGCAAGTAGCAGAGGCAGGGTCAGGGCAAGTAGCAGGGCGAGTAGCAGAGCAAGTAGGGCAAGGTAGCAGGGCAAGGAGCAGAGGCAGGGTCAGGCCCTCGGCTTATAAACGGTGCGGGGTCGGCATCGGCTGCCTGGCGTGCGAAGCACCGGGTGGGATAGCGGGGGCACCGGTGGGGGTCTGCCCCCTTCCCAGCCATGCCGCCCTCCTGACAAGCTCAGGGAGCCCCTCTGCCTCCGGCCGGCAGGCAGGGCCGAGCTGCCAGCGCTCATCACACGTGTGAGCGGGGTGGTCCTGCCGGGGGGAGCGGGCTCTGCCCCGCCCGAGGGTGCCCCGAGAGGCTTTGTGCCAGGGCTTCATCCCTGGGCTCCCCAGCTCTCGCCCCTGCCCAGCCGGGGGCTCCCACACTGCGAGTCCGGCCCACCCTGCTGCCCTCCCTCTGCGCTTCAGCTTCTCTTTAAATGTTTTGTTTCATAAAGTTTTAAGAAAAAACCTTTTTTTCTTCCACTGCCCCGAGGCCCGGGCAGCCCCGCCCGGAGCAGCCCTGCTCAGCCGGCGTCCCAGCAGCCCTCGGGGACGCGGCGTGGGGGGTGCTGGACACGAGTGCAGACGGTGTGTGGCCCCCCCGGCCCCTCCCGCGTTTGCTCCCTGCCCCCCCGGAGGTGGCAGAGCCATTTGGGACGGGGGTCTGCCACCCAGGCGGGCAGACATCTGTCCCGGCAGGGTTCACACGGGGACCACCCGGGACCTCCCACAGCGGCCACCCCAGCTGCACGCCCCGCGGGGGTCATTAAGCGGGGGGGACACCCCCGGGGGGGACAGGAGGACTGGGACCCCCGTCGGGAGGAGGCAGGGGGCAGCGCTGTCAGCATCCCCCTGCGCACCCTGTGGGGTCCCTGCGTGGCGCTGGGTGCACGGCACGGGGCGGGCAGGGGGCAACGCGCCCCCAGGAGCGGGGGGCACAGGCGCTGGGTGCCCCGGGGGGGGGGGGGGGGGGGAGACACCGGGGGGCACAGGGACCCGCCGTGCGCCCGGGCGCGCCCCGCCCCCTGCCCCGCCCCACCGAACCCCGCCCCTACTCAGCCGAAACCCCGCCCACGTCCCCGCCCCTGCCCCGCCCCTCGCTCGATTTCCCGTCGCGCCCCGCGGCGGAAGGGGCGTGTCCGGGGGCGGAAGCGGCGGCAGGGCGGGCAGGGCGGCAGGAGCAGCCGCCCCGGTCCCGGTCCCGGTCCCGGCGCCATGTCGGGCCGCTGCTGCCAGGGGCAGACGCCGAGTCGCGACATCCCGGGCCCCGGCAAGCGCCTCGCCCTGCCCGACGGCGCCCCGCTGCCGCCCGGCGACTACAGCACCACGCCGGGGGGCACCGTCTTCGGGACCACGCCGGGCGGTGAGCGGCGGGCCGCGGCCAGGCCTCTCCCTGCGGGGCGGTGCTCGAGCGGGAGCCCCCCGGGTGCGGCGGGCGGCCTCGGTTTTGCGGTGGGAACCGGACGGGCCCTCGTTCGGGAGAGCGGGGGGGCTCTTGCCCCGGCGGGGGGCTGCGGGGGGGCCCGGCTTTGAGCGAGGGGCGTGCAGGGAAGCGGGGGGCTCCCCTGTTGTCGGGGGTGTGCGGGGGGGGGGGGGGGTGTCCTTGCTTTGCCCGGGGGCTGTATGGGGACTTGGGGGGGGTCTCTTGCTCAGATGGGGGGGTAGGGGGGTGGCTCCCACTCTGGCTGGGGGCTGTTCCGCAGGCGGTGTGTGGGGAGGGACCCCCGCCTGGGCAGCGGCAGCTGCTCGGGCGTTCTCCCTTCGGGGCTGGCTCGGCGCTGGGGGCTCTCGTCTTGTGGGGGTGAGCTGGGAGCCCCGTGTGTTGGCTGGGGTGGGTCCCCCTGTCCCCCCTCCCCGGGCCAGGGTCTGGCTTAGCAGGGCCGGGGTTTTCCCTGGGCGCTTGGCCACTGCTGTGAGGTATAAGGAGGAGCCGGGGGGCTTCCACCTTCCCGAGAGCGTGCCAGAGCTGGTGCAGCGAAACAGCATCTGCCTGGGTGTCCGCACAAGGCTGCTGTTTGTGCTCCCGGGTAGCCTCGCAGCGAGCAAACCCATCCTCCAATGTGGGTTACTTATTAATTCTAATCTCTAATATTTGCTGTTTCCTCTGGCAGTAAGTAAATCCTGGGGCCTTTTTCTTTTTCTTGTCCCAAGTTGCTCTAAGGTCTGAAAGTGCGGTGCTCCTCTGCCGCAAAAAGGCAGTGGGTTGGTTCCCTCTTTCTTTGCTGCAAGTCTCGTTGTGCAGCCCCGATAGCTGTGCTGCGTGTGACTGCCAGGAGTGGTATCTTTTAGGGTTTTCATCTTCAAATAAGAAGAATAAACCGATTGTGAGAGTTAGCTGTGCTCGCCGCCCGCTCAGAGCAGAGGCAGCTGCGGGGGACTGCGAGTACACAGCCTGTAAGCTTAGCGTTTATCTTAGGCAGAAGGCGCTTTAGGTGTAGCTCTGCATGCTACAGCAGGGACATAACGTGCAAAGCTCCCTAAAGGGCTCGCCTATCTGAAAGGTTTTGCGTCCACACCGCTTGCTTGAGTGTCTGTTTATTTTGAGTAGTTTGGCTTTCGAGACAAGCGGCTGCTGTTCCAGATGATGACACCGGGCACCAGATCAGTTGTGTGTATTTCCAGCTACAGCAGCTGCCTGTGTTCCTGCTGATAGGTGGTTTGAGATAATTTTTTCCGTATCTTTAAGAATTTTTCCCCTGTGCTGCTACATAAAAGATCAATGTGAGCAGCAGGAATGATGAAACTGTACTTGAAGTTCAGCCAAAAGAACAAACGAAATGGGAGGTGGTGGATTATGTTTTGTTTGCCTCTCAGACCTACCGGTCTCTTTACAATACAATATTTCAGGGGTTAAAATTCAGAGAGAAGGGGGAAGTCGGCATTGCTGACTCACTTGTTTTTTTGTGTTTGTGCAGAAAAGCTTGGTTGGGGAACTGAAGTTCTTGTGTTATTTTTGCCATATGTTCTCTTCTCTGAAAGCAGCAAATAACTGAAGTACTTAAATAGCACTTGCAGTAATTATGCCATGGAAGATAGGAGAATGAGAATGACTTTCTCGGCTGTATTCATGTGCTCTGAGTAACAGAATAGAAGTGAACAATTAACAGTGCTGCGCAGCGTAATGAGCCTTCCAGGATTATCATCGCTGTTTGTCTCTGTTGGAGAGTTAATGAATGTCTAGAGTGTGGAGGAGAAACACAAATGGTGTTTATTGTTAGGGTGTGCACACCTGGCAAAATCCACAGCGCTCCCGTGACTGCGCGGTGCTTTAGTCTGTCCCCAGCCTGTTTGAGGACAGCTCCTGCTGCCGAGGCCCAGCTGCAGGCGCTGGCTGTTTGCCTTCAGGTGTTGGATTCGGGTGGTGAAAGGAGGAATGATTTAAAACTCCCGAAGGACTTGGGGAAATGTTAGCTTTGGGTTGTTGTCTGCCTTCGTGTCCTGGACAGTCTGGAAGAGCTCTCATGAAAACATTCTTGATGCATTTCACAGCAAACTCCCCAGATTAATGCACTAAAGTGTCACTTCGAAGAGTGCTGGGGCCAGGCCAGCTTGGACTCGGAGAGCTTCTCTGCTTCCTGGGCTGTGCTCTCCCCATCTGTTTTCTGCTAACCCATGTATCCACTGGTTCAGGCAGAATACTTTGCATTACTCCTTAGCATGTAAGCCCTGACTGCTGTAAAAATAAATAATTTTGTGCTTCAGAAGCAGTTGGTTTAGGTCCTTTTGTTGAAAATGTTCAACATATGTAGCCCACTGAAGAAAGTCTGAGATTTCCTGCAAAACAGTAGGTGAAATCTGAAGAATCAGAAGAAAGAAGCAAATTGAGTTTGTCATGCAAAACCTCTGACTAATTTCAGAGAAGAATTGAGGACTGTAATCTCTGAAGTCATCCCTTTGGCTGTAGGCAGTGCTGGGGATGTGAGTGATGGAAAAAGGGCTCGGTGCCAGAGCTGGAAACCCACAGCAGCAGTGCTGGGTGACTGAAGGCTTTTGAAAAGGCCGTACTCCACAGCTACAGTATGCTGAGTTGTGTGCATCTAACAGGCAAGTTTACTGACTTGGAAAGATTAGGGGAACACTTGCTTTTCCAGTTGTCAGGCACTGGTAGATCAGCGTTTTTGTTAACACCTTTACTCTGGTCTGGCTTTGCTGCTTGTGATCAAATGCACAAGCTTTTCCTCCTAAGGTTTTTCACTGCACAACACTGAGGTGAAGTTTTTGGGCAGGTTGCTTTGGAGTCTCCAGAATTGTTGAAGTGACATCCTAAAATGCAGTTAGGATGAAAGGGGCCCATCCGAGGAGGGCAGACAGTCATGTCTTATTACGCTCTAAAGCGTCCTCCCTCTAATCCTGGCAGCAGGGGCGCAGCACAGCCCACCGTGGGACTGACGTGAGCGAGCAGAGTTTCTACGTGGTTTCTGGGCCTTGGTTTGGTGCCAGCAATTGGAGAAAAGGACTGATTTTCCTTTTTTCAGCTACCTTCACAGGTCTCTCTGGGCTCTGTGATCCCCTCTGGAAGGGATGGTGGAACAAAGAAATTCCCTGTCCTCTGCCAGCACAGGCAGTAGCTGTTTTTCTTACAGCAGTCAGCAGTGACTAAAAAAAAAAAAAAAAAAAAAAAAAAACAACCAGTATGAAGAAGCACGGAGGAGCGTGTAAGAGGTGCTGTGTGACCTTTAAGCACAGTCTGGTCTCAGTATTCCCTTTGTGCCTGTCCTGGCTCCTCGCCCGCTTGCCGTGGGCACGTGCACGTGTTGTCTTTAAGTAAAGCCCACATGCAGTAGTATCTGGGGAGTCCCAGCAGCTTGATCTGTCACGGGCCGAGATGTGTGGCGAGCTGCGGTGCTTGCGGCGCTTGCTGTGAGCAATGCGGAGCGGGTGGTGATCCGCTGGTGCTCGCAGTGCCTGTTGCAGAGGGAGCTGCCTCCAGGGCTGTCGACTCCGTCAGTGGGGATGGGATGGCTCTTAGAGCAGCGCAGCTCACGGTGCCTGTGCTCCGTCAGGGAGCAGGAAAGGAGCGAGGTGTTGTACTGGATGCTTCTTCAAACCTAGTGCTTCATCCTGATGAAAAGACTCAAAGTGAGCCAAATTCTCATCTGGACTTCCCAAGTTGCACAGCGAGGCACTCGGGTGTTGAAGCCGTGGTATAACCAGGGCTTTCAGGGCGCAGGGCAGTTCCCGCGGGGTGTAGTCTTTCACACTAAAGAGGAGAACTGCTATTAACTCAGCTTTACGTGTTGGAAGGAGCCCATTTATGGCCTCGGGCTGTGCCTGTTGACAGCCATGGCTGGGTGTCCTGCTCCGGCTGTCTGCAGGGCGGTTGCTTTCGTAAGCTCTGGGCATGTGACTGTCAGAGGAACGTGAACCAGGCGTGGAAGCTCTTGTCCGCCTGAACTGTGCTCCTAATGCTTGGTACATGAGCTGCAGTTCTAGGAAGCTCCGTCCTCGCCTCTGTGAACCTCCCAGGAATTTAACACTCAACTCGCAGACTAGTTGCCTGCCTTCTCAAATGCAGCTAACTGCTAGAGCATAGCTCTGAATTGGGTTTGATCTCCCCTTGGATCTAGTGAAGCAACTCAAATTCAAAATCTCTTTGTGAAAAGGTTTCTGGTGTTTTGGGAGCTCATTAGCAGAACCTTCCTGAAACATGCTATGCAGCTACATTACTTTATAGCCATGCTTCAAAATAAAGGGAGTTTAATGTTCCCGAACAGATGTTAATGGGACCTTGTTTCCCTGCACGTGTGTATTTTTAGTTAAAGTTTTTCAGGGAGTACACAAGGAGAAGTTGCCTTTCCCTGTTGCTGGAACAGGAGCAGAGCGGTAAGGGCCTGATCAAGAGAAGAGGCTTGCAGGCCTGATTTTCAGTACTTTCTGGGTTAAGGCTGCGGTCTGTTTGGAGGAGTCCCTTTTCTGTGTGGTTTTTGAGCTTTTTCCAATGCAATTCCTTTAGAAGGAACGGGCTGTTCAGTCCAGTGGTATTCCTAGAAATGCGTGCCTGGAGCTGAGCTCTGCTGCCTCTGCAGAGGCTCGCTGCGAATGCGCTGGAGCTGGCTTGCTCCACGTAGGGCAGGGAGAGTAGGATGCGGTCAGGTTAACCATTAAAACAGACGGCGTTACCAACGCTCTGTAGTCGAGCCTTCTGACAGGTATATGTAACCGTGCTGGACGGCCAGCACCTGGTACGCGAAAGCAAATGCCTGTGCAGGGATTTCTGCTGGGCGATGTTCGGAGTGACATAAGGAGGCAGCGCCATGTCCTATTACCTGGTGTCTGCAGTCGTGTCTACCCGCAGTTCTCGGCCCCGGACAACTTGAGAAGCCTGTTATGTTTATGAGCTGAAATGAAATTCAGTTTACTGTTTCTTTTACAGTTTACTGTTTTGCTGTGACCTTGAGTTAGATCCAGCCCCTTCTACCTATCACATGCAGCATCGGTCTGGGTTTTGGCATCTTGTTCTCTCTGTGCACCAGCCCAGTAGCATTAGCTATTGCTTGAGTACCTGACTCTTTCATACCTTTCTTTTGGCAGATACGGTGTTAAGCGTATCTGGCTTTCTTGTAAGGTAGCACAGAATGAACAGAGTAAGTGCTAAATAATAGATACTGTTTTAAGTGACTCCTGCTTTACACATCTAGCTGTGAACATGGCCCAGCTGTCTTTCATGTGTTAAAATGCTGAAAACTGACAGTGGTGTTCTCTCCCTCCAGGTACCAGGATTATTTATGATCGTAAATTTTTGATGGAGTGCCGCAATTCTCCGCTTGCCAAAACACCACCTTCTGACCTTCCGGACATTCCAGGTGTTACAAGCCCAAATGTGGAGGAGTTAAAGATTGAGAACAACCATGTCCAAAACTGTGATGAAAAAGTGAGCGCAGGTGAGTGCATGCAAAAAACGAGTGAAGTGCGCTGCTGGTTCCTAGAAATACCAAAGTGTACACGTGGACTGGAGCCAGGAGATCCCTATAAGCTCTGGTCAATCAAAGTGGGCTTGATGTTACGGGATAATTAGGTTCTCATGGTGGTTAGGTTCTGCTGTAGTCCCTGGTAGTGTGATGTTTTTTCAATTAGTTAGATGTAATTTGTCATAATCATTCTCACTAATTTAGCCTTTGGGAAACTGCTATTGGATTAATAGTCCTGTGGTGAGAGAGTGGGTGCAGCTGCTGCTGCCTCTCTGTCCTGGACCATTTTGCAGCTGCTTTGCATTTTTGAAAAGGATCAGGTTACGATTCAGAGTAGGATTTGCTGGGAGTTTTTAGTGTCAGCCTGAGTTGTAAATTTCTTCTGCCTCTTTTTTTTTTGACACCGGGGCTTCTGGAGTACAAGTGAGCTCAATCAATATAGCTGGGATGTAATACCCGATTTGTATTTATCGATTATCCAGTATCCATTGCTGTCTTTTGTGGATTCAGCAGAAGCTTGCAGGTGTGCATAAGGTAGCAAGGTGGAGGTTAGTCCACAGGAGAACAGAGGTCATTGGCCACTTTGTGCACATCAGCACTTAACTAAAGGCACTGTAATGGCAAAATGAGCAAGTACTGCTCTTGAACAGTTTTTTTTAAAGCTACGCAAGATTACTTCTTGAAGCAACCTGAAACTACCAAGTATGATTATTTATCTTCTCTAAAAATAAAGACCCGAATGCTCATTAGTTGGCTTCCATGCTTGCTCTAAGCAAAATGTTTTCAGAGTCAATATTGCTTAATGTTTTTTATTACACACTGTTGTGACCTTTAGTGGCTCACTGGATTCTCTGGCAAACTGAAATGCAGGCTGCGTGCTGGATGCCAGCTTGGTGGTGACTCTTCCAAAGAAGCCCTGTCCTCAGGAATAGATCATCGCTGCTCTCGCTGGCATCTGCTCAAATTGCGTGAGCTGTGGTAACAGCTGTACAGATAAGAAGCTGTGAAATGTGCATTTGTGCCTCTGGTAACAGAAGTTTATACTGGTGATTGTCATCAACATTATTCTTTACATTCCTGTTTACAAGGAAATCCAGGGGTAGAAATAAATTATTTAAAGGGCAACTTCTCCACTTCTGCTCTTGTCTGTCTGCGAGTAAGTTCCCCCCTATGGCCAGAGCTTACATTTTACTTGTACAAGATGGTTTTCATATCAAACTTGATGCCTGAATGCAGCTTTTAAGTCCAAACTGCCACACTTCTGAAGCACAGCTGATGGTTGTTTCTTCAATAAAATATTTGGTATTTAATGTGAAACTGTGGGGACTCACTTGTGGAGTTTTTTGTCCGTCTCAACAGGTGAGGAAGAGCAGTTTGACATGGACATCTAAAGCACGTGCCCTGAGAGTGCTTATCCAGTGAAGAACCAGGACCTTGTCTTGAGGATTCCCACCAGCCAGGCTTAAAAGTAGCCCATGCCTTGAGTGCCTTCCTGCTTCCCGGGAAAGGCGGTTTCTTCCCTTCCGAGAAGAGAGCGTGTCCTGTTACAAGGACTGAGTCTCAGCCTCTCCGTGTGGGTGCGAATACACAAGCGCAGCCCCTGCTGATGATGGGCCTTGAAGTGCCGGAGGAGACACTCTCAATGATTGTTTTTGTTTCCAGTTTTATGCTTTTGTTAATCATTTTAATACTGTAAAAGTTACAGAAATGCAATATAAAGGGAGAAATAAAAATCATTTTGCGTCTCCTGGTATGGAGATTAATGCAATAAATACAGCTTCTGTCCTTTATTCATTCCAGTAAGAAGCTACCACCTTGTTGCAGAAAAATCGATCTGGTGGTCCTGTGTATAGCCTGGAGAGAAACACTCTGCTTTTGGGTTTCCCCTGAAAGGCAAAGGCTGAGATGCCTTAAGCCCTCTCGGCAGAACATCTGTCTGTCCCACATGCAACACCTGGTCACTGCAGGAAGTTTCAGTCTGCTTCCAGAAATAAATCGCAAAAGCTGTGTGCTGTGGGTTTCCAGATGGTTCTTTTGCAAGGTCATGGTGCAGGTGTCTGAGCTCCTTCTCTTACCATCCCCATGAGGGGCAGGGCTTGGTCAGGCTGCGGGTGGAAGCGGCTGAGATTAGCTCAAGAGGAGGCACAGGTAGCTGAGCACTGCCCAGAGGGTCCCTGACTCTGAGCTGCCTTCTCCTGTCCTGCCAGGGAAAAACCTGAGCCTCCAGCTTGTGTGCCACAATTCCCGCTTCCCAAAATAGCGGATCTCTTCTGGTATGCAAGTGAGTGCTTAACTCTGTTTTCTGCTGTTTCTGATCCATGCTGAAACTTTCATGCTTTACGCTTGCTTCTCCTTTTCATAACTCGGTGGGCTTCACATCAACCTATGGAACAGAGAGGGTTTAACTGGTAGGTTAGAAATAAGTCTGTCTAGTTTTGAGAGGGAAATTTTCATCTGAGAAAGTAATTTTAGCGCGGGAGTGTTCAACTTGGGCCCGCAGAGAAAGCGTCTACAAATATATTAGAGAGCAGTCTCTTAACACACTGCCACGTTACTGCTTTAGGGATGCTGCTGATGGTGGCATCTTGTGCTGGTGGTTGAGGCACCTCAGAGAAGGAGAATGCACGTTAGGACGTGGCCTGAGCCTCAGACTTCCTAAAAGACAATGAGTGTCTGTTCAAATCGCTCATTGTAGATAGCGTTTAAATATCTGCTAATTAAGCTAAATGGTGACATTATGATATGCAAGCCTCTAATAACAAGTAACAGAAGAAACAGAGACAAAGCAATTTCTGCAGATAAACTTGCTTTTTTTTAAGATAAGATTAAGTGTTTCTCTGAAACTAATGGGAACAGATTCAAATTTATTGCCCTCAGGTGTCACTTTATCAGTATCGCAGCTCCATACCAGTTGCTGGGTTTTGGTATGATGTGCCTTTCGAGCGGAGCTGCTCTCCCTGCTGAATACGTGCTGTGACCTGCAGCTGCCTCTGACGTCTCTTTCTTGCTAAATTAATATTTTCGGAGAGAAAGGGCACTACTGGGTTGTGGCGTTGCTGACAGCATCGTGCAGCAGTTCAGATCCACGCGTCCTCGGAGCCCTCTTGCTCTGGCCGCCACACATCACAGCAACCTCCAGCTTTGCTTTTTGGGGGAGGCAGCAGAAGACTTGGTTTTAAGAAAGCTTACCCCGTCGATGTTAATTTGTCCAGAGCCGGTTACTTCAGCATAGACTAAAAAAGCCCTGACAGACTCGGGGGGGGGGGGGTGTTTGCAGTAATTAAGTCTGTGCGCTCAGCACTGAAGCGTGCTTTCCTGCTCTGTCCTAACCAAAATGTAATTACTGCTTGGGCATGGCTTTACAACTGAGAGTCCTTCTGATGTAACCCTTGGCAAACGGGTTTCATTGGGAAAGGGCCTCTGTGCACAGGATGGGGTTTTACCCCGCTTACGCTCCTGAAATACTCTTCCACAGCTGTAACGCCCGCCTTAGCTGCCTTCAGAGTACTGACAAGGGTAGGGCTTTCTGCGCAGCTTCCCGGGCCCCGCCGCGGGCTCGTCCTGGCAGGCTGCCTGCGTGGCTTGGGCTTACCCAGCCGCGGTGCTGGGCGGGCGCAGGACCGCGGGCAGGGGCCGGGGGCTGCTGTTTGCAAAGCAGCCGTGAGATCTGGCGCTCGCTCTGTGCCCGCTCCCTTTACCGGGCGGCGTCCCGCTGCGCTACCCGGGGGTGAGGTTTTGGTGGGGGACGTGGTGCCGGTGACCCCGGCTGACCCGGGCGGCAGCGCCGTCCTGGGCCCCTCTCGGAGGTGCCCCCGCCGTGGTGCCACCCCGAGCTGATTTCCAGCTTGCTCGGTTTCAAGCTGATTTCAGCCTTGCTGCTTTTTCTGCTGCGAGTTTCTGACCCGCGGTGGCCCAGATGTGAACGGGAGCCTCGTGGTGTCGGGTTTTTGTGCGGGTGCGAAAATGACTGCATGTTTTTTTTGGAGTGAGTGTCAGCTATTGCAAGCGATGCTTTTAAATTCCGTTCCCTCCCACCCCCATACTAGAGGGTAACAAGTGTTTAAGTGTTAAGTATTTTGTCCGTGCTCGCGACAGCTTTGCATCGGTATCTGCGTGCTTATGTAGATCTGGGGGGGAGCATCAAAGCGCCAGGTGCCTCTGACAGCGATTCATAGCCGATAATTCGGAGAGAGAGCGAGCACCCTGCGAAGCACCCGGCCAGGTGTGAGAGGGGGTCCGGGAGGGTCAGGGCTCCTGCTGGCTTCCCAGTGTGGGGCCCTGGGGCCATGGCCACATCAGCGCAGTCGCTGGGGGCAGAGCGAGTCGCTACCAAAGCCGTCAACGCACGATGCAGTGACGTGGCACTCGTGCGCATCTGCTCCGGTGCAGTTTGTCCCAAGCCCGCGCCTGGAACTCCTCCGTCCGTGGCATGGGACCGCGCCACCTCAGCACCCCCAGCTCCGGTCCTTTGCAGTTTGCCTCCCTCCCTCACGCCCCCGGCCAGTGCCGCATCCTTCAGGCGGGCGTTTTTGGATCCGTCTCCTGCACGCGTTCATGCTCCGAGCTTGCCTAAGCCATGTAAGGAGCAGCTCAGCGTTTCCCAGGCAGATCCCTGCTTGTGCGGGCTTTGTTCCTCGCCTGGCGCTTGCACGCAGGGGCTGAGGAGCTGCTTTTGCCGGGGGCCGAGCCCCCAGGCGAGCGCAGGCTGCGGCGGGGCCGCCCTCGCACGCACGGCGGGAGGGGAGGCAGCCGTGGGTGGCTGCCTCGCACAGCTGGGATGCTCCAGGGAGGTCCGAGGGACAAGTGTTGGCTTTGTCATTGCATTTTCTGTCCCTGCCCCTTTTCGTCTCAAGCAGGGCAGAGCAGCTTGCCCAGCGTGCCTGCGTCCTGCTCCGTGTCTTGGTCACGGGACGAACAATACTTGCCTGACCCGGCTAGTGCCTTAATCCACCGTTTGTACAAATATTACCCTGGGCCTTTGATAAGCCCTTCGGTCTGTTTGCTCTCGCTCACTCTTTCCTCGTGCGTCCAAAGTAAACCGTGCCTATCTTCCCTCCCTGACCGCGTGCGGTTCCTCCCGAGGCGCGGGCAGCAGCTCACACGCGGGCAGGTGGTGGCTGCGACTCGCTGCCGTCGCCGGCAGGCCCTGCGTGCGCAGCGCAGCGCGGCGGACGCTGCTCTTGCTTGCGTTCGGGAGGGAGCGTGCAGGCTGCAGGGTCCGGCCCCGCACACGGCGGAGGGAAGTGGGGAGGCAGGCAGGGTCGCAGGTCCCCGTCCTGATCCCAGCTGGACTGCGGCTGCCCCGTGCTCCAGTGCTCCCGGAGCGGTCCTGCTCGCATCAAAGTCTTGCAGCATCCGTAGGCAGCGCTCCCATTACAGCCAGGGTGGTTTTCCTGCCAGAAAACCTTCCGGAAGCAGGGACCTTGCCAGCTCCCTGACACCTTCGGGAGGGCAACGAGATGCTCCGCTGCCTCAGCACTCGCTGTAGGGTTTCTGCTCTGCAGCAAAACTCCCACAGAGAAACTGGTGCAAAAACCGGTCCCTTCTGCCCTGGTGAGGCTCACGAGAGAATCTCTGAGTGGGGAGACAAGAGCAGGGTCTGGCCGCGTGTGCCAGCCGGACCATTCCCTGCCCATGCGGCAGGAGCGGGATGAAAGCCTCCGTGTCTCGTTCCTGCTGTCCCGCCACCCGCGCAGGGTCCCTGCCCCGGCAGCCTCTGGCCCCGGGACGCTGAAGGGTCGTGCGGTGACGGGAAAGGTGCCGAGCGCGGGGCCCGGCGATGCCTGCAGGAGGGCAGCCCACGCCGGGCAGGACCCCGCGGCCAGGCTGGAGCTGTCCCCCCGCTTTATTGTCCTGCGTGTCTGGGCTCCCTCTGTCAGGCAGCCGATGTGTATTGGGGCAGGAGAAGGGCCAGGCAGCAGAGTCCCTCAGCTCAGAGATTAGGTCTCCGCTCACGGCCCGAGCCTTGCAAAGCCGGGCTTGCTAGCAGATACCTTGCCTAAGCATCGTGGTGCAGCTTTATTGTCGCCGTCCGCACTTTGATATTTTCCTTACGGCCCTGGAATCTCAGCCTTTATTTTTCCACCCGGCTCTTCCCCGGGAACGGCTGCCTTGCCTCTCCCTGCCCCACGACAACTTTTGAACCCGCTGCTCGATTTCAAACAGGCTTGATGGAGGGGCAGAGATCGCAAAGATACAGCTTCCAGCAAGGCCGACGGACGCAGGGGCTGGGGAGGGCGAGGAGCTGGCGAGCGTGGGAGAGTGAAACCCCCTGCCCTCGCTGCTGGTGTGACAACAGGTTTTGAGAGGGAGTAGCAAACCTGCGGAGGAAGAGGCAAAGAAATGTATTTTTATTTCATCAAGAGCCCAGATCGCCAGATTTCTGTGTGCGTCTGCCTCCTGCCAGGGGTTAGCCCCACGCCTCCCTCGCCCACCCTTGACAGCTCCTGCAAATGACCCTCTAATGACGGGATGGTCCCAGTGTGAAACGCCGTCGGAATATGTAAGCGGCCCGGGGGAGGGTCTGCTGGGGGGGTCTGCTGGGGGAACCAGACACGCTTTGTTTACCCGCCGGCCGGGATGTGGATTGGGGATAATCAGGCTGGGCCGGGGATGTGGAGTCGGGGCTGCTGGTCCCAGGAGGGGAGGGACGGGGATGGCCCCCGTCCCGCACAGCCGCCCGGGCACCCGCTGCCAGCCCCAGCGCTTGTGCTCCCGCTCGTCCCCTCCGCCGCGCTGGCCGTAGCCGGGGGCCAGCCGTGGGTCCCCACGTGTCCCCATCCGCGGCCGTGGGAGGGGGCAGCTGTGAGCCTGGGGGAGCCCAGACCCACGGCCAGGGCCGCAACAGGGCGAGCCCGGCCAAATCTGGGGACTGACCCTCACCACCCCAGGAGGAGCGTCCCCTCAGGGCTGGCACACGGGGGACGTGGTCATCCCCGAGACCCCGGGCATCGCCTGGGGCTGGAGCCCTCCTGCGCCGGCTGCCAGCCCCATCGCCCCTTCGGGTTGGTAACCCAAAAGGAGAGCTGCCTGCACCAGCTGCTGGGCATGGCTTAAAACCCTTGCTATTAGAGAATATAGCCCTTCCCCTTATCTCCGAGGGGTAAATAAAGGTGGAAAATCCCCTTAGCCCCCCTCTTCAGCGCCTGCAGGTGCTTCCCCACGTGCTCTCGAGCAACCCCCCATCACGGAGGGAAGAGCTTCTTCACTGTCTCACGCCAACTTTCCCATTCACGGAGCTGTTGAGCATCTTTTGCACCATTCGAGGGGACCCCCTTGCTCTAGCAAGTTACGGTAGCAGCCCACCCGCTCTGGGTGTTACTGCCTGGTGTTGCTGGTTTTGCCGGCAAGCCATATGGCAAAACAGGCAACGCCGGGCGGTAACGGAGCTCAGGGCAGGCTGCAGCCAGATCCTGTGGCAAGGAGAGCCTCTGGGTGCAGCAGATGCACCAAGAGCTGGAGGGAATTGTGCCAAGAGACTATTCAACAGCACAAAAGGGCTGTGGAAATCAGCAGAATCTACCAGGCAGGTTTAATATATATAATTTATTGATTAATTATACAGCCACGAGCCCCATCCAGCGAGCGGTGGAGAAGCTTTGAGCAAAGCCATGGTTTTACAGAGGAAAGCAGCCCAGGAGCCGAGATGTTCAGGGCAGGTAGGAGGGCTGGGGGGGCTCAGACCCACCGAGATGGACCTCGGGGCTGACTTATTTCCAGGGGCACCTCAGTTGCCTGTGCAAACCCCCTCTGGCTCTTGGTGAACGGATGAGGCTTTGGAGAGGGATGCGGGAGCCCCAGGTCTTTTGCATCGTTCCCTGCGTAGTCCTGGGCGAGGAGTGTTATGGGATGGAGGTCGCTGCCTCCCCGCCTGCTGCCAGCCAGCTCCTCCCGGGGCCACGCTCAGCCCCGCAGCTCAGGGCAGGGCAGGAGCCGGCTGAGATGAACCCCTGCCTGCTGCTGCTCACGTGGCGCTGCCCATGGGGGCTCTGGACGCTGGGGTAACACATTAACTTGGCTTAATTGTAATAGAAATCTGATAGAGTTTTAATAGAAATATAATAGAAGTCTTAAGAGAAATGCCTAAACCCCGGGGGAGACTGAAAATCCCGGCGGTGCAGATGGTCGGTGTGGGCGGTCACCGGCGCGGCAGTGTCCTGCTGAGAGCCCGTAGCTACCGGTGATACCCATCGTGGGCAAAAGGAGCGTCGCCGTGGGCAGCGTGTCGTGGCAGGGAACGATGCTGCTGCGGCTCCAGCCCTGCGCCCCGGCTCCTGCCTCTGTGGAGCAGCACCGGCCCTCGGCTGCCCCGGCATACGCCGGCTGCCAGCACGGTGGCTCCTGGCCAAATGCGGCCGTCGGGCATCCACCACCTCGGTGCTGCAGCGAGGTGTCTGATGGCCTTTCCTGCACGTGGCCTGGATCTGTCCATGCACTGCGGCCACGCAGTGCTGCAGAGCCACTAACACCCAGGCACCCCACTCCTTCTCCCCTGGCACAGCCAGAGCTTTGCCAACCCATGGGCACGCAGGATTCGGAGGTGGCGGGGGCTCAGTGATGCCCCGGTCTGCGCGTTGGTCGTGGGTTGGGTGCCAGTCCTCGGGGCCACTTTCTGGGCAGAGATGTGCCCCTTCCCGGCAGGGGACGAGCTGGCCTCAGTTGCAGCCGCACTCCTCGATGATCATGTCCTCGTGGTGGCGGACGACGATTTCACCCTTCTCGTAGTAGAGCATGGAGAGGGGACTCATCCTGACCGGGGAGCAGGCGGGGCAGGGCACCTGGTTGGGCTTGTAGAGCTGCAGCAAACTCTGTGGGGAGACACGGGAAGGGCAAAGCGTCACCCCCTGCCACGGGCCGGTGGGGCTAGGGGTGTGCGGGGGGAGCGGAGGCAGCAACCCCCTCTTACCTGTATGTAGGCGTGGTTGGTGGGCTTGAAGGTCTCATCGACGGGTGACGGACACTGCCCTTCGCACCGGTAGGCGTTGTACTTTTTGGGATAGACGATCCAGCTGCCCCAGCCGGTCTGCTCGAAATCCACCATCATGTCCACCCTCCTGCACAAGGACCTGCCCTCCTCCCCCGGGACGGCAGCGGCAGCGTCGCTCACTTTGATCCTTTGCTTCTCCTTCTTGTTCCTGCGATGCCGGCGGGTCCCCACGCCCTGGGAGCCGCTGTCATGCATGACGTGCTTGGAAGTTTCTGCTGTCCTGATGAGGCTGTGATCTCCCGGAGACTTGTCCCTGGAGAAGACGAGCAGCAGGACTCCGTCTGCCACGTCTTGGGGCAGGGCTGGCTCCCCGTGGCCAGCGTTGCTTGAGGTGGGCGAGTGCGTCATGGCGGTGGCCGGGGTGGCCGACCCACTCGCCTCCCACCGCTCCCTTCCCGTAGGACCGTGGTGCCCAGGGGCCACGGCTTGGTGGAGCCAGGACCGGAGCAGGCTGGTGACCTCAAAGACTTTCCAGGAGGCCTGGGTGGAAGAGGGGCTGCCAGCCACGGTGCCCAGGAAGAGCTGGTGGGCGCAGGTCCCGCCGCCCCGGCACCTCCGCCGCCGGCTGTGGTAGATGTCCAGGGAGACGTTGCGGGCTGGGGAGAGGCCGGGCAGGCGGACGCGGAGCTCGGCCAGGTTGACCTCCTGGCTGCTGGCGAGGGAGGACATGTCGAAGGAGAGCGCCCAGCGGGAGCCGTTCTGCAGGGAGCCTGAAACCCAAGGGGCACGGTGAGGGGACTGCCGGCTTTGCCAGGGAGTGCCAGCGCCGGAGGGGTCGGTGCCCTCCCGTGCTGCCGGGGCACGGTCCCTGCCGCGGGAGCCCGCGGGTCGGGGGAAAGCAGCCAGATCCACCCCGAGCCCCGAGAGCCAGCAACAGTGCCGGTCCCGGGGAGAGGGATGCTTGGGGACAGTGCGGGTCCCAGGGACAGTGCGGGTCCCAGGACAGGGATGCCCGGGGACGGTGCCGGTCCCAGGACAGGGATGCTCGGGGACGGTGCCGGTCCCGGGGACGGTGCCGGTCCCAGGACAGGGATGCCCGGGGACAGTGCGGGTCCCAGGACAGGGATGCCCGGGGACGGTGCCGGTCCCAGGACAGGGATGCCCGGAGACGGTGCCGGTCCCGAGGACAGTGCGGGTCCCAGGACAGGGATGCCCGGGGCTGCGGCCCCACTCACCGTGCGGGGAGAGGCTGAGGGCAGCGGCGGCGGCGGCGCGGAGCGGGGCGGGGGGTGCGCGGAGCAGCTGCAGCATCAGCGGGGGGCAGCGCGGCGGGGCGCGGGCCGGGGCGCGGGTGGGTGCGCGGGTGGGGGCGCGGGTGGGTGCGCAGCCCAGGCGGAGCAGGGCGAGGGCGCAGAGCACCAGCGCGGGCGCGGAGCGCAGCGGGGCCGGCATGGCTGCAGGGGCCGCCCGCAGCCGCCCTATTTGTACAGCGGCCCCGAGCACCGCCCCGGGCGGCCCCGGCCCCCTCCCCGGCAGCCCCCTCCCCGGCAGCCCCCCCCCCCCCTTTCCCCCGTCCCTCTTCCCATCCCTCCGTCCCCGGCTCCCTCCCTCCCTCCCTCCCTCCGTCCCTATCTCCATCCTCCCTCCCCTCCACCCCCCATCTGCCCCCCGCCATCCCTCCCCATTTCCATCTCCCCCGTCCCTCCCTTTCTCCCTCCCTCCCTCCCTCTCCCCGTCCTTCCCTCCCTGCCTCCAGCCCTATCCATCCCTGCCCCATCCCTCCGTCTCCCCATATCTCCATCTCCCCATCTCTTCTCCTCCTCCCCGTCCCTCTCTCCATCCATCCCTCCCGGGCTTGTCCCCACCACCAGCCCTCTCCGGCCCTGCCCTGCCACCCCCTCGCTGTGCGGGGACACTGCTGTCCCCAGCACCCTGCACCGCCCGGCACCTGGGACCCCTGGGGACGGGTGGCCCCAGCGCCCTCCCCAGCAACCCTGTCCTGCTCCTTGCAGAAGGACCTGGGGCACTCGTGGCCACCGTCCCTGTCACCCCCCGGCCCCGGCCAGGCAGGGGCTCTGCCCCTCCTTGGTTTCCCCTTCTCCCGGCGCCGTCCGGAGCAGGACCGGGGAGACGGTGCTGAGCCCCCACCGCCCCTCCCCGCTGAGGGCACAGGGGGCAGGGCGGGACAACGGGGCTCGTCCCGCTGGGTGCGGGGGGGATGCCAGCCGTCGCCTTGGGTGGGCCACCCTGGGGGGGGCCTTGCCCAAGGACCAGCCTCGGGGGGACCCGATGCGGCTGGGGCAGGGGTGCTGCTGGGCCAGGCGGAGGGAGGCGGCGGGGAGCCCTCCTGCCGTGAGCCTTTCCTGCTGCAGAGCCAGCGGGAGCGGCCGTGGGGACACGCGGCTGCGGTTCGTGCCCGGCGCAGCCGTGCCCGGCCCCGGCGGGGCGAGGAGCCGAGCGGGGGGGTCCCTGCCCCCGGCCCTCCCGGCGAGAGGGCTTCGCAGAGCGGTGGCAAGCGAGGCGACGCTCCTCCTTGCCAAGGACGAGCTCAGTCTTCACGCGGGACCCCGCGGCGTGGGGCCGCTGTCCCAGAGGAGCCCACGGGCGCTGCCGGCGGCCTCCCCCCACCCTGCTGGGCACGGGGGGCCGGGGACCTGCTGCCGGCGGGGACCTGCGCTGACGCGGGGTGTATTGCCCCCAGGTCAGCCCCGCACCTAGCTCCCAGGCTTTGGCCGGGTGACGTCACGGCCGAGCAGGGTGACGTCACGGCTCCCCCACTCCGCCGTGTCCTTCCCGGCGGCCGCCGGCAGATGGCGCCGCTCCGCCGCCCGCGGTGGGGCCCACCAGGGGCCATCGCCCTTTAAAGCGGGGAGTCTCGCGAGAGCGGCGTGCGGCGTCTTCTCGCGAGAGCGGGGCGGCGGGGGAAGATGGCGGCGGCGCCAGCGGTGGCCGGGGCCGGGATTGTTGCTCCTGCGCCCGAGGGCGCGGAGCCCGCCCCGGACCCTCCCGCCGCGGAGCCTCCGGCCCCTCCCGAACCGGGCGCTACCGACGCCGAGACCGGGTATGGCTCTCCCTGCCCGCGGGCCCGGCCCGCCGGCGCAGGCCCAAGTTCCCGCCTCGAACCCCCCAGCCCTGGGACCCGTGGGAGTTATGGGGCCTCTCCCCCGTTACCCCGGAAACCGTGAGGGTGCCGGGGGGGGGTCCCCGATCCCGGGAAGCCATGGGGTTCCGGGCGGCCCTTCTGCCCTAGAGACGCTGGGGGTGCCCAGCGTCCGCGGCCCGTGCTGCCCGGGAGGGCCCAGTCCGCGCCGGGGCCAGGCGGCCCCAGGCCAGACCAGGCTGCCCCAGGCCGGGCCCGGCCCTGGGGCCGGGCTGTGCCCCGCCACGGTTTCCGCCAGGGCCGAGGTGGGGACCCCTCTCAGGAACTGCTGTCTGCTCTCGCAGGGGGGATGCCGCCCTGGTCGATGTCACCGCAGCTCTGGAGACAGAGTCCGCCAACGGAAAGGACCCCTTGGTAGGTGGCTGGGGGCAGCCAGGGCTCGCTGGGAGGGGCCCAGTCCTCGGGGGTGAGTTCTGCGGAGCTGGGGCAGGTGGAGAACGTGAGAGTGCCCAAAGCTGAGCGTGCAGGCTCTTGGCGAGGACGCTGCCTGGCTGCCCTTGCTGCCGGACACCACAATGTGCTTGTCCCTGCAGCAGAGCAGCCCTCGTGGTGCGGGTCTGCGAGAGCTAGGGATCCTGGACTTGGAAATTGTCCTTCCCTCTCGTGGGTCGTTGCAGGCTGAGGTTGAGGCTTGTCCTTGGGATGGCCGTGTTCACCAGACTGCTAGCCCTCTCCTTTCTCCCATTCATTTTTTTTTTCCCCTCACCACCAGCACGTTTTCCCAAAGGATTCTTATTTGGTAGCAATCTAGTGTCTAGCACAGATGACGGGAGATGCAAAGGTGTAAGATAGCCACGGGTTGTACATGGTGTAGAAAAAGGGCAAGTGTAGAATTTTATTTCAGAAGGCAAAATGTTTTTATTTAGCAAATAGATGTGTGGGAATGCCTGACATGTTAGGACTAATAAGCATCCTCAGTTTTCCAAAATTACAAAGTCAGGGTTAAGACAAACACATAGAAGGTGAGAAGACAGTTACTCAAAAAACAAAATTTGAACATGTTCCTGTGGTTCAGATGAGAAGGACTTTCCATCCTGCTAGCTCCAGTTTTAGTTCTTTAAAGAATTTTTTTGGAAATTAAATCCTCACCCATCTGACTAGTTCTAACTGAATCTACAAAATAGTTCCAGCTCACTCACAGCATGGCTGTGTATTAGGGGAAAAAAAAATGTATTCCCTCTAAATTCTCCTGTCTTGACAGGTTACTGCACAAACCTTCTTTCCTGTCTGATTCAGTCAATCTTTAAGCCAGACCAAGTTTGCTGATCTGCTCTGGTTGTAGGAAGCTGGCGGGGACAACTCCGAAGTCTTGGATGCTCAGGCAGGCTCAGTGGATGAAGAGAACGGACGGCAGCTTGGAGAGATAGAGCTGCAGTGTGGAATTTGTACAAAGTGGTTCACAGCAGACACGTTTGGCATTGATACCACGTACGTAAGCTGTGCTTAATGAAACTTTGGTTAGCAAAAGTGGAATTATTTAGAGTGTAAATTCCCAAGGACCGGGACCCTGTCCAGGTCCTTGGACACTGGGAAACCGGTGTGTTATTTACATAACAAAAGCTTTCCCCAGCACAGCAGGAAGTGTTTATGTTTGTACACTTCAGCTTTTAAAAAATCTTTGTCCAGACCTCAGGACTGTCAGAGCCACGCTCGGACTTAGTGCCATAGAGGCCTGCAAATGTTATTTGAAAAGCAGAGGGGGCTTCAACAGACACTTTCAATTGGCGTGAACAAAAAATAATATCTCTCTAAGTGAAAAGTAAATTCAGCTTTCTTTTGAGAACTTACGTGGGAGTGACCTTGGGCTTATTAAAAACGTAACGTTTTTGGTTGTATTTTGTCCCTAAAAAGTACTCTAGACTTCCAATTAAAATTAATTGACTCAGGTGGAGCTCCTTGTCCAGAGCTTCTCGGTCGTTGTCTCTTATTTTGCTGAATGAATTTCAGAACTTCTCTAAAACAAGATGACACTTAGCTTGCTTATGTTTTTCTCAAGAGCTTTGTGGCTTTTCTTGATGCCCGTGATAAACCTAATTTGAGGAAAATATCATTGAACCTGTTAGATGTTTGTTTTTTGAGAGAGAGAGAATAATTAATCTGTTAACCTGGAATAATTAATTTCTTAACCTGATGTAGTAAAGAATAATTAATTTCGTAACCTGAGATGGTAAGTCCGGTGTACACCAGAATTTACAAATCAGCGTGCTCTTTTCCAGATCATGTCTGCCTTTCATGACCAACTACAGTTTCCATTGCAATGTTTGCCATCACAGTGGGAACACGTATTTCTTAAGAAAACAAGCAAGTAAGCGTAAAAGTTTGTTCGTTGAAATTTCGTGCAAGGCAATCCTAGAGGCTTCATTTTATCTAAAGTCGGTGGGAGGGTTCTGCTGAAACTCTTCAAAAATGACCAAAAAATCCCATATTAGCAACAAGCATGTGCGGCTTTTTCTAAAAATGTTTTCCTGTTTCGCTACTAACTTTTTAAAGTGGTGAAAATCTTGTGTTTAGTGAGGGCTGCTGAGTTAGGACAGAACTTGAGGGTTTTACTCTTACTCAAGATACCGTGGATGCTGTGTGCTTAGCAATCGCTGTGTACGTGGGTGTATGTTTGATCTTCCCCGTGAAGTGTAATTCTAGCTCTGGTATATTTTTGTTTTTAAGATCTCAAGGAAATGTGCCTTAGTGCTCTGGCCAACTTAACGTGGCAGTCGAGGACACAAGATGAGCACCCGAAAACTATGTTCTCAAAAGATAAGGTATGGCTGTTATAAAAATCATTGCGGATTTACGTAAGCTATGATTTCAGTGAAGAGCAAGTTCAAACAAACATTGGCAGCGAGACTCAGACCCACACTGTTAAGACTCAGGTTTATTTCATTTTTTTTACAGGATATTATCCCATTTATTGATAAATATTGGGAGTGTATGACAACACGACAGAGACCTGGGAAAATGACTTGGCCTAATAATATTGTCAAAACTATGGTAAATATTTGGAGTTAAATTTGTGGAGGATTTTCTGCGAATGGTACAGTTGTCTGACACTTGTGTTTGCTGAGGTCTGGACTTAGAGCTAAATGGTGAAGATTCTAATGCCTCATGTACTTGATATGCATACTGCATATTAATAGTAAATACTGTGATTTAAACACTTGTTAATGAACTCGATACGATCTTACCCTGTGTAACTTAAACTCCTCCTCTATTTTAGTGTAAAGAAAGAGATGTGTTCTTGGTGAAAGAGCATCCGGACCCAGGGAGTAAAGACCCAGAAGAAGATTACCCCAAGTTTGGACTTCTAGACCAAGTATGTAATTAGAGGTGGAAGGAAACTGCCGTGGGGAGTTGGGAGGAAGGGGGGCTGCTTTTTGCTGGTGGCCTATACTCAGTCAAATGAGCAAAACTTAGCCCAGTCACGCTGTGAGCTGTGCTGGAGTACTCCAGCACCTGGAAGTGCCGTGTTCAGGCTTTGAGTGGTGTTTGACCGAGTCTATACATCAGATTTTTTTCATCTCTTTCAGGATCTTGCCAATATTGGTCCTGCCTATGATAACCAGAAACAGAACAATGCTGTATCCACAAGCGGAAACTTAAATGGCAAGTTCTTTAATCAGGCGGTCGTTGACTATTTGGGACTAAGCTGTATTTTCCAGTCCTATAGCTGGGCATCTGTGCAGTTACGTCAGTTGAGAAGCTGCAGTTAAACCTGTCGTGTGAACGGAGGTTATGCTTATTATGTTCAAACCATGTTCAGCTAGTCTTACCATGCCTTTCTGTAGAGATAGATTAACTTTACCTTCTTGTGAAGGTTCAACTTTTTTCTTCATGGCGGCCAGCTAAATCAAGATGCTTGCAAGAAGCAAGGTTTTTTTCAAGAAGTCAGGTTTTTTTCCATAATGATTTTAATTTACCTACTTGTAGTATTCGGATTTCCTGTTTCCCTCACTCTGAGGTTTGAAAGTAGTTGGGGAAAGTATATATTATTCCTTATAATTACTGCTTGCATTTTACTGTTGTTCCTTTTCGTGGAGTGACAGCTGTGCTAACAACTTCGCCTGGCTCGCTGAGATTACTTACAGTAACCTTACTGTAGGGATATTATTAACTGCCGATGAGATTTCTTTGTGTGCAAGGCTATACTGTTCTGTATTAAACACATTCAAGTAGTACCTAACAGGAGGTGTTTTGGGCTTTTTAAAACAGGGTTATAGGTATCTAAAGCTGCGTTGTCTCCATTTCATGCACTGGTTGTTTTTTATTTAATTCCTGGAAGACTGACAAATATGTGGTGCCACTTCTGTTCTTACAGGTGGAGCCTCTTTGGGAGGTGAATATTTACCTTTCAGCTTCTAAAACTTAAGTATTATTGTTTGCAAAGCTTTTTTGCTCAGTTATCTTAGAAGCTAAAGTCAATTAAAAATCAAAAGCGTGCCCTGATGTGATTGCAATAATACTTTAATACAAAACAACAATTTCACTTTTTAATCTTTAGCAGTTAGAAGCTTTTAATTATCATATTCTGCTCCACTTGACTGGTTTAAAGTTTAATTTTCACTTACGTTTATTTTTGCTTTGTATGATTTGACCTGATCTTGTTGTAGTTTTAAATCTTAATGCCTAAGTAAGTGGTCTGAATCTGCGAGCTGGTATGATACTGTGATTGTTTAGGCGGATAAGTGATGACAAACTGGAGAGCCTAAGTGTTTATCTGCACTAAAACCAGCAAGTGCCGTTGAGATCATGTCATGTTTGTGCAGAATATGGTATTCCTTCAATGGTTTGAATCCCTTGCACCGTAAGGGGAATGCTGATAATTTAAAAGCTCACTATATTTTTAGTTATGACACAGTATGCGGTTCGCAAAGGTGTTTATCTACAGTACATAAAAATTCTAGTTTTCCTTGTAAATAAACAGTGACCTTTTTTGATATAGTGTAATAATAAAATGCTTATACAATTTAGTGTATTAAACTGTTACACTGATACTAGTTTGATTACATTTGACGTGTAGCTTTTCCTATACTATAGTTTTATTTAAGAGTCAAAATTGGGTGCTGTAATACGAAATGATACGCTGTTCAATCGTAGTACTGATTTTGGTAATACTGAAGAGAAACACCTCTATTGCTTTTCATTTTTTCTCAACTTAGATGTATTTTATTTTATAGATGGAAATTTCATGTTAAGTGCTTATTGCTTATTGGTGTCAGAGTGTTTCTCCAGCACAGTGTGTCACTGGGATGGTGACTTTGCTTAAAATCAGATAGCGTGTGTTGTAGACTGGGTTTTCTGCTACTTTTGCAGAATTAAATTTGAACTGTGACTGGAATCTCCATGCAAGCAAATAACAATGCTTTTGAAGTGGATCCCAATGCTGCTGTCTGTAGATCTTTTGATGACAGAAAAGATTCTTAATTCCCACCTTTAAAAGCTTGAATTGAGCTCATTTTGTTGGTAAATCTCACTTGGCTCCCACTCGAAATTTAGACATTTTGAAGGTTGGCTAGAAGCTACATAAAAGTTCTGGATTTTGCTACGCTCGCTTCCAATAAAGTCTGTTTCACATATAACTGTGGAAGAAGGTACCCGAGCTCACAAACTGATTTTAATTTGGCTGCTTCTGCCCCTTTCTGTTTGTGGAGATTCCACGCTCACGGGCTCTCTCTGATCATCAGCTGCTTAATATGCCGTGGTTTCTGTGTTAAGGGGGAATTGCTGCAGGAGGCAGTGGGAAGGGACGGGGAGCGAAGCGCAAGCAGCAGGACGGAGGGACCACGGGAACAGCCAAGAAAACCAGAAGGTAAGAGGAAAGATGATGGCGTGGCACAGTGATGAGCGAGGTGAGTCGATGGCGAGGTGTTGCGTGCTAGTCGGAGGGACAGCTTTACTCTTGATGCCTTGAGCTGCCTCCCGCCTGTCTCTGCCCTTGGTAGATTTATGGGGAATCACGCCATAACCCTGTGATGTTATTGATAGGTCACGTGCTAGAAATTATTTGAAATAGATGAGTATATGCTCATTTCGCACAGGCTCTTGGAAGCAAAGCGGCGTGCGGGCCGTGAGCACTGCAGGTCCAGCTCTGTAAGAGGTTGTCCTGGGTTGAGTTGTGACTGAACCGTAGCCACCGTGAGATGCCAACCTGTAGTTTTTGTGTTTCACAGTGACCCGTTGTTTTCCGCTCAGCGCTTACCACCCCACGGTTATCCTTTGGAACACCCCTTTAATAAAGATGGATATCGTTACATCTTGGCTGAGCCTGACCCCCACGCACCTGACCCAGAAAAATTGGAGCTGGACTGTTGGGCCGGAAAGCCTATTCCTGGGGACCTCTACAGAGCCTGCCTGTATGAACGCGTCCTCCTAGCGCTGCACGACCGAGGTACAAAGCTTGCTAATCCTATGCAAGTTGTATAGCCAGCTCTTCTGATGAGGGGCCATCTTCTGTAACCTCACGATACCGGTTATCGAAGTTTCAGACTTAATGGCTTTAAGAGGTGCAAATGTTAAATCCACTTCTGTATGTTCACTTGTGTTTTGACATCGCTGCGCATTAGAAATCACAAATGAACCGCTCGTATCATCTTCTCTCATCTACCGCAGCTCCTCAGTTAAAGATTTCTGATGACAGACTGACTGTTATCGGTGAGAAGGGCTATTCAATGGTACGAGCCTCGCATGGAGTGCGGAAAGGAGCGTGGTACTTCGAAATATCCATGGATGAGATGCCTCCAGACACAGCTGCCAGATTAGGCTGGTCACAGCCATTAGGTAAATAATTTCACCAAATATTTCTTAGCAGTGGATTCCAACTGGTTCCTATGTTTCTTTCCCCAGTAATTTAGACCTAAGGAGGGTAAGTCATGTTGAGCTTGCCTGCTTCACTGCTTTTCTTAAGGGGAAACTCCTCCTGCAGGTGATCTAAACTCTGCAGAACTGCAGTACAGGTGGATCCTTTATGCTGTTGCATGCTTGGCCTTGCTTAACGCTGTAGTCAACACGTTTGTACTAACGGCAGTCGTATTTGTTAACTGAATGTAATTACTGTTCCAAAACTTGAAGTGGGACACACAGAGGTGCTCCCGCTACACTGTGTATGTTCACGAAGAAACGTTGGTTTCCGCAGGGAACCTCCAGGCGCCTCTGGGATATGACAAGTTCAGTTACTCCTGGCGCAGCAAAAAGGGAACAAAGTTTCACCAGTCGATAGGGAAACACTATTCATCTGGCTATGGACAGGGTGATATACTGGGATTTTACATCAGTCTTCCAGAAGATACTGAGACTGCCAAATCACTGCCTGACACTTACAAAGATAAGGTGAGGTGTGGAGTTCACTATCGGATTAAGTGTTGGCTAGGTGGACGAGTGGAAAACAGGTTGCTCTAGCCTCACTTCTGCCCCCTTTGAGTGCATCCTTTCCATCCTACCTCTGGGTACCACTGTGGTTCATAGCGGAGAGGTCCAAAGCGTTGATCTCAAGAAAACAAAATACTCAGAACCACCCAGAGGTTCTGCAAGGGAAGACTCTGCATGGACTACTGAACGAGATTGCCCGCATCTCATTTCATCTTCTCTTCCCCTCCTGGTTCTCAAATATTTGAGATGCGTGAATCACTCTTCATGGGTACTCTTGACACAACAGCCACGCCTATCCCAGAGCAGGGCTCCTGTAGGTCTGCCGTTCTTTAACATGTCACTAAAGGTAACAGTTTTTCTGGCTTGCTTCTGAAGTGGTTGTTTTCTAATATTTCAGGCTTTGATCAAATTCAAAAGCTACTTGTACTTTGAAGAGAAGGACTTTGTGGACAAAGCAGAGAAGAGCCTAAAGCAAGCACCCGGAAGCCAGGCAAGTTAAGCGTTGGTAGGTGGAGGATGCAGAACCTCAGGAAGAGTGGGGAGCCTGCTGAGACTGGCTCATTGTATGCATTAATTGCTTGCATTTAATTAGCACAAAGGGAGGTTGATCATTAGGTCTTCATCAAAACCAAGAATGCTTTTATTAAAGCAACAGTAAATGTGAACTTAGGGAACCAGCTGTGCCCTTTGCTTGTAATGTTGTTGCTGTCACTTAAGTAATTGTCTGGCATCAGGTAAAGGGGAGCGTAGGTTAAGCTGCCTCTTGAGGATTGCTTTGTAGTTCACAAGTAAGGTCGTGAAAGTTAGCATGAATGGAAAAAAACCTCTTCATTTTTCTTTTCAGATAATATTCTTCAAGAATGGTGCCAGCCAAGGAATTGCCTTTAAAGACATCTTTGAAGGAGTTTATTTTCCTGCTATTTCTTTGTACAAAGGCTGCACGGTAAGTAACATATCTTTGAAAGATGATTCCTAAGTCCATCATAGTTTTAGTAATGCATAGCGTGGGCACTCTGGGAGCATGTCAAGCAAGTGAAGAGGAAAGATGGGAATTATTTTAGTGAAGCGACTCTGGAACAATGCTGCTGTTCACTTGTGTGATGTAACTTCTTCAAACCGCTGAACGAACGCTCTCGTGCCAAGGATGTTTGTTTATGTGGTCTTGCACAGGGTGCAGGCCTAGGAGGGGGTGAGGACTGAAGACTAAAGAAATGTGCGTGGTTTTTTTGGATCTAATGACAAATGTGTCTTCCACAGGTTTCTATAAACTTCGGGCCATATTTCAAGTATCCACCTAGAGATATCACTTATCGTCCAGTAAGTAATACCTGAAGCTTTTCACCCCCCACTTTGTGATGGCCTCACAGGATTTAAGCAAAAGGTGGTTGAGATTTTGTTGTGGTGGTGGGATTTGATTTATACCAAGCCTCTGTCTGTCCTCGTCAGTCTTTGTACTTGGAGAATGTAGCCAAAAGGATTGTATTTAAAAATATTTAAGGACAGATAGCCTAACAAATAACTTGGCTAAATTTTAGCTAGATGCTGTCTTGTTCCTCTTGACAGACTATGAAGTCCCCATTCTCGCCTGTGTTAGCCTCTTGTATCAGTAAGAGGGCTGAATTCTTGTTTAAGGAAACACTTGGAAATTCCCCCCCCCACTAATGTTTTCAGGAGGGAAACAGTCATGGAATGCTGCTGTACAAGGGGGCTAGGCGCTCCTTGTTCTGAGCCTGTACTTCATGACGGGAGCTAACCGTCTTTCATTGCCTTTGCAGATGAGTGACATGGGCTGGGGTGCCGTGGTAGAACACACGCTGGCGGATGTGCTGTATCACGTAGAGACAGAAGTTGATGGAAGACGAAGTCCGCCCTGGGAGCCATAAACAAAGTCGGCAGCGCAGCGTTAACAAAAATGACACAGCGGGTATCCAGTCGAGTGGTTTTTATTATAGAGGAACATGCATCACTCCGAGCGATCAGCCAACGCAGCTCTTGACGGCAGGCGTTATGTATATTTGTTACCTGCTGAAGACTTGTGCTCTACCACTATGCTGGAGTCTAAGTGAATGCAGTTCTGGTATGTATTGTGCTATTTGTGGGCATCTCTTGGAGTCTTCAGTACCTTTTACAGTGTAGCTAGCTGAAGAAGCAAGTATTGTGTCGAGGTAACTTCTCATGTGCTGTGCCTGGGTTGTAACAGTCACTTGTTCAGTGAGAGCAGGCTGCCGTCCCTACACCTGCAGAAGCACCACCGCCACTTCTGCTCAACTGCTCGGCTAGTTGTAAACAACAGCTTCCAGCCGGAAGGATGGCATTGTCACGAGACTACTGCATGTAAGACTGAAATTTGGGCTTCTGTCCAAACTGTATCTTTTTTTCCCCACAAACTGGAAACCAGTTTAAAAATAAAGGCTTTAACTCTTACTTTCTTTTTTTTTTTCTCCTTGTGACTTGTTATGAATGAGACTTAAACTCAACGTAGCTACACTTTAGAGATCTCTCAAGCTGAAGATCTCCTTCTGCTCACTGCAGTGACAAGTTATACAGGGCCTTCTGCCAGTGATCATCATTGCAGAGCTTTGAATGAATAAATAATTTGACACTTTGTGTGTGTCTGTACAGGAAAAATAAATTAGAGCTGCTTCACGGGGGGGAGAAGGGAATAAAAGTTTTAGGTAAGTGTGTGCTGCGTTTGTGTTTTGGGGGAAGGAGGGGAGTAAGTCCTGTGCTTGTCCCACTCTGGTGTCTGGGACCTCCCTAATAACTAATTAGCCAAGGCCTTTAATAGTAGACACCACTAATTAAAGCTTTATTTATTTATTGAAACTAAATCCTTAGTGGAGCAAATGCAGGACTTACCTCAACTTTTTGGTCCTGCATTTTACTGTGAGCATGTGCTGGCCCCTGTGACCTCCCTAACTAATTAGTTTCAATAACTAAAGCTTTATTTACTTATTGAAACTATGTATTAAGTAGTGGTGCCTACTATTAAAGGCCTTGGCTAATTAGCACAGGCTGTAATTAAATTGAGTCTGACCTACCCTATTACAAGATCCCTACTTTACCCCTGCACAAAGCATTACAACACTCGTCGGGGCGGTCAGCAGCTCACGGCCACGGTCTGGGCCAGGCGCTCCCGAAGGTGGTTGGCGAAGTCGACCTGTGTCTGGGACAGAACCTGGTTGATGATGGTCTTCGGCAGCCAGCCCTGGAGCGGGGCAGATAGAGCCCGTGAGCGGAACTTGCCTCAAATGCAAATCCTGCTTCTACTTCGAAAGGTTTGCTGCGAAACTTACCTTCAGGTCAATGCTGAGAAGCCACGTTAGCTTGGTTTGCGAAGGACTGCCGGGCAGCGGGCGCAGGATCATACACGTGGGACCGTTCTCGGCTCTGTAAGAGGACAGGAGTGCACGTGTTAGAAAGCAACGTCTGACTTTTAGCCTCAAAATTACAGCCCTGCTGAAGCACTTTGTGAACTGCAGTTCCTGCTACTGAGACAAACCCAATTACTCTGAGGCCATCCGCAAAGCTAGCGTGTGATCTGACTCATTAAACACCCTGTAAGTGAATGCAGAAGGTGATTACCGTATAAATCCTTCCTGTTCCGGCATAGCTCCGTATTTTGTGGACATGCCGGCCAGGACGCAGGTGGAGCCGCGTCTCTTAGAGCACCGGACGCTCACAAAGTCCCGTGGTCCGACAATGTTACCGGGGGTAGCGGCCGCCTTCTCGTGGGTGATCACTGTGTCCTTTCCAATCTTCTGGAGGATCTGGACAGTTTAGAATTAAAATGTTAATTTGAGGTGTTTGCTGCAAACGTAGCTAAAAGCTAGCTTTGATTACTGTGTGTTCAAATACGTGCTCTTACAAAAACTCGGTGCTTAGAGCGAGAAAAATCGCAAGTATGCGCTTCATCCCAGAATACAGAACATTAGTTTTCAATACCTGAAAAGGGAAGGTGTTTCTCTTATTCCAGACAAGCTGTAGAACAGCAAAATGCTCTTCCCTGCGTGTTGGGGTACCGTGCTATTTCTCCTCTAGTAACTACAAATTTAACAACAGAGCTGGCCCCCTGCCTTGCAAAGTGCATTCCCTCCAGAGTAACGCCCAACCCTCCAGCCGCAGTCGAGCTGTGACAGGCTCACTTCTGCTGCAGCAGCAACGGGATTACTGCAGAAGCAGCTCCTCGGCTGCAGTAGGAAGCGACGAGATAAAGTCTGGCTTCTTATTTCCCGAAGAACGGGTGGAGAAAGCCCCGTGCGCCTGCTGCGGCGGGCAAAGCGGCTCTTTGGCCCTTCCGACAGCAGACAAAGCAGCGCGCGTGTGTGAAGCCCTGGCTGCGACAGGCCTGACATGCGCTTCCTACCTTGATTTCTTGGACGTTGGGATTCCAGTCTCCCATCTGCTCCATGTTGTCCACCAGCTCGCTGTACACGGCGTCCAGGGGCTGGTCCACCACCACCTCGAGTCGGAACACCTTGCCCACGTCCGGGAGCACCTTGCTCAGCACTTTGTCTCCGTTATCCTGGGAGAGGGGAAGGCAGAATTAATATCACAAATATTTACAGGAGGACCGTGTCATTCTGCTGCAAAGCAGAGCACGCGCTTACCACCACCGTCTCTGTCTTCCAGCCGTCTTGGTCCCCGAGGATGCTGAGCGATTTCTGGAGGGCTTCCTCTCCTTGCTTGATGTAAGATATTTCCATCTCGCTGAAGGGCTTCTCCTCCAGCCTCGAGCCTGCGCAGGATCGGACAAAAGCAGGAGTGAGGGCAAGACCATTGCACAGTCGACTAACGCATCGTAACGCCAGATAAGCTTCATCTACATCAAATACGCTTCTCCGTGCCCAGGGGCTGGGGAAGTAAACTCGCTTCCCACCGCTTGCCTGCCTTTGCCATTTGTTTAGCAAAAGCACGGGCGACCCACGAGCAGCTTTTCCTCCAACCACTCTCCCGAGCCCTGACCGGTGACGGTCACCACCCGGCAGAAGGGGCCCGACCCCCCCATCTGCTGGTCACTTACTGAGCAAGGAGCTTCTTCTGCGGACCTGGTTAATCCACGTGCTGGGCCCCGTGCCGCGGCAGGCGAGCTTGCTCAGCTCCTGGCTGATGGCGACAGCGGCTTGTCTTCTCAGACCTGAGAGCAGAGAGCGCGTCGCTCGCCAGCTGCAGAGGGTTTGCTGGGCTTGGCTCTTTTTTCTTTTTGCAATTTAAACATACAACATTGAAAAAGTCCCTGCTTGCCTCCTTTTACCTGCTACCTTCCCTGAAGTCCCTACGGGCACAGAGAGCAGCCGGCTGCCATTGCACTGCTCTGGGACAGAAGCTGTCCCACGCAACCCGGACTTTGCTCCAGGTCCAAGCCACGCGGCACGCGAGGAGCAGACGACAGTCATAAAAATACCGAGGAGCAATCATGCGGGTGCGCAGGAAAGGCCGTTGGAAACAGAGTACAGGAATACAAAATCCTCGCAGCCAGCGGGAGTGTTACCTAAAGCTACCCTCCGTGCTCAGCAATGGCACGCAGCCGTCCCCGCCGGACCCCAGAAATAGGTCTGGTGGCAAAATGGGTCGTGGAGACAGTAAAATACGAAACCCAGAAAGCAACAGGGCATGGGGTGAGGAGAGTATCCCCGGAGACTCCAGCCTCCTCCTGCCCTGCGAGCCCTGCCGGTGCTGCCCACCACAGCCCGTGGAGAGGGGCTCCCCAGCCCCGCGTCCCGTCCCCCCGGCCCCTCACCGGTCATGTTGCGCAGGTGCCGGTAGGAGATGGCGGCGCAGAGCTTGAACGTTGCGGGCAGCATCTCCCTGGTCGGGCAGGAGCCGTGGGCTGCGGGCAGGCGTCTCTGTGGCGAGCGCTCCTCTGCCCCGGCGCTCCGGGTGCTCGGCCTTAAGTACGCCCGCTGAAGGATGCTGGCTTGTCAGCAGAGAGATAAGAGCCGTCACTTACGGCAGGGCCCCGGGAGCCAAGGCCAGACCCGGCTTCTTGCGCATCTGCCGGGGGCCGCGGGTCACCGCCGGCGCGTCCAGCGGGCAGACGCACGCGCGCGGGTGGGTGCGTGCTCATACGCCGCACCGGCACGATGGAGCCCGGCCAGCCCCCGTCCGCGGTCCGGCCACGGGGGGCACAGGCAGCTCCCAAAACAAGATGAGGGCAGGAGGCCGAGGCAGAGCCTCCCTGCTCGGCTTGTACGGTGCTTTGTGGGCGATCCCGGTGCCGGGGACAAACCCCGCTGCGCGTGGACCTGGGGTCCGTGGCACGGCTGCCCCCGCACGGATCAGCAGCCACGGATAACAACGGATAACAATCAACTACGACAGGTAACAACGGATAAAGGCGGATAATAACAGATAATAACAGATAACAACGGGCACCACCACCTCACAGCACAACCATCCCGGCATAACCGGAGCCAGGCTCAGCCCAACCTCAGCTAACGCCGGACACAAGACCCGGGGCAGTCCGTCCCCGCCGCGAGGAACCGGACCCCACCGCAGAGCCCTCGCGGCGGCGGCACGTTAAAGCCCCAGTGCAGGAGACCAAACCCCGCAGGCAGAGCGAGCGGGACCTCCCGGCATCGCTGGCACCCACAAACACGCGTGGGACCGGTGGGCGCCCGGGATGGCTGTGCAGCACCGGGGACGCTTTATGCCCGTCGCATGGACAAGAGTGTTTCAGACGGCGCACAGCCCTCCCTTTTGCCCCGCAGAGCCCCACACTAACACGGCCTTTCAGCCTATATAAAGCTGAATATTAAGTATATGGAGCTGCTGAGCCTGGGGCTGGGAGCGAGGGGCAGCCCCCGTACCTCCCCCAGAGGCCGGTTTATCTGCCCCAGGGCTGGGAGCGGTGGGCAACGGCAGAGCAGCGATAACGCTCAAGGACGAAATGACATTTCTGGGATGAGTTACGGCCCCAGAGACCAGCGCTCCCAAGAACCCATGAATCACCAGCTGCTTCCTTTGACGTCAGCCCCTGCACCCTTCTGCGGGGAACCTGACCTTCCTCCCCGCTGTTGCAACAACTTGGCCGAGGGGGAGGTCAGCCGCTCGCTGCGCCGGCGGCCCGGCCCCGGGGAGCCCCTCGCCTCCCCCAGCCTGCCCGCCGAGCCCCCGAGAGACGATTTGGGTCCTACCTGCCATCCGGGAACAGTCCCGCTGCTCCGGCCCCACTGCTCCCCGGGACAGCTCCTCTCCATCGCCGGGGCTGCCGTTCTCCGTCGCGTGCGAGAAGAGACGCCTCGCGTTCACGTCGGCGACGGGCAGTTAGCTGGAGGTGCTGGTGGGACCAGGAGGAGGCCAGGAGCTGCATCCCCGTGTTTACTGGGAAACCCCCACCGCAGCCGCGCTCCCGCTCACCGACCGGTGCTGCAGCCCGGCGCAGGCGTGATTCCCGGGTCCCTGCCGCCGCTCTTCCCCTGGGCTGGGCTTTGTCCAGCCGGTCCCCGCACGCCTGCACACGGGGGGAAGAAAAATCAGGAGGGTTTGAAATCCCCGAGCCGTTGCTGGGAGCTCCCGACCCTGCAGCCTGGAGCTTGTGCCAAACACGCGCCGAGCACCGACGGGTCTGCGGTGCCCGGGGACAGCGGGCGAGACCCTCCGGCAAGGCGCGTAGCCCCCAGCCCCCCCGCCGGGGGACACGGCACTGGGGACCAGGGTGGCAGGGAGACCCCCCAGCTGCGAACTGGCCGGGACCGCCGTTATCCCAGGCGGAGCAGCTGCTCCCGGGCACAAGGCCTCGGCACAAGGACGCGCTGTTGCTTGTCAGAAGAACAAAACAGAGCCGGGGCAGAGCCACCCCTCCAGCTCTGGGCTGGGGGGGCTGGAGCCCCTCTGTGCCCCTCGGGAGGGGACACGCAGGGACGGTCACGCTGCCCCATGGCACTCAAGGCAAATGCTCTGGGCAGCCGGTCCCCAGAGTGGCACGCAGAGACCCACAGCCCGCTGGGAAGCTGTGCCGAAAAGGCATCCGGGACCCTCGGGAAGGTCTGGTTAACTGGGACCCCCCAGCTCCAACCCTCACCGGCTCCCGGCACCACCTCGGCTTCTCCTCTGGACGTCCCTCGGGGGTCCCACGCCGTTGCTGTGCCACGGGGCTGCCCGCTGCGTCCGCCGAGCCTGCGAGGAGAAGGGACGGCAGCCCTCCCGCAGCGCCGGGGAGGGCACCGGGGAGCAGCAGCGCTGAGCGGTGCCACAGGGACAGGATTCGGGTCCCGGCACGTACCTCGGGCACCAGGAAGGTGCCCCTCCATCCGGGCAGGAGGGAGCACGGCTGGTCTGGCTGGCTGGGTCCGGCACTGCTCCGGCACTGCTTGCCTGCTCGGGGCAGGATGAGGCCCCGGCCACAGCTCGGACCTGCCTGGACCCACCCGGACCCTCGGCCGGGTGATGCGGAGCCGGGTGATGCCCTGCGGAGCTGAGGGTGCTGGGGGCAAGGGGGGAGCGCGGCTGCATCCTGCACGCCGGCGAGGGGATGCCCGGGAAGACGGCACAGCCCCGCTCCGGGACGGGCACCCAGCACCCTCCCACCCACGTCCCTGGGGGCAGGAGGGGGGAGAAAACACCGGGGGAGGCAAAACAGCCACAAAAGCCCCCGCAGCACCCGCTGAGCTCCCGTCCCCCGTGAAACGCCCCCCCCGTCCCCACACAAAGTCACCACGCGGCTCCGTTTGCAGCTTTCAGCTTAGAAATGTACATCCAGGCTCAACGTACAAATATTTACAACTGTTTACAAATGTACAAAACCGGACCGAATGTAAACCAAAGGCGCCAGAGGCAGAGATTCACCGGGGCCCAAAGGCCCGGGCGCCCGCAGCACGGCCCCCCAGCCCGCGTGCGCTGCCCCTCGCACGCCCACGTGCGCTGCCTGTCCCTTGCTCGCCCACGTGCACTGCCTGTCCTTTGCTCGCCCACGTGCGCTGCCCCTTGCTCACCCACGTGCACTGCCTGTCCTTTGCACACCCACGTGCACTGCCTGTCCCTTGCACGCCCACGTGCACTGCCCCTTGCTCGCCCACGTGCACTGCCCCTTGCTCGCCCACGTGCACTGCCTGTCCTTTGCACACCCACGTGCACTGCCCCTTGCTCGCCCACGTGCACTGCCTGTCCTTTGCACACCCACGTGCACTGCCTGCCCCTCGCACGCCCACGCGTGCTCGCTGCCCCTCGCACGCCCAGCCCCACGGGCGCCGTGCCCTTGTGCACCCCGCCAGCCCCGGGGCAAGGCTGGGACGCCCCGAGGCCGCCCTGAGCTGTCCCGTGAGGACGGAGGGAGCCCCCTGCCCCACGCCCCCCCCCAGCCCAGCCACGTTGGAGAAAATTCCCTTTTCTGAGCCCAATTCACATTGTGGTGGCCGGAGCAAGAGGGGGGGAGGCTGCGTCCCCCCCGGGAGGGGGTTCTGTCCGGGCGACCCCATCCCTCCCACTGTGGGGACCCTGCGGCACGACCGGGGGGAGCCAGGGGCACCCCCCGCTCCAAGGCTGCCTTTGTTTCTGTTTGGAGAGCAGATAAACCCGCAGCCCCCCCGCGCCCGCAGAGGTCGTGCACCGAGCTGGCGATAAGATAACGGGCTCAAACACAGCAAAAATAGGTCCCTGCCCTGGCCCCTTGCCCTGGCAGCGGCCGGGGGGGCGGGGGGGGCGGTCCTGCAGCGGGAGCCCCCGAGAACAGGCCGGATGCGCCGTGGGGCTGGGGGAAAGGGGGCCGGGAGCTGCCAGGGTTGGGGTCGAGCAGGCTCTGCTCCCGCCCCAGCGCCCCCCGTCACCCCCTGCCCGCGCCCGTCTGCGCCAGCGCCCTGCCTCGCCTCCGCGAGCATCCCGGGGCCGGTCCAAGATAACCCTGAGAGGGCACGGGGGGGCTGGGGGCCGCCCGGCCCCGGCGGCTCCCCCGGGACGGCGAGAGGGGTCAGGACGGTGCTGGTGCCGTGGCCGGGGCTCGGCAGGCGGAGTTGGCCGCGGGAGGGTGCGAGTTCACGGCGGCTGGGTGGGCGGGGTGGATGGCGGTGCCGAGGGCGTAGTCGGCCGGCTGCGAGGGACAGACGGACAGATGGCAGGCAGTGAGCCGGGGGGGGGTCTCGGGGAGACCCCAGGGCACCCCCCTCCCCCAAAAAATACCCGCCCCGTCTCTCACGTGGCGTCGGAAGAGCCTCTGCAGAAGGCTCCGCTTGGGGGGCTCGGGCAGCTGCCTCCAGTCCAGATCGGGCGAGCGGGTCCCGCTGGGTCCAAACACGTTGAGGTCCTTGAAGCACTCAGTCTCGATCATCTGGGGGGGGCGGGTCACCGGGGAGACAACAAGCACGGGCAGCCCCGGCAGCGCTGCAGCAGGGCAGGACCCCCCCGGTGCCCCGTGCCCCCGGTACCTCGTTCTGCCAGGGGATGGAGACGCTGCCGGTGGCAAACTTGGCATAGAAATCGTTGTCGGTTTGGTCCAGGTTGACGCCCTTCACCGTGGAGAACTGCTCGATGTCCAGCACATCCTTGCAATAAACCGCCCGGGGCTGCGGGAGCCAAAGAGCCGTCAGCGGGGGGGAGCGGGGCTCACCCCCCCGTGGGTGCCCACCCCTGCCCTGCCCCTTACGTCCGGCACGAAGGAGGGTGTCATGATGCCGGCCTCCAGGCGCTTGAAGTTGATGGTCTTGAAGAAGGGATGGCGCTTCACCTCGGCCGCCCCGTCAGCCCCGCAGCCCAGCCGCTGCTTGGGGTCCTTGGCCAAGAGCTGGGGAGGGGGACGGGTGGTCGTGGCAGGGGGACGGGGCCAGCCCCGGCCCCCGCGGGCACCCGCCGCTCCCCAGCTCACCATCTTGCAGATGGCCCGAGCGTCCTCGCTGAACTTGTCCGAGTACAGCTCCTGGTCCTCCTGCACCCGCTTCTCCACCTCCTCCCGCTTCACCCGCTCCTTGCGGGCGCGGAAGGGCGACTGCCCCTCGATCATCTCGTACACCAGGCAGCCCAGGCCCCACCAGTCGGGGCTGAAGGCGTAGCGCTCGTTGTTGATCACCTCTGGGGCTGCGAGGCACGGCCCCGAGCCCGTCAGCGGCCAGGCAACGCCGCGGCACCGGGGCCCCGGGCCGGCCCGGCCGGCGCAGCCCCCCCACGCTCACCCATGTAGCCGACGGTGCCCACGCGGCCACGGATGGTCTCGCCCTTGGGGATCTTGATAGCCAGCCCCAGGTCAGAGATCCTGATGTGGCCTGGGGCAGGGAGGGGGTCGAGGGCGTCACCCCAGGGAAGGTGCCCTGCACAGAGGGCAGCGTCCCAGGGAAGGGCCAAAGGGCCACCCCACACGCCCGCACGTCCTCCCCAAAACGCAGCCGGAGACCTCCCAGGAAGCAAGTGCAGACCCATCCCCAAAGCCAAGAGCACGGGCAGAGCCAGACCCAGCAGCTCCCTCCTCACCGTCATCATCCAGCAGGATGTTCTCCGGCTTCAGGTCCCTGCAGGGACAGACGGATGGACAGCTCAGCACGGAGCAGTCCCATCCAGCCGCCCCGCCGGCCCCGTGCCCACGGCCCGCTCACCGGTAGACGATGCCCTCCTGGTGCAGGTGCTGGAGCCCGCAGCAGATCTCCGCTGCGTAGAAGACCACACGCTCATCCTCGAAGCCGGGGTTGCCCATGTTGTAGATGTGGAACTTGAGGTCGCCGCCGTTCATGATGGTCAGCACCAGGCAGAGGGCATCTTTCGTCTCGTAGGCGTATGCCAGGCTCACCTGCGCGCCCGCCCCGGCCGTCAGCGCCGGCCCCGGCCCCCCCCCGCTCCCCGGCCCCCCAGGAGAGCGCGACACACACCACGAACCGGCTGTTGACCTTCTCCAGGATCTGCTTCTCGTTCAGGGCCATCGCCTCCCCTTTCCGCTTCTTGATCCGCTTCTTCTCCAGCTTCTTGCAGGCGTACATCTTCCCCGTGGCCCGCACCTGGCAGGCGCACACCTTGGGGGGGGGGCGGCGGTGGGGCGAGTCCCCGCCCGCCCACCATCGCCCCCCCTCCTCCCCCCGTGGCCGTACCTCTCCGAAACCGCCCTTGCCCAGGATCCGGTACTGCCGAAACGTGTCCTTGGTGACCGACTGCCTGAAACGCACAGCCCCGGGCACGTCAGCCCTGCCGCCCCCCAGACCCGCCCCCCCCCCGCCAAGACCCCTCGGACCCCCCCAGGCCCCCCCGCTCACCTCTCCAGGTACTTCCACTGCAGGAACCGGTCGAAATACATGCTGTCCCGGTAGTCGGCGAAGGGGTCCCCGCTCAGGTACTCGTGCAGGGGGCTGCAGGGGGAGAGGGGACAGCTGGAGTCGCCCGCAGCCCCCCCGGACGCCCGTCCCCGGGCAGGGCGCTCACCGCAGGCAGCTGCTGAAGAGGTCCTTGCAGGGGCTCTTCTGCAGGTCCTGCAGGCACCGGCTGGCGTGGGGCTGACCGACCTCGGGCAGGAAATCCGGGGACTGCCGAGGGGAGCAGACGGATGCACGCCCACGCCCCGGGTGCATCGCTCCCGCATCCCACCCAGGATCCTGGCCGGGCGACGGGTGCCACTGGGATGCCCGGAGAGCAGGGACGCGGCTCCGTGGCCAGCAAGGGACCCCGCGCTGCCGCCCCGGCTCCCATTCCATCCTCACCTTGTCCTGCTCTGGCTGCCTGTGGGGGGAAAAGCCCCCCAGGACTCACCTCCTGCTTGAGGAACCGGCAGATGATCTCCTCGCCCATCTCCTTCCGCTTCTCATCTGGGGAGAGCTCGTAGTCCGCCTGGGATGCCCGGGGAGAGGAGGGTGCTGCAGACAGCAGCACTGGGCACGGCTCCCCGCCGAGCCCCCGGCCTCCCCAGACGAGGCACGTCCGCCCCGGCCGTGGGGCGAGGGAGCTGTCTGCACCCGCGCCGTGGGCAGCTGCCTGCACCGGGGGCTCGCGGTGGTGCCGGCAGCCTCACGTGGGCTCCCACGCCGCTCCCCGCAGCAGGCAGGGGAGCGGGGCAGGCGAGTGGGCTGCCAGACCCAGGCCCGCTGGAGCCCAGGCAGCTCTAGTTATTCAAAACGGGGAAAAAAAAAAAAACGTCCTGAAGAGCTCTAAGAGCCGGCACAAGCAGGGGCTGTTTACAGGCACGCGTTTCCCGTGGGCAGCCCCGCGGCTGCTGGGTCTCTGCACGCCCAAGGGGCTCCGAGGCCCCGGGCAGCCCCAGAAAGCCGGCCCCGCCGCGCAGGGCACGCACCCGCTGCTGACACAAACCACGCAGTAATGGGAAACACGGATCGTTTTATGGGGCTCGCGTTTCCCGCTCGCCAGCATCCGAAATCTCCTGGCACCAGGGTAAACCTCGCAGCAGGCGCGGATGGATTCCCCGGCGGCATTTTGAGCTCGCTGGGACGGAGAGTGCCCTTCCTCCGGCACGACCCAGAGAGAAACCCGCAGCGCGCTGGGATGGGGTGGTCTCTGCCTCCCCTGCAGCCCCCCGGGTACCGCTCCGCTGCCCCGGGGTTCACCCCGCGAACCTGCCACGGGGCTCGGCAAAACCCCAACCAGCCCCATCCCGGGAAAACGCCTCTGCGTGCCACCGTCCCCGAGCGGAGCCGGCGTGGTGGCATCCCGCAGGGTCCCTCACCACGGCGTCCAGGAAGCGGATGCAGCGCAGGAGCTCCGGCCGCGTCTCGCAGAACTGCCGGAAGAGCAGACGGCCGATGGGCTGCTTCTGGCACAGGCTGCCGTAGTCCTGCTCTGCAAGGGAAGGCGGGACGTGCCACGCACCGCGCCGAGCACATGCCGCGGCCCTGCGCCCGCCGTGCCCCCAGCACGGCCACGACCTGGCGCCGTGCCGGGACCCGTGAGCCGGTTCTGCCGGTTCTGGGTGCCCTCCCCGGCTCACCCAGGCCCTTCCGCAGCTCATCGCACTGGCTGACGTGCGGGAACCGGAGGATCTCCCTCCACTTCTTGCTCCTGCCCTTCCGCTTGCTGCCACCTCCTGCGGCCGGGGGAGAGGAGAAGAGGTCACGGCGGCAGGACGGGCACCGCCGCCCCGGCCCGGCCCGGCCGGCGACAGGGGGAACGGGGCAGCACGGCCCCTGCCCAGTCCTGCAGAGCCACCCAGTTTGGGGTTTGCCCGCATGCCACCACCGCTGGTCCCCAAAACCCATCGCTCACAGGCGTACCCGCACGCCGCCAGCACCGAGGCTTCGGGCACCTCTAAAGCCATGTGGTAAACACGCCCTCAGCCCTGGAGAGGGCTCTGACCCCCACGGGGACCCTCGCCCTGAACAGCCAAGGGGATCCCCACCCGGCCACGGCTCCCAGCCCCGCTCCGGGGCAGGAATGGGATCCCCCTCGGCATCGCCCGGCGCCAGGGAAGGCCGAGCCCGGCGGGTGCAGGCTTCCTCCCCAAACAATGCCGTGGCCCTGCGTCGCTCCCTCCCGCCAACATCTGGTTTCCTTATCTCCCCACCAAGCCGCTCATCCTGCACACGGGGCTGCAGCAGCCCGGCCTCTGCCTCCTCGGGGACGGGGACTCTCCGGGGACGAGGCGGGAGCAGAGGGATGGCCCCACAGCAGCAGCCGCTCCTCCCGGGCTCGCGGGCGGATGCTTGGTGCGTGAAGTCATCCCTGCAGGGACCTGACATCAGCGCGGCTCTGAGCTGGTGGCCGGCCAGCACCACCCGCCGCCGGCCCCGGTGACGCCGAGGCGAGCCCGCGGGACGCCACGGTGCTGGGCTCCGGCGGGGCTGGTGTTTCGGCCGGGCAGAGCTTCCTGCCGTCATCGGCTCACTTCCTCCGGCAGGAATAGCCCCGCGCCAGCCAGCGGAGCAGCTCCGCGGCGAGGGGGCGCGGGTCCCCGGCACTCTGCTCACCCTGACACCGGTGGCACGGGGTCCCGAGCACTCGGCGCCCGAGGAAGAGGAGCGGCCGCTCCCCTCGCCCCGCGGTGCCCAGGCTGGAGCCCCCCGGGTGGCCGGCAAAGGGCCGATGCCCAGGCAAGGACCCTCCGCCCGCCCCAGGAGCCATCCGACACGGGAGGCCCAGGCAGCCCCGGCCTCGCAGGGATGCTCAGAGGCCGCGGCTTCGTGGCCGGGCTCAGCGGCACGCTGCCCACGCGGCTCCCTCCCTGCCTCTTCCACTGACTCTGCCGGTATCGGCACCCCGCGCTGCCCGACGCTTTACGGCGCTCCTTCCAAATTTCAACTTGTTCGCTGCAACAATAAAAATAAATTAACGCTCGTCACCCACGCCCCAGGGCATCTCCCCGGCTGAGCCCCGGGGACGTGCTCTCTGCCGGAGCCCGCTGCAGGCTGGGACGGTGCCGCTGGGGAAAGGCTGGGGGCCGGGTGGGAAGGAGGGGAGCTGAGCGCACGGGGAAGTTCAAGTCAGAAGCGTTTTGCCTCTACACGTGCTCCTGCTGCAGCATCCTCCTTCCCCGGTCCGGTCCCCCCTGCAGCGTGCCAGCCACGGCACAGCCAGGGCAAGTGGGGAAGAGCACCGTGTCCCCAGCACATGTCTTGTCCCCAGCGCGTCCCCGGGTGAAACTGCACCAAAACTGACCCGGGGCAGAGCCACCCCAGCTCCCACCGAGGGCGCAGGGCAAAGGGGCAGCGGGGCTCGGAACGGGACCCGCTCCTCCACCCGTAGCGTGCTCGGGCGAAGCAAAACCCGTCCCGTTCCCTGCCCAGCGCCTCCAGCCACCGTCGCCTCTCCCACCCCAGCCGGTCGCCGCAGCGAGGGACGCCGAAACGTGGGTCCCACCAGGACGTGGAGCTAGAGCCTGTACGAGACCCAAAGACCTCAAAGTAAAGGGGGGGAAAAAATATATCGTATACAACCCTTGTGCCGAGCCGGCACAAACCCCCCGGGCAGGCGGGAGCCCTGGTGAGTGCTCGGTCTGCTCCTGCCACACACGGCTGCTCCCGGGGGTTTCAGCTCCCCCTCCTCATCCCAGAGCATCAGGCTGCACCCCACGGCCCCGGACCCACGGCAGGCCACAGCAGCCCAGGCGGCTTTCCACGCCGGCCGGAGAAGGGGACGTCGCTGCCGTCTCCGCTGCAGGCAGCGCCCGCGCCCGCGCAGGCAGGGCACGCGTCCCTGCGGGCAGGGCACCCGAGGGGCCGGGCGGGCGCAGGCACCGAGCCCCCACCCCAGCCCGCCGTGGGGCAGGACCACCCCAGCCCGCATCCCCACCGCCGCCCGCAGCCCCCTGCGGAAGCGACGCTGCCCTCGCCTCGGCTTCCCAGGGCGGAGCCGGATCCCGGCAGCCGGCGGAGCCGCACGAAGGGCTGACAGCCCTTCCTGGCCCGGCGCGGGGCTGCAGCAGGGCAGGGGGCCCGGGCACGGCCACCCCCGCCAGCGTGGACCCCTTGGTGCTGGGCAGCAGAGCTCCGACAGCCGCATCCCGGAGGTGCCCAGCCCCTCTCCCGCAGCATCCTCTGCAAGGTCAGGGCAGCCGGGGTGGAGGACGTTCGGGGAGCAGCCAGCAGCCGTGCTGGGGCATCCCACCGCTGCCCGCTCCCTGCCTGTACGAACGAGAGCCAGGCAGCGGGAGGCAGCAGGAGAGAGAAAACGAGAAATCGGCGCTCGCCTCGGCCCTGCTCCCCCCAGGTGAACCACGCCGGGAAACCCCGCGAGGACGCCGCCGCTGCTGAGCTGACCGCGGCAACCAGAAAACCTGCTGAAAGCAAAATAAAACCGTTCCTCAGCGGGAAGGAGCCCACGTACCAAACGGCACGGCACACGCGGGAAGGCGTGCCACACCAGCACGGCCGCCAGCCCGAAAGCCCCGCGGCAGGCAGGAGCGTACCCCCCAGGTGCCCCGGCACCAGCCGGCGTGCGGCGAGACGGCACCGATGCCCGGTGAGGTGCGGACCCGGCTGCCCCCGCCCCGGCAAGCCATAAAGCCTTACTCACCGCCTGCTATCTCCTCCGCGCCTGCACGCTCCCGGGTTTTTATCCCGGGCACTTCCGTGGGCAGACAAGCCCTTCTGGCTCCCTCGGCTCTAGGAGCCCTCGGGGACACCAGCTCTCCCTCGAAAGCTCCAGCGGCCCCAGCAGAGAGCTGGACTGGAAGCCCAGGGAGTCCGGCCGGCCAGAGACCCCCGCAGCCCTCGTGGGGCCAAGCGGGGGGAGCAGCCCCCCCAGACCACCTTTCAGGGGACAAAGCCCCCGGGTGCGCAGCAGGAAGGGCCACGAGGCCGAAGCGCGGGGCCCGGCAGCAGAGCAAGGCTCTTTCGAGGGGTGCAGCGGGCGGCAGCAGCCCAGGGAGCCCCTCAGACCACGGAGACCCCAAACCCACAGCCCAGCCCGGTGGTGGCACCCACCCACGCCGCGTCCGAACGCTGGGTCTGACGCTGCCCGTGGTACGGGACCGCTGCTGCCAGCACCCCCAAAAGCACCCAGGGGTGTGGGGCCGCCTGCCCAGGCCAAGTCCCCCACAGCACGCCCCGAGGATGGAGGAATTTGGCCAAATGCAATTACAGGCGGCGGCGATGGCTGCTCCGGGGTCCCGAGGCTGGACCTCGCCAAGCCCCCCACGCCTTCCAGCACGAGGCCGGCCTGTGACCCCCAAGCGTGGGGACCCCCCAGCCATGGCTGGCAGGGTCTCAGCTTTCTGCTGAGGCGGCTCCGGTTCTCCCCACACCGCCGGGGAGGGAAGCGGCTGCCCGCCCGGGACCCAGCCCTCGTCCCGCTCTGCTTCCCGGCTTCCGGCGCCTCTCACAGCCGTCGCACGCCGACATTAACCCGTTTGGCACCCGCGGCGGCAGAGCCCCCCTCGCCCTCGAGGCCAAAACCCCCTTCTCCAGCTCTGGCTCGGACGAGGCTCCGGCTCACGTGGGCGGCCGTCGTGCATCCCGTGGGACAGGAGCAGGGTCCGGCCCCGAGCAGGGAGCGTGGCTGCGAACGCCTGGATGGCCGCTCCAGGCTCCCGACACCAAACCTCTCTCTCCCTGGCGAGGGCACCAGCGCCTCTCTGGCCCCTGCACAGGAGCCAACCCGCGGCATCTCCAGTGCTGCTGGAAGCAACCGCGAGGGGGGTAAGGAAACCTTTAGAAGACAAGGATCTCCAAAAAAACCCTTGGGATCACCTCCGAGCCGCCCTGTCCCCCACCTCGCCCGCAGGGCTGTGCCAGCGCCGGTGGCCCTCGGGGCCGTTTGCTTTTCGGTCACAAAGGTTTAGCGACGAGGGCGCTGGTTTTCCAAAGGAAACCAAAAGCAAACAAAGGCGCCCGCGCTCCCCCGGGAGCCCGTGCCAAGCCCCGCTTTTGGAGGGGTGCGGGCACCCGCAGCCTTTCGCCCCCCAGGCCTCGGCCCAGCTGCCGGCAGGGCTCAAGCTGGGGCAGCGGCACCGGCACCACCGGCACCACCCCAGCTCCGCCGGTGCACTGGCAAGGCCGTGTTTTTCCTGGCAGCACCCGTTTCGCTCAGGCCTGCACCGAGCCGTCCTGGCACCAGCAAAGTTTTGCTCGCGCGAGCCCCGTCCACGCCAGACACGTCCTCCTGGCACGGACGGACAGACGGACGGACAGAGCGGCTCTCGGCCGGCCCGCGTCCTGAGCCCGGGGCGTCTCGGCACACGCAACGCTCGGGGAAACGGCACCTCGATCGCTTTTTAAATTCTCTGCCCCGCGTCCCCGGGTCCGCAGGGTGGGTGGGACGACGGACGGACGCGTCCCGCAGCACCGGGTACGGCGGCGGGGCAGCCGTCCCCTCCCGGGAGCTCGGCGACGCCAACCGGGATGAGCCCACCCGGGCACCGCCACCCCGCACGGAGGGGTCCCGGGGTGCCCACGGGGGGGGGTGCGCGGGGTGACCCGGGCCCAGGGCGCCCGTTCGGAGGAGGACGCAGGGCGGGTGCGTGGGGAGGGGCCCGGGCCCGGGCCGGGCCGGGGGACGCGGTACCTTCGCGGGCCTTCAGCAGGACGGTGTTGGCCACGATGTTCTCCAGCTCCATGGCGCGGCGGGGGGGGGGGGCAGCGGCGGCGGAGCAGCCCCGCCGCCCCCACACCATGCCCGGCCCGGCGGCGCGGGGCGGGGCGGTCCGGCCGCCTCCCGCCGCGACCGGCCGCCTCCGGGGGTGCGTCACCGCCGTGACGTCACGTGCCGCCCCCTGGCGTCACGGGCTTATGTAAGGGGCAGCGCCGCGCCCCGCCGCACGGGAGCGCCCACCCCACTTCGGGGCACACCCCCCCCCCCCCATCCCCCGGTGCGGGGGTCGGGTCGGGCAGCACCGGCTCCTTGCACCCCCCACGGGGGTGGGGGCACCGGGCTGCAGCGGAGCAGCCTTCCTCCTCCTCCTCCTCCTCCCGCTCAGCCCCCCAGGAACGGGACCCCAGGAGGGGAGCGCCGTCCCAGCCCGCGCCTTCAGCCGCCCCAATCCCCCCTCACCCCAAACCCCCCCGCTGCCCCCAGAGCAACAGGAACCCAAAGCCGTTTCCTCCCGGCGGCGATCTCCCGGCTGCAGCCGCCGCCGGCTCCAAACCGGTTTGGGTTTTTTTGTTAAAGCAAGAAATCGCGTTTCCTTGTTTACGCCTTTGCTACCGCCCCGCTCGCAACATCCCAACTCCAGCCTACGCGCGTAAACACAACGGGGAAGATGCGTTTGCTCCCCAAAAGCGAGAAGCCCACGCCGCAGGGAAACACCGCTGGGGTTCCCGGCCAGCGAGGGGGGCCCAGCCCTGTCCGTGCTGGCCGGCCGCGTCCCGGGAGGGCTGCAGCCAGACCTGCCTGTACTGGGTCCGTGCCCCGGTGAGCGGAGCAGGGCTCGTCCTGCAAAGAAACGAGCCGCTTTGGAAGAGAAAACCCACTTGCGGGGACCCCCTCTGCACACCACACCCCCCCCCCAGCACAGGCGCTTCCCCGAGCGAGCATTTCACTTTGGGGGGAAATGAACTGAAAGAGGTTTCGCAGGGAGAGCCTGCGCCGCTCACCGCCGAGGTTTGCTCTTTCCTGCCTGCACGCAGGAGGCTCCCACGGCCTGGCAGCTGCCCAAAGCCAACCCAAAACCAGCCGCTGCCTCTGCCACTTGCTGCCACCGCCGCGGCGCAGGAAGGCTCCCGCCCGACACCGTCACCGAACGCCCCGACAGCATCAGGACAAGCTCGACGCGAAGGTTTCCTACCTGCTGCAGCCACGCCGGCTCCTCCAAAGCACCGAGGCGAAGAGACACTGCCGGAGGCAGAGGGGCTGCTGGTGGCCCAGGTGCAGCCAGTGGCCCAGGTGCGGCAGGGCCAGCCCAACTGCAGCAGCTCTTCATCAGCAGGTAATTAGGGGAGCAGCCGCAGCCTGGCTGGGAGGAGCTGGGTAGGGGGGAGCTGGTGGCCCTTGTCAGGGTGTGGGGGGGGTACCCAGGTCCTGCTCCCCGTCACGGAGGGAGGGATCTCACCACATCCTTAAGCTTTTCCTCAGAGCGAGCCCACCCCACGGCAGGCCCAAGGGTCTTTCCCCCTTGCGCAGCGCCCGGCGGGGACAAGAGTTGGCACCGAGGGTGGTCGTCCCAAGAGAGGGGAAAGCGTCAGGACCCGAACACAGGCAAAACCATCGTTGTTGAGACCAAGGATTTATTTACACGTCAAGGAAAACTCTCACCCAGAGTCACGTGAGGAGGAAAAAGCAAACAAACCCAAAGGACCAAGCGATTTGCCTCCTGAACACAAACGCTCGCGTTCCCCAGCACGCCTGGCCACCTCGAAGGGCAGCCGAACACCTTCTCTCCTCCTTCTCCGCAAGGAGAAACTAAAGGCATGATATCTTTTTTTTTTTTTTAGTTATCTGCACCACAGAAAACACAATCTGAAAATAAAAACCACCTTTCCAAAGAGTGGATCACGCCCACGCGCGGGCGGGTCACGGAGCACCCCTTGCTCTGCCGCGGAGGAAAGGTCTGAGGGGCAGCACATTTAGTACTCGTCCAGGGTGTCCACCCGCGGGACGGAGAGGCCCCGCTCCTTCAGCGCCTGCACTTTCAGCTTCTCCGACTCCTGCTTGGCCTGCTGCTCCACCCGCTGCTCCTCCAGGATCTCCTCGATGGAGACCTGCTGCAGAGGCGTGTCGCTCTCCTTCTCCAGGTCCTGCAAGAGAAACAGCCCCTTTAGCACCGCGAGGCAGCCGCCGCGGCCGGGACGCGCAGCTCTGCTCGTGGGATGCTCCGGGCATCGCTGTGCCCGCGGGGCAGCTCGGGGCTGGGCCGACGTCACCTCTGCTGAGCGCATCTCACCGGCCAGGGCAGCGCCGGTCTGGAGGGGCCAAGAGCCAGCGGGGACGGCAAAGGCCCGGGGCGGATCTGCTCTCGCGTCTCCACTGACACTGACACACACCCCTCGCGTGCTTGGGCTTCGGTGACGTCCGAGCGCTTCCTACGAGCGCCTGGCCAGGCTCCGTGCTCCCGGGGAGAGCGGGCACGGCTGCACCACAGATGAAGTGCTCCATCGCTCTTGCCAAAGCTGTTGGAGCAGGACGGTTCCCGAGGCGAGCAGCCGAGCTGCGGCAGGGTCTGCCTCCCAAGCGCTGCGCTTACCGGCTCGAAGGCAGCCCGGGGATTTGGTCCTGTGAACGCTTGGGCTCTCCCTGGGTCATGGTCACAGATTTGCACGTGCCGGACGGTCTCCTCCAGGCAAGCCCCGAGGCCCCCGACCGCAGCGAGCCCGTGCCCACGCATCTTCCAGGAGTCCCGTCAAAAGGCAGAGGCGATGCAAAACAGAGGTGCTGGAGGCACCCCGAGGGGTGGGGATGCAGGCAGGGACCCCCAGGACACCTATCCATGGGAGGGGGCTCCTGGGGAGCAGCCGGGCTGAGCTCAGCCCAAAGGGCTGAAGCAAACAGCGAGCAAGACGGTGCTCGACCCCTCCTGAGCCCATCCCGGACGGTGTCCCCTGGTGCCGAGCCAGCAGGGAGGTGACAGCCCCACAGGCAGCCACTAATGACACCCTCCAGCAGTGCCACACACAGGCCAGGGCTTCCCCGCGTCTCCCGCCGCTCGCCAGCCCACACGTTGCTCTCTACCCCTCACGTCGTCCCCAAGGAGCCGCAGCTGCGGGACGGCACCTCTGCCCCCCGCCCTCCGGTGCCCGGGGCATTTTCACCATGGTTCAGCCTGAACCGGCCCCGGGAGGGGGCTCAAATTTCCCCCCCACAACAGGACAGCAGCCGTATTTCACAGCAGACAGACAGACGGACACCCAGCTCCAGTGTCCACCTCGGCAATGCTGCTTAGAGTCCCGTCACCACAAACACCACCAGCTCAGTCCCAAACCGCAGCGGAGCTGCTGCCCCGGGCCAGCAGCAGGCAGCGAGCAGGCAGGAGGAGCCGCTTACTTACTATTTCCCCCAGCAGAACAACGTTCTCGCCTCTCACAACAAAGATGCCCCGAGGGATGTCCCCATACTTCTTGCCGACGTGGATGCGCTCCACAGTCTGGTGCAACACCAAGTTTGCTGCAGCGATGAAGAGAGAGAGAAAATAATCCGTATTTCGCTGTGTTTTCTAGTATAAAGAGTGTCTCATCCCAGCCAGGCAGAAAGCCCAGAGCAGGGACGGCACCGGCGCTTTCACGCCTCTCGGCGGGTCCTCGGAGCCGGATCACCGCAGGCACCCACCGTCTCCCCGGCTGAATCGCAGCGGCTGCAGGGACAGAAGCGGCACCTCGGGAGCAGCGGGGCAGCTCCCGCGCCACGAGGCAGCCTCTGCCCTCCAGCTCCCGCAGCCTGCGCGGGCAGGGCAGGCAGGGCAGCGAGCTCAGACCACGGGGGCCTGAGCCCACCCAAGCACCATGCGCCGATGACGGCGGAGAAGACGACGGCGTTGCTGGTGCTGCGGGTTCTGGGCAAGGACCGAGGCACTCGGTCGCGAGCACAAACATCACCCGCGCGTGTCTCGGGCTATTTCTGCCCAAAAAGGGATGCCAGAGCATCAGTGGATGCAACCAGGAGACGGAGAAGCACCCAGTCTGGGAGAAGTCTCCGTGAAGCACCAAGTCTGGGGGGACACGCAGGCGGGCGTTCAGTCCCCAACACAAACACGCTCTAAAAACGCGACCTACAGTCACGTCACTCTACACGCACCTAAACCCATTTCTTTTAGACTTCTTTTAAACCTCACGTTGTTTTTAGCCAAGGAAATGCGCGCTCCTGCTCAGGACCGGCACGCGGGGGGGTCGTTACTGCAGTCCCTGCACCAAGCGGGGACCACGTAACGGGGACCTCTCACCGAATCCCAACTCCTCCTTCACCAGTTTGGGAAGGGCGCTGCTCCGGTAAGCACGGCCCCGACGGGCGCGGGAGCATCGCCCGGCTCATGCGAACGGGCACTGCGGGGCTCTGCTCTTCCTCCTCCTCCTCCTCCTCGCCAGCCCCTGCACGCAGCTGGCACCCGAGCGTGCCCAAAGCCCGGCCTAAGCCTCCCGCAGCCCCCAGCAGCCCCCGCTGCAGACGTACCAAACTGGTCGATGCTGCGCAGGTACCCGATGAGCGTCCGGCCGTCCCGCAGCAGGACCAGGTGCTTCTCTGTGGGAGAGGGAGAGTGGGAGGGTCAGCCACGGCCACGCGTGGGCATTAACACCCCCCCCCCTCCTCCCCCCAACACACGGTGTGGGGAAACCAGAGGTGTGCCAAGCACATAACTGCCCCGGCAGCGCGGAGGGGAGCGAGGACGCCTTCTGCAGCAGCCCCACGCGGGACCGGTGCCCACGGGGAGCAGCTCCCCTGCGGAAAGAGGGGGGCCGACCGCCCCACGGCGGGGCAGCGCCCACGGGGGAGGGGGGAGTCCAACCGCCCCACGGGGGGCGGCAGCCACGGAGGACGGGAGCTCCAGCCGCCCCGCGGGGGACGGTGCCCGCGGGGAAGCGGGGCCCCAGCCGCCCGCCGCGGGAAGGGCCCGGCGCCGGGGCGCACTCACTGTCGATGTCCTGGATGAGGCTGGCCGTGCCGGGCATGTAGTTCATGGTGCCGCCGCGCCGCCCCCAGCGGAAGCGCCGCCATGCGCCGGTGCCGCCGCCGCCGCCCCGGAACCTCCCCGCCGCCGGGCGGGGCCCACCGCGGCGCTGCCCTTTTAAGCCGCGCCGGCCGTGCGCGCGGGGCGGCCGCCGATTGGTCGGCGCCGGCGGGGCCTGGCCGCCGATTGGCGGCGGGGCGGGCGGCGGCCATTGGCGGCGGGACGGGGCGGGGCGGGGCGGCGGCCATGGAGCCCCGCGGCCGCGCCGCCGATCCGGGCCCGCCGTGGCCCCCAGGGTCCCCCCGCCCGCCGGCGGCGCAGGTAACGGCGGGGGCGGCGCGGGGCCGGCAGAGGGGGGGGGAAGGCGGCCGCCCCGATCCCGGACGTTGAGCCGAGCCACCGGGGCTGGAGCCCGCCCGCTGCCCGTCCCCGGGGTGCCGGGGCGGGGGCACCGCGGTCTGCGTCCCCTCGGGCCGCAGCGGGGCCGGGGCAGAGCCCCGCGGGGCGCGGGCCCTTGCCGGGCGGGCGCCGCCTCGCCGCTGGCTGCCCGCCGGGGCCGTCCCGCGGAGGAGGGCAGGGCAGGGCAGGGCCGGGCCGGGCGGCTGCCCGCCTCTCTGCCCCCCCCGCCGAGGGGCAGCCGCGCGTCCCACCTCACGGGCGTGACCGGGACGGCTCCGCCACCCGGGTAAGGCGGCAGCGGGGCACGGAGCCCGGCTGTCCGTTCCCTGTGCCCCCGAAACTGCCCCGACCCGCCGGGCAGGGCAGCGTCACCCCGCTCGGAGCCCCTCTCGTTCCTCCTCGGGGCCGGTTTATGTGTCTCGGCTCGCGTAGCTCGGTTTCCACAAGGATCCGTTTGCGTTGAAGAGCCGCTCTCCCGTCCCGCGGGGCTTGGGCAGGTGTTTAACTGGAGAAAAACACATACAACGGCGAACGTGGTAAAGTTTTACCTTCGTATCCAGTTCAAGGTGACATTTCTAGGGCGTGCATTTTAATGAAGAGATCACCGGGGACGTGCCGCCGTCCTGGGTTGGTTTGCTGCCGAGACGACTGGGGAGAGCTGGGCATCGCCGGCCAGGATGCGTCCCGGTCCCGGCTAACCGGCCCCTCACCGACAGACAGAACCGCCTCTTCCCCGGGGCTTGAGGATCCGACCCCTGCCACGTCCCCCTCCTTCAAGGCGCGGCAGACTGGGGATGCCAGCCACGTCGCAGCGGTACTTGTACGGCAGACCCCACCGGCGGAAAGGAGCCGGCAGCGCCAGGGCGGCCGCTCGGGGCAGAGAGGGGGAAAAAAGCGTCTCCGGTCCCGCTGTGCCCCGGTGCCACGATTCCCGGGATCTATTATTTGTTGTTATTGCAGCAATAGCTTGTTTGAGGGGCCATGGCGCAAATACTGTGAGAAGGGAAAGGCTTTACTCTTTCCACAGAGGTTGTCGGCTGTCCAGACGTAACTGTGGTTTGTTTTCATCCTATGGGACGTGTAGGTTTGATCCGTCTCTTTCATGAATCCTGGCGCGCAGGTGACACAACCTCTCCTCCGTGAAACAGCTCGCGGGCAAAAAAACCACTTTGCCCAAAGCTACAGGGAGTCACCCGTGAGCTCCTGAACTCCTAATGCTTAATTGTCGCCTCTGTGGTTAGGTGGAAGCTCACGTTCAATACACATTGATTACTCAAATGTATTCAGATAAATTCTCACCAATGTTCTGGGCGTACAGACCTCGTGTACGACAAGTTCTCAGACCCGGCTGCTCCCACGGCTGCGGCACGACCTGCGGCTCGGTGATCTGACCACCCTGCTCCTCGGGCCCCAGAACTGGTAGATCTCGTCCGCTTGCATCATTTCTGTTTGCAGACTGAAAGAGAAAATGAACTTTCCTGGAGCGTTTTTCATCCACCAGTCGGTGACTACATGGACGTGGTTGAACCTCCGAAGAGCTGCTTGCTGGGAGGAATCGTACGCCTGTTTCTGAGCACGGCTTAGCTGAGTGAAGCGTGGTTAAGCTTAGCGTATCCCCTCTTCCCACCCTCCAGACAAATCTATCCCCCCGGAATGCCCTGACGCTGCCTGTCTCCCCGAGCGTGCCGTGAGGGCAGCGGGACCAAAGCGTGAGGCAGGCAGGCTTTTATTGACAGTGGCCAACAGAAAGCCACGTTAGAGCAGGAAAACGGGGGCAAATCAGCTTGGGGTTGAAGGAACCCCCTAGTTAAACGCTGCAGGAAGGGTCAGTCCTCTTTCCCCGGGCTGCTGCTGGGCCAGACCGGAGCCCCTCTGCCCCGTGTCCATGGCCCATCACCTTTCCTCTGCTCTTCCCTCCTCCCCAGGCAATGGATTCTCCCTACGCAAACGGAGCCTACAGCCCCCCGTACCCTCCGGCTCCCGGCGCTGCCCCGCACTACGCCGGCCTGCCGCAGACACGGGGGTACTACTGCTCCGGGCCCCCGCAGACCCCCTACCCTGCGGAGTCCACGGGCATGTACCGGCCCCCGTCGCCCGCTCCCCCCTGGAGCTACGCCCCGCCGGACTGCCCCACCGAAGGGTCCTCTCTCAGGAGGCAGCAGGTTCCTGGCTACTCCCCACCGCAGGTAAGAGGCCGGGCACCGGCCAGAGCAGTTTCCAGCCCCGGTGTCGGTGCAGCTGCTGGACTTGCGCTTCCCGGGGCATGAGAAGTTGTTTTATGGGGCCCACAGTGCCTCCTCCGATGGATCCGTGGGTCCTAATGGCTGTTGTGCCTTGAGCAGCTTGCCCTGCCTGGTTCTATTCTTATAAAACCTGGTGGTCCCCCCATTCTCCAGAGACTCCAAGTTTGGGGGCTAGGAAAGCAGGAATCGGGCAGGCAGCCTGATGCTGTGGCTGTTCCCAGGGCTGTCTGGAGGGAATGGTGCTCGGAGTGACTCCGGGGGTAACGCCTGTTCCCCCCTTTTCTTGCAGACCCCAGGAATGCCCATCCCACAGTATCCATACAGAGACAACAATCCAGGGGTCACGCCGCAGGGGCCTCCGCCACAGCCCAGACCCCCCGAGGACACGTGGGCTCCCCCCACCATCTATGGGGTGCAGCCGCGTTACGCCTGGCCCGCTGCTTCGGCGCACGGGAACCCGTTCGTCTCCGAATCGCACCCATCCTGGACTGGCAGCGGAGCTCCTTCCCACCCTCCCGCGTGGGACTCAAAGGTACAGCCGATGCTTCCACAGCGCGTGCCTCTGCCGGGTGCCGGCTGCGGTCAGACCCCCTGGATCATCCAGCTTTCCTCAAAGCCTGCCTCTGTCTCCTGGGAATGCCCCTTTCTGCGAGCACAGTTAGTTTAGGTAGAAACAAAGCAGCAGGTATCCAGAGTACTGCCAGCGAAATCTCCTATTTGCATACAGAAAACCAAAATCCACGGCTGTAATTCCAGAAAGGTACTGGAGATACCAGATGTCCCAGGGCAGGTCTTGAAATGGGGCAGACCTTGTCTCGCTCGTCCAGCTCTTTTCTCTCAAGCAGCTAACACTGTCAGAAATCCTCCCGTAGAGCGCGGGACTAAGCTGTGGGGCAGATTGCAGACTCTGGTATTCCTCTACAAGTGCTTGGTTTGGGCACAGTCATCCTCTACTGAGGCATGTTTTAAGCAAAAAATCAAAGGAAATGATGCATTTGGTGGGGTCTGTTCATCTTGGCTTCCTCCGGGTTTGATCAGGAGTCAAATGACTCTCCAGAGGTTGGGTCCCCAGGCAGCAGCGCTGGGATATGCGGCAGCAGCCCTGATGGGGGGCTGTGTGGATTCGGGGGTGCGGGCTGCCGATATTTGGGAACGGTTCAAAAGTGTGCTACCTGCAGAGAAGTGTCTTCTCCAGAATACCCAAATGGGACCGTGGCGAAATCTATTTAGCATCTCCCCTGTTAATGGGTAACGAGTGTTCAGTGGCTCACGCCGTTTCTTCTAGACACGTGCCTCTTGCCGGGGATCTGCTCTTTAACGGCCAGGGACTGGAGCGTGGGGCCCGTGTCCCTCTTTGGGACTCCTCGCAGGAACCAGCCCGCTTGGCAGGACACAGGGTGCCAGCCTGCAGGGACGTGATGTGTTATGGCATCACGGTGTGTGACAGTCTCGAAAATGCTGCCCAGATCCCTGGTAACGTCATGCATAACGCAGTCTGCCCTGTCCTCCCAGGCATGCACAGCTCACAGCAGTCACGGTGTCACCTGCTGCCCAATTCTCTCAGCCCTGCTTGCTGGCCTTTTGAGTGCAAGATTAAAAACCTGGCTTTAAGGGAAATGCGCTTAAAGATTTTTTTTTTTTTTTTCCTTCTGACCGTAGGATACTGCTTACGACAAACCTGAGCAAAGCGCAAACCATCACAACTACTATTCCGACGTCAATCACCAGCACTCTGGGACAATGAATGACCGCAAGCCAGCCACTCCGCCCAACGCCAAGCCATTCCCCTCAAACCCCAAGGTGCAGTACAGCGCACAGCCCCAAATGTACGACAGTGCATCTCGGAAGCTTTTGGCTGGGAACCGGGAGCCTGGCTTTAAACCCGGTGACCAGCCGTCAACAAATTCTGCAGCCATCCAGCCAGAGATTCAGAGAATCCTCCACGTTATGGGGGAGGCTGAACAGCTGGAGCAAGAGGTGGATGAATTTGTAGGAAAAAAGACAGATAAATCCTACCGGCTTCTGGAGGAGATGTTGACCAAGCTGCTGTTGGAACTGGATTCCATTGAGACTGGTGGCCAGGACAGTGTTCGGCAGGCCAGGAAAGAGTCTGTCCACAAAATTCAGGCCATACTGGAAAAACTGGAAAGAAAGGGATTGTGAAAGCACATCAGCCACAACACACAGCCTGTTGTTGAGGTTCCAAAGAGTTTTAGTTCTGTTAAATCTCAGCTCTTTCTGCTACGCACTATCGACAATGGAATAGCAATAAGCCCTGAGTTTAAAAAAACAAACAAAACAAAACCACCAACCCCCCCCCAACCCAGAAGCCCAGCCCCAACAAATAACTTGGCAATGGACAAAGTAAGAGAGGTCTGAAGCAGCAAACTGAATTGTTTGTTTGTTCCAGGCTTTAGAAAAGCAGAACCATCCGAGGTACTTAACGCTGTAGAGGTCTCCGTGGGGATCTGCATCCTCTTCATCAGCGGGAAGAAAATCACTGTACAAAGTTCCCCAAACCAGGCCCAATCTATAGGTGCCTCCTGCAGCCACAGCAGTTCTTTAAACAGCTGGAACACTGGTCAGATGTGGTCACAACAGTACTGCAACATGCAGCCACAGACCAAGACTCTGGGCTTGTCAGTCACTGCGTGTATTTTCAGCTTCAGCTTCCTCGCCATAAAAACTTGCGTGTCGTCGTGGGGTTTTGTTTGGTTTTAGTGCGCTCAAGCAGCTCCACTGAAGTGCTGCAGAAAGGGACCACGCTGGCAGCCCGGTCAATGCAAGCGGATGTCACGTCGTGCTGTTCCTCCTCTGTCGTGAAGAGGCAGTCCGTGGCGTCCCCCGCGGACACGGGAACGCAGCCTGGAAATCTCAGCTCTGCCACTGGAAAGGACGGGTACGAGCAGAGAACGATGTTAGAGCAGAGCAACCCGAAACGGCAGGATGCTCGGAAATGCTCTACAGGTCACTTGGGTAAAAATCCACTTTTTAATGGTAATGTCCTTCCACGTACTGCAAGTTTTGTATTCCACTGCAACGCCATACCGTGGCACTGTACAATACGGAGGGGAAGGGAACGGCTCAGCCTATGGTTAACCTTCTGGTTACAACATGTGAAGTGAATCATTACTGTGTGTGACGGGATAATAAACGCAGACGACTTTTAAATGTTATTTTGTAATTAAGACGTCTCAAAGTCTCTTTTCTTTAAAAAGAAGTTGTGGGCAAGGTTGTGTAACTTAGACTTGTCTGTAAGCCAAACACCAGCCAGGCTGTCTCGGTGGCTGAGGTTAGGGATAAATGCAGCAAGTTACCTCCGAGAATGCTTGTTTGGGGAGCACCCTGGGGCAGTGGCCCCCATCGCCTCCCAAGCGGTGCAGATGCTCCCGGAGCCTTCGGCCACGGCTCTGGGGCGGGTGGCCGTGTTTTGGAAGGGGTCTGGAAGGGATCTTGGCACGCCCGAGGCCGGGAGTGCCCTGACCGTGCACTCTGCAGGCTGACGGCCAGCCGATGTCCGGAAAGCACCCGGCAGGTCCCACATCATTCCCAGACGGGGCTGCGTGCATGGGACTGACCTTTGCAGCTCGTTGGATGTGTCCGTGATCGCGTGTGGCGGTCAGCCTGCAAAAACGGCCCCATCCGAGGTGAGCCAGGAGAGAGCTGAACGTCCTGGGATGGGTAAATGCTCGGTTGCTATTTTATTTCATCCTCTTGTCACGCAGAGAGCAGCCAGGCCAAGCTATCTGTGCTTCGGATGCAGCATGAGATCCGACTCTGAGGATCGGTGGCTATACTGGCAGATAAAGCAGATCACAATAAACAGCCTGATGCCCTGCGAGTATCCTGCACACAGAAAGCCACGGCCCAGCCCCAGTGAATGCCACCTTTCTTTCTCTGATAAAGGCAGCAGTGTCAGCAGCATCTCCAGGAATTAATCCGTGCTTTGGGTTTGTTTCTTTTTGTGAAAATACTCGTGGTAGGGATGGTTTCCACACAACCAGCCTTGCTACTGGTGGCTCTTTAAACCCAGAGGAATGAAGAGCAGCACTGTGGTGTCTCTACCCCTTTCATTTTCTCTTAAGGTTGAAAGTCTTGTTAAATGCTGCCTCTGATGTTCTGAAATCTTTCCCAAGAGACTGCTGTGGGTTCACGGAATTAGCTTGATACACTATTAACTTTATTTAGGTTTTTTGAAAGGGAATATGGGCAAGAAAAACCATCAACCACTCTGAAGAAATGCTTGGTGCAGGGGCAGAAAGCTGAGTCCTCGTGCTACAGGATTGCTAGCAGACTCAATTCCAGATTTATTGAGTCCTATTCTTCTGATCCTTTAGCATTTCCCACAAGGTTTGTCTATAAAAGGCTATGAAGGAGATGAAAAAGTAAAGAAGGAATGTAAGGACCCAAAGAGGCCTAACTTGTCACTCTCTAGAAAAGTCAGGAAGTGAAAAATCCAGCTGGCGGAGCGGGACGAGCTGCTGGGCTCGCAGTACACGCAGTACACGCAGTACACGCAGCCCGAACCACGCTTTGCAATAGGCAAAGGCTGCAGAGGAGCCTGTGCTCTTGTGAGGCGAAGGGAAGCTTGGGAGGAGAGTACTGGTGATGCGGGAGGGGAGAACGGCCTCTGCTGCATTTCTGCTTGGTGCTCAGGGCATTACTGAGCTCTGAAACCACCCGGAGCCGGCTCGAAGGCGCTCCTTTCTGCTGGAGGCAGATGCACGTTTGATCCCCGTAACTCACATTCAGGAGTGGAGCCAGCCCTGATGAAGAGTGTGACCGCCCTACCCCGCCGCTCCGCTCTCCAGCCGTGCCAGGTTTGGCACAAAGTCCAGGCCACAGCGTCACCGCGTTTGTGCTCTCTAAGGAATTACCAAAGAGCTCATTTCTTCCTCTGTTACCACATTTGTGTTTTTATTTGGTTGGCATGGCTGTTGAAATAAAGGTTTGGATTCCCTTTGTGGAGGATCTAGCCAAAGTCTGAAACTTGTTGCAAGAGATGGTGCGTGTAAGTCATACTTCAGCAGAGAAAGTGAAATCATTCAGCTCGTCAATCAGTGCATATTGACTTCTACAGCACGGAGAGCTGCTACAGCTGTAAAGGACAGCTCGGGGTGTAGGCAGTCCTCCTTCACACCCCTCCTAACAGCAGGGTCTCCCCCTGCTTTGCCAAATCAACCCCGTTATAAAACCACACCAAGAATGGGCAGAACTGCAGCTTTAACCCTGCACGCACCCCCGAGAGCTGCTACACGAGCACAGCGGCCGCCAGCCCTCGGGCAGGTCTCCCTCCCCGCTACCGATGGGCTTTCACAGCTCTTTCTGCTACTGTCACTTGAGCAAGGTGGCAATAGACAAACAGGGCACTGATGTGTCAGCCCTGCCGCTTTTTTGAGGACGCGGTGTTAGCAGAAGTGCTGCAGCAAGTCACTGCTCACAGGTACGTGAAAGGAAGCAGCCAGCAGCCAGCTTCAGGCAGTCTGGAATCCACGGAGCTGGCCGAAACTTTATTTTCTGTATTTGTTTCAGTAGCAAGAATTGCATCAGGAACAAAAGTGCATTGTTTATTGCATCCTGTTTGCTCTAACGCTCATTTCCCTCCCCTGTCAGTTGCCAGGGAAAAGGGGTAAGTAGGCTCTAGCTGTGCAAGGAGCAGCAATCCTGATACCTTGTAAACTCAGTAGCACTGCAATGCAGCAGCTAGGAGAGCAGAAAAAAACCGTACACGCAGCTGCTGTATCCCCAGTGCTCTCTGGACTGGGACAAAGGTTTCCACGCTGTGGAGACGTGGCAAGAACGACACCTTTATCTGCTCGTAAGAAAAACCGAAAGTATGTGCGTGGCATAGCAGCCAGGCAAAACTAGGGAGGAAGGAAGGAGGTGAGTTTCTTCTTTGGTGTTTTGGTGCTGAACCTATCAAGGTAACATATTCCTTTACAATATTTCCTCTTCCGGAGTTTTAAGTCCCCGTGTGTGGGAAGGACTTGGCAGAGGGTTATGTAAACCTCTAGTTAAAAGCACATGAAAGAACATTAAGAAGTGGGCTGAAATGGCAGGTTATCATTTCAGCGGGGCTGTTATTTGAACAGCTCTGTGAGAAGAGGTGGCTGCGTATGACGTTTCCGACTCCCTCGGCAGATGGTGGGTTTTACGTGTTTCCCCCAAAGCTGAGCCGAACTGAGAGCAGGGATCAGGGCATACCTTCCACACCGCAGCCTGCAGAACGCTCCCGCTGATGTAACCGCATCCGTCCCCGCTGCGTCCCCGCCGCCTTCCGTCTCCTTCAAAGCAGGACCAAAGTGGGTCACGGCTCGGACGGCGATCTGAAAGGAGAAAGATGCTGCAGCAGAGGCGCGGGCAGGAGCTGTGTCAGCACCGAGCTGGCGCAGGCCCTGCGCAGGCAAGGCTGCGCGGACAAGGTTTGCGGCCATTTGCTCTACGGATGCAAAACTGAGGATTTTAGCACTTCTGGCCGCTCATCTTCCTAGCCATGGCGGAGGTGAGCACTGGGATGACAATTCCTGGCAACTGGTTTATCTTACGGCATCCACCCACATGACAAAACCCCAAATTAGAAAGCGTGTCTCTGTGTTTATCACAAGGCTCGTCTCTACAGAAACCAAACTCTTATTCCGGGGTTGCCTGTCACTTCTGCAAGCAGCGCCCACCATCAGAAGAGGGTTTCTCAATCTCTGCTAAGGCGAAAGGGGCACGGAAGGATTGAAAAACAAACATTAAATCAGCGTCTCGTGGTTTCCGCTGCAGAGTGCTCTATGCCCAAGTGTTTGTCCACACCGCACGTGGGAGGCAACCAGCACGAAGGCACGTGCTTCCCAGCGATGCTGCGCCGACACCACGCACCCCTGCCCGCCCGCATCCAGCTTAGGGGCATAATGACGAGCCTGAAGCCAAGAGCTAGGCCAGAGAGTCCCAATTAGCACTGGCATCGCCTGCCTGCGATGGCGTTGGGCATGGATCCACTGGGGCCGCTGCCAGCTGCGAGGGCTGCGCATCCCTCCTGAGCGCTGCAGCTGCAGGCAGGGGTTGCACGCAGGGGCTGCAGGCAGGGGTTGCGGGCAGGGCTGTGGGCAGGAGTTGCAGGCAGGGCTGCGGGCAGGGGTTGCAGGCAGGGTTTTGTGCACCAGTGGCAGCAGGCAGGGCTGCAGGCAGGGCTTGCGGGCAGGGTTTTGTGCAGCGGGGGCAGCGGGCAGGGGTTGCAGGCAGGGCTGTGGGCAGGAGTTGCGGGCAGGGGGCTGCAGGCAGGGGCTGCAGGCAGGGGCTGCGGACAGGCGCCCGCTCCGTCCCCCGCCCGCCCCACTCGTGACGGCAGCCGCGCGGGGCGGGCCGGCGGGGAGCACCGCCCCGGGCTGGGCGGTCGCCGGGGCCGGGAGCGGGGCCTGCGCTGCCGGCCGGGCCGCGCCGCCGGAGGAGCCGCCTCGGGAGCGGGGGCCGCGGCGGCAGCCGGCCGGGCCGCGGGGGCCGCACGCCCACGGACACGCGTGTGCGGCGGAGGGGGAGGGGGGGGGGCGGGGGCCGCCCGCCGGGTCCGTCCCTCCGCGACCCCCGGGGCGGGCGGGCGCAGCCGCCGCGGGAGACGGGGGTTTTGCGGGAGCGTTTTCCCTTGGAGACGGCATAAGCATTTCCGAGGCTCCTGAAATTCGCCCACTCGCGTCTGCCGTGCTCTGTGGAGGAGCATCATGTCCGCTCGGGAGCAGCAACAGGCGCAGCCCCCCCTGCCCGCCGCCGCCCCCGCCTCGGAGGCCGCGGAGCTGGACGCGGCGAAGAGATACGAAGCCGTGGTTCCCCACTGGTTTTACTGCAAGGTCACGGACTCCAGGGAGCGGTGGGTCCCCTTCAGCACGCAGGACTCGGAGAGGCTGGAAGAGGCTCACGGCTCAGGTAGGGTGAAAAGACGCGTGGGCAGGGGCCGCCCCGTCAGGAACCGCAGATACAACTCCATCCAGCTCCACGGGTCGGGGGGTTTCGCGGCGCTGCCTTGCCCTCAGCTCCTAGCACTTCTATTTTTAAATTGCCCTTTGATTTTAAATACCCGGTGCCTGCTCTTAAAATCCCTGTGAGGAACCGGCCTGGTAAGGCCAAGGGGAGAGCATCAGGTGCGTGCTCGAGGGAAACGCTGTCCGGGTATCAGAGGGAAATTCCCTGAACACATCCATGGCTTCCACCTGGGATGCAAAATTTTCCCTCGGGAATGTTAAATTGGGACTTCTTTTGGCAACGTGCCTACTCCTAGAGCTGCGAACGCATGAATGAGCAAAGCTGTTTGGATGCATCGAATGCTCTGACCTCATTCATTTGATATAAGCTCTAAATTATATATAATCATACTGCAAAGCACCCTTCTGGTGCGGATGGGAGAGTGGTAGCAGGATGGCAGAAATTCCCCCGGGGAGATTTCTCCCGTGCGGACGCGCGGCGCTCTGCCTGCCTGCCTGCCTGTCCCCGGAGGGTGCTGCCCAGGCAGCGGGGTCTGCTCTGAGCGGCACCGCTTGCGATGAGGCCCTCGTGCTGCCGAATATCGCCCGTCCGTGCAACCCGCTGCCGGGACTGTGCTTAAGGCACCGCTGCTGCCGACGGCCGTGGGCAGAGCACCGATTGCCCAAGGTTGCTCCCGTCCTCCCTCTCCCAGGAAGCTTCGGATTAGAGGCCGTGCCGCTGGTCCTCAGCGCCGCGGCCGAGCCGAGCACAGCCTGGCACGGGGCGCTCTGCCGGCAGCCTGGCCGGCGGGCAGACCCAGCTCACAGAATTTTAAGTCTGTATCGGGATCTGTGCGGAGTTCTCCGTTTTAGAGGGGAATGGCTTAGAGACCTGGAGACCCGCACCTCCACCGTTAAGCAAAGCACTTCCCGGGGCCACAAATTCACGTTTTACCATCCAAGTGAGGCAGGAAGAGTCCATGTAAGCCTGTGCCCGAACTAGAGAGGAAGACAGTTGTAGCTTAATGCCTTCATCTTACCTTCAGCCTCTGGGGGAAGTTTGACTTGGGGCATCTCTCCTAGGACGTGCTTGGGTACGGAGAACATTGGTGTCTACTGCCATTGCTCATACATGCTGGTGTGTGCTGCCCACGGAAGATGCTCCAGTCTCATCCCTCTGTTCTGGCGTGGTATACAGCTTTCTGGTAGCATGCCTTTCTGGTCCTCTCGCAATTAATTTCAGGCCTTGGTTCCTGCAGGGAGAGACAAAGAAGATCTGGTTGTCCCAACATCGGGGGGTAGGTATGACGTGCATCTGAAGAAGAGGCAGCGCGTCGCAGTGTACTGGGAGGAGGAGGTATCTGAAGTGCGTCGCTGCACCTGGTTTTACAAGGGAGACAAGGACAATAAGTATATTCCCTACTCGGAGACCTTCAGCGAAGAACTGGAGGTAAACACGCCTTTCCTGGTAGCATCCATCTTGCCGAGAAGCATCTTGGCTTCTCATCAACAAACACTGGTCCCGATGTCCCAAACTCCTGCGGGGCAACTGGCACCACAGTCACGCCTGAGGACATGAACTCGAAAGAGGCTTTGGCATGGCGTTTTCGCAGCTGATTAACATAACTGCCAACACTGCCGCTGCCTCCCTCCCAGCCTGCTGTAGCTGGGCAGCCTCCCCTTCCTCCTGCCCTCGTCCAGCCGCGGCAGCATCCTTCTGCTACACGTTTAAGTGCCCGGGTGCTCTCGGCATGCCCTGCGGCCCTGGCCTTGCTCGCAGCCTCGCTCTAGCAGCTTTGCGCTGTTTTTTCTTGACCCTGCCTGCTCTAACTTCAGTTTGACTCTCCTTGGGAGAATCATCCTCGCTACGCTTATAGTTTTACCAAAGCCAAGGGAGCTGTGAATGCAAGAAAGAGAAATCATCATTACAGGGACCCACTGAACGCTATGTAGCGTTAGAGACTTCAGTGGTCTGTAGTGTTAATGGCTGGAGACTGTTCTTTGGAAAGATATATATGTAGAGATATATAGATATATGTACAAAAATATACATCTTTACAATAATCTGTATTCTGATGTAGAAAAAATACAATTCTAAATCGATGGGGAAGTCTGCTGCTGCTATTATGGTGGGGGCTCCTTGGAAACTCTCCAGCGGGTGATGCTCAGATGACCCCACTGCTCCTCCAGCTTGAGCTGGCTCATTTCTCTGCCTCTTTCGCAAAGTGTGTTGATAAAGAGATACCGTAAAACGGGTGGGGAATGTCCCAAGTGTTGAATATTCATGGGAATACCTTCCGCTGACTGACAGAGGGTGTTCTTTTCCTCAGGAAGCTTACATGATTGCTGTGACCCTGGATGAGTGGAAGAAGAAACTGGAGTCCCCTAGCAGGGAAATCATTATCTTGCACAACCCAAAGGTGAGGAGGGCCTGGCGTGCTGACCAGCAGGGACATCCCTTCAGTGCTCTTGAGGGCCTGTCTTTATTCTGTCTTTATGCTCTGGCTTTATGCTGTTTCTATTAACCACGTCTGCTGAGAAATCAGTTCTGTCCAAACGGCATTCCCCTCGCCTACCTGCGCCAGAGCAGAGGGCAATGCCAGCAGAGAGTCTGCTTCACGCCTTAACGTTTCTTTTCAACACACCTTTCACTCTCCTTGTGCAAAGGGCTCGTACCAGCGCGGTTAAACATCGCGGTCCGGTACCACCCCGTATCACCTACCAGCTGTTGCAGCAAAATTTCTCCTCTGCTTAACCACGGTGTGCAGCGCAGCTTAATGACAGGCTCTCCTTGTTTACAAGCTGATGGTGCACTACCATCCGGTTGCCACCTCCGATGACTGGGGCTCAACTCCTACGGAACAAGGTCGACCTCGGACTGTGAAGAGAGGAGTAGAAAACATCGCTGCCGAGATCCCCAACGGTGAGCTCGCTGCTCCCTCCCTTCCACCCATCCAAAGCTACAGGGTCTGTTTTCCAACCTGTTTTCTCAAAAAGACCGACAGAAGCTTCCATGATCCTTTAAATGAAGGGCACATCTACAAATTTTGTGCCAAAAGGAACCGAATGGTTTTCAGAAACCTTCCTAGAAGCAGAGAGCCCGCAGCCTGAGCGAAGGCGCAGAGGAGGCAGACCCATGGGGTGGAGGCGGTGCGCTTCCAGCTCCTGCACTGAGACCAGAGCTGTTGAAAGCACTGCGGTCCTGAAATTACCCCTGAGGTCTTGGCCTGTGTGTTCACAAAGGAGGAGTTTCTTTCCGTGGTAGGGACACGGGGGTTTATCACTTACCTACGTGCAGGTGACTTTCTGGCGCGCGTGCTCTCCCCGTCTCTGAAGCTGTGCGTCAGCTCTGCCCCCTCCCAGCTGTCCCAGAGCTCCTGGTCAGGCCTCAGGATTTGTCCCCGTGGTGAGGACAGGCAGTTACTCCCATCTAACCCCTTCATTTTCCACGCCTGCATGCCTTCAGGAAAGTGCGTATGCAAACTAAAGTGCGTGGGAAGTAGAGAACAAGACGTAACTCCACCGGGTGCCTACCTGAGAGACGCAGCTACGCCGCGGCCGGGTGGCTCAGCAGAGCAGGCTGGGCACAGGGCAGCTGGACCGAGGCCTCCTGGTCCTGCCCTCTCCCGAGCTGAACGTGCCCCACGGCCGGGTGGAGGTGAATGGCGAGGCCCATGCACTCCCGCTGAAGCGAGGACGGTGACAGAAGCGGGGACGAGCTGCCTCGCCTTTCTCTACTGTCCCATTGGTCTGGACCCATCTGGTGGGCAGCTGAATTTAGCAGGACAAACAGTTCAGAAACGTGAGAAATCCCACCACCCTTTAGGCGTAAAATCCAGGCGTTAACTCAAGGTTTTTTACCTGGCTGAGGTGAGGATGGGAGGCTCAGCCTGCAGAGTTTCAGCGGGTCAGTTCCCCATTAAGCGATGTCTCCTGCAGGGCCTGTGCTCTGAACTCTTCTTTCCTCTTTAGGAGAGCCACTGCAAATTGATCACCTGGTTTTCGTGGTGCACGGGATCGGCCCAGCGTGCGACATTCGGTTCAGGAGCATCATCCAGTGCGGTAGGTGTGGAGCCCGGCCGGGGTGCTCTTTCCATACGCTGCTTTTAGCAGAGCCGGTAAACCCTCATCTGCATGGACAATGGGAAACGCTGTCGGAGTGCATTCAAACCATCCCGACGCTCACGTTGGCAAGCTGCGCGGTCGAATTTGCTGACTGCACTGGGGAGCGTGAATGCAACACTCACTAACCCGTTAAATCCCACCATCTGGAAAGGTTTGGGCAACCACTTTTCATCACCGTGTTCTGCTGCTGCTCAAAATAGTGAGTTTCCCAAATTGGATACAGATTTTCCAAGTAACTGTCTAAACCTGCTAAACTAATTAGTAACCTGCTCAGTCTATTGCTACGGGTTAATCTCACTGGGTGAAGTCTAAGAGGCAACACCCCACCCAGCAGCCTCTGGAGTGATTTTGGACCAAAACCAGGGACGCTGCTTCTGGCTCAGGAAATCCCCAAACTGCAAATGCCTGGGGGTTAGGAGAGCGCGCGAGAAGGATCGCGGGTCTTACAGGCTCCTCTAAGCAGCCGCTGTCGATCAATGCTGGAGACAGGGTACTAAACCCAGTAACTCTGGTCTGACCTGTTCATTATTATTTGCTCAGAGTGCTTCAGTTCTGTCGGAGAGGTGATCACTGAAACTGCCTGGATGCCCGACATGATTTAACTTGTAGAAATCAAGGGAGCTGGGATTTTTCACAGCAGACTGTCTTTAGTTCCTACAAAATAGACCTTTGTTTTCATGCAGTCTGTTCTTCTATATGTTCATCTGATGAAACTATTTTCAAGGCTGCTGACCGTCAGGAAGGAAATCAGCCTTTCTCCCTTAGACCTGAGTAATTTCAAGTTCACCTCCTCCCTTAGGATTCCCTTTCTAACACGTGCATCTTCGCAACAGATTTATTTTTTTAAAATTCCTAAAAGTACCTTTCTTATCCTGACTGCTGTGTTAAAGCCCTGCCCGTGTGGAAAGGAGGCTTGTTACAGATGGGACAGCGAAATCCAGTAAACACACGTGTAAGGACATGGAGCCTTCCCCTGATCTTGTAGTTAAAGATTCAAGGTCTTAGGGTAACAGCAGCAGATTAAAGACCCTGGTGGGATTTCCCCTGGTAATGATCTTTTCTTTTATCTTATTAAGTGCTGTTGATGCAGCAGGCTTGCCCTGTGGATCTCAGTAAGAGTTCATGCTCTTTTCCAGTGAACGACTTCAGGAATGTTTCCCTGAGCATGCTGCAAGCGCACTTCAAGAAAGCCCAGGAGCAGCAGCAGATCGGCCGGGTGGAGTTCCTGCCTGTGAACTGGCACAGCTCCCTCCACTCCACCGGTGTGGACGTGTAAGTGTCCTGGACAGCCATCTCCTCCGGTGCCGGTGTCCGTGGGAATGGCAAAGCGCACAGCCAGCCTCCTCCCGCGTAAACTCTGCTTTTTCTGGTGGCCACCGCAGGCAAAGGGAAAGCTGTGAGTGTTTAGGGCTGTGAGCATGCCGGGGTACGCAGGACAGACGGGGTCCCGCAGAGCACCTCCGTGCCAGACCCTGTCCCCACCGTCTTTTTACAGCCCTGTTTTGCAGGGCACAGCAGGTGCCTGCTCTGATCAGCATCCAGCCGGAGAGGAGAGGCTTCTGCCTTTCCCTGGCTAACATCAGGAGGGACCGTGGACACCCACGCCTTGCTAAAGGCCTCTGGAAACTGGAGTACCCAGTTTCTGCCCTCAAGCGCTGCTCTGCAGCGTCCTAGGAAGGGGAGAGAGCAGGTTAAGCTGGGGAGAAGGCCAGGCTCCTTACTCCTGCCTGGAGTGTAAGAGCACAGGCTGTGCTCTGCCTTCGGTCTTGGCACGAGCTGAGGGTCTGCATTACAACATCACGTCCTTTGAGATGGCGGCAACCCTTTTCTGAACTTACATTTTGCTTTAGAAACGTGGTGGGGTTCACTGGCACCCCTAACTGCAATTCCCCCTCTCCTCTTTTCCCCCCGTAGCGACCTGGAGCGAATCACTTTGCCAAGCATCAATCGCCTGCGTCACTTCATCAACGACACCATCCTGGACGTTTTCTTTTACAACAGCTCCACCTATTGCCAGACCATCGTGGACACGGTGGCATCCGAAATGAACCGCCTGTACCAGCTCTTCCTGCAGAGGAACCCGCTCTTCAAAGGGGGGGTCTCCATTGCAGGGCACAGCTTGGGTAAGGGGTCCCGTGAGCGTCACCGTACCGTGGGAGCAGGGAGGGTACTGGTCTTTCGTCCCAGAAAGGAGACGGCTCGGGGCTTTTCCCCGATGAGGTGCTGATGCTCTGTCTGCCTGCGCCTGGTTTCTAGGGTCGCTCATTTTGTTTGATCTCCTGACGAACCAGAAGGCTGCTCCCGAGGAGGACGAGCACAGCGAAGAGGTACGGGCTCTCGGGCGGTGCGCGGACCCGTGGGGTACTCCCGCAGCACTTGCACGGGCAGCTGCGCCGGTGCAGCGTCACACCGACCTCCCGCTTCTGCGGCTGCTTGGGGAAGGGGGAGAGACTCCGAAATGCATGGGAGAAAATCAGTGAGCAAAAAGCACGATCCCTGATGGCTCTATTCACAGGGGTCCAGGACAACCTCAAGCAACAGGGGTATTGAGGAAGTAAAAGAAATCCTGAAGAATCTGGAGCTGTCCGAATATTGTGATGTTTTTGAGAAGGAGAAAATGGACAGGCAGGCACTGGTAAGGAGCTCTCCTGTTTTGCTGTCTCTTGTGTTTCTTCCTTGCTTTTCTTCCCAGTCCTCCCACCCTGTGCACATCTTCCTGGTACTGAGTCACTCGCACACGAAATGTCTCCGAGGAGTGCAGCAGGAACAGAATGACAGGGAACAGAAATACGTCACCACGCACACCTCTCTGCTCCTGTACTAACATCTGGGTTGCTTATTTTCCAGTTCTTGTGCACAGAGAAAAACCTTAAAGAAATGGGAATTCCTTTAGGACCAAGAATGAAGATACTTCATTACATCAGCTCCAAGACGGAGATGCAGGTTTGTCTTCTGCACGGCTTGTGTTCATCCAGGTCACATCCCATCGCTCTCAGACAAGGACCACCCTTCACCACTTACAATCAGCCTGGTACCCGGGATGCGAGGCCTCAGTCCCTGAGCACCCCGACCCCCTCGTTCCTGGCCATCCTTGCTCAGGCAGCTCGCACGGGCTCGCGTTTGGCTGTGGCGAGCTGCTTGCTGCTCCCGTGCGTTACGCTGGTGTTACAGGTGTTACCCTACTGCAGCATCACTTTATCCCGTGGCCTGTAAGGGTGATCGCAGAGCAGGAGGACTTGTTAACGGTGGTAGAGACTGAAGTTAGTGATGCCAGCTAGAGAGGCGGTCGCCTGGGGAAGGATGGTGCTGCCAAGACTGTCCTGGTTCTGGAGGATATGGGATGCCGGGCAGTTTGCTGCCTCACGTACTTGCTCACGGGTGGGTAGGACGGGCCGTGGCGTGGGCTCGCTGCAGGAGCCGTGCTAGCGGGGTTTCCCGGTTGTGTTGCTGCAGGACCAGAGTGCAGCAGCTCCCGGGCACAGCGGGGAGCGGGGAGCAGAGCCTGGGTCCCCACCGCAGCGTGACCCGGACAGCACAGACAATGGCAGCAATTGTCAATACCGGGATGTTGGCTTAGGACAGGTAACTACCGAGCTCGGCACCATGCTCTAACTGCAACAACGAGGTGCTCGTAACTCCAGCATGGAGTTTGTCTCATGAAACAAAACTGAATCTCCCTCTCTCCTAGGTCTCGGCAAACTATCCTCAGCTAAACTACAAGCCCACCATCTTCTTTGCTTTTGGGTCTCCCATTGGGATGTTTCTCACGGTGCGAGGAGTGAAGCGGATCAACCCAAACTACAGCCTGCCCACCTGCAAAGGCTTCTTCAACATCTTCCACCCTGTAGGTATAAGAACCAGAGCCTTCCTGCGTGAGACGCGTGGAGCACGAGCCCTGGCTCACTGTCCCTGTCCTCCGTACAGTTTGACCCGGTGGCATACAGGATTGAGCCCATGATCGTCCCAGATCTGGAGTTTGAGCCCATGCTGCTGCCTCACCACAAGGGCAGGAAGAGAATGCACCTGGGTAAGGGAAGGAGCAGCCCCTCTCCCCCTGCCCTGGGCAACTGCTGCAGCCCCCAGCCCGACACCGACCCCTCCTGCCTTTCAGAGCTGAAAGAAGGGCTGACTCGCATGAGCGTGGACCTGAAGAACAACTTGCTGGGGTCCCTGCGGGTAGCCTGGCAGTCCTTCACTCGAGCCCCGCTGCCAGCCGTGGAGGCGGCGAGTACCGACGCCGAAGCGGAGGCAGAGGCCGGTGTGGAGAAGCAGCCAGGTCGGTGGTGCGTGCGGGGCGGCGGGGAGCCGGGGATGCAGCATTGCGACCCGCCCACGGAGCAGCGTGCTCGGGCTCCCTGCAGCCACGCCGGCGAGGTGCCCATCCTGGCATCAAACCCAGGCGCTGCTGCCCTCTTCTGTGCTCAGCAAAGGGATGCCTTTGAGCTGCGTAAGCACTTGGCTCTCCAAATGCTGTGGCCTTCCCTTTATTGCCTGATGAAAGGGGAGCAGAGGCAGCCTGCCTGGTCAGTAACGGCCTTCTGGGGGTCTCAGCACCCCACATCCCTTTGTAAGCCTGCCAAGCCCGTCACCCTTCTCTAGCTGTCTCTTGCAATACTCTTGTCCAAGAGAGAGCCCTGGGGGGGAAGGACCGAGCACTTAAGCTGCCTCCCCTCTGCAAGAGCCCGCGGTGGGGCGAAGGGAGGGCACGGTGATGCTGTTGCACTTCCATGGCTGCTGGTGCCCCTGAACCACGCTGCTCTTCTTCGTTCCTTCAGACCCAAAGCCAGACGAGGCCCCCGCAGCAGTGAAGGAAGAGGCCTCCCTCATTAATGTGGGGAGGCTGAACGGAGGGAATCGCATAGACTACGTGCTGCAGGAGAAGCCAATAGAGAGCTTTAACGAGTATTTATTTGCACTACAAGGGCATCTCTGCTATTGGTAAGCTTCTGCATAATGGTCAAAGCTTCAAATTCATGTCTGACGTAAGCAGAACGCCATCGTTTTTAAAGCCAATGTAATAAGAAAAGCCTTAACTGAGTAAACAAGATATGCTCCTGCCTGTAACGCAGGCAGAGCGGGTGGGTAGGGACAGAGGAAGGAGACCATTGTCGTTCTCCTGGTCCAGTACTGCCTGCATTTGCTGAGCCCTGCATCTATCCCATAACCATCACGGATGACCTGACAGAGCGGAGGGAAGTGTCTCCCTCCAATTCCCATGTCCTCCTCCTCCTCCAGGGAGTCGGAAGACACCGTTCTGCTGGTTCTGAAGGAGATCTACCAGACACAAGGCATTACACTGGATCAACCTTTGCCAGGAAGCCAGTGACCAACCGGTGCTGTTCCGGCCGCTTGATGTAAGTCATCTTGCCTACACCTTCCTTCCGAATTTCCTAGGGCACCTCAGAGGACATCTGGTCCGTTTGACGGAAAATATTCCTTATTTACAGTGCTATGCCTAAGGCAGGAGTTTGTGTCGGGCTTTTTCTTTGGCCAGTTGGCATGTTTGGCTTCTCTCCTCTTACCCTGCACATAAGCACTATCGGACACGAGGAGAGCTAATGAACCGCTGCTGACAAGGGCAGCAGCAACTGCGCACGCTACGATCAGTTCAGTCCACCAAGGGAACGACCAGATGCGTGGCTCGTACTCCGAGCCTCCCGGGCTAAACATTTCTTATAGACAGGTAGTGAACCAGAGCGTGGACCCTGCGGTTCTTGCAGGGGTACTTTCACCCTCTGCTGCTAATTGCTGGCCGAGGGTAGACAAGGGGTAAGGCGCACCCTTATGTTTTTTGCCCTCAAAGCCTAACGCTGGTAATTGCTGGGTACGGGAGGCGGGGCTGGGTGGATTTTGGTCTGCCCTAGTGCAGCTATTCCTATGTTCTCCTTTTGCCTTCTTAGATCCAATTCAACTGAGTACTCACCAGGAAAGTCCAGATTTCTTCTCTGCCTTCCTCTCTCCTCTGCTGCTGTGTCCCCCGCATGCCGCTTCCCAAGTACTTGCTGCTACCTGGAGATAAGGATGATTTTCCTCCATTTTGGGTAGGGGCGGGGGGGAAAAAACATCAAGGGAAAACACTTCTGCTCAAACACACACAGCACTTGCACTGTGACTCCCTGTGGCAACGTGTACTTTCAACCCTCCACCTTGTACGTTATCACACTAGCTCCTCTAGCACCGAAGCAGACTCGTTGTCTGGGCTAGGAACGGACATTGAGGGCCTGACTCTGCTCCTGGCATAGGGAGGAAACTTGCAGCTTGTGACCTTGAGGAATAAAAGCCTTAAAGACGCAGCGTGGAGAACGCTATAGCAGCCTTGTCGAGCGAAGGAGATTGCTGACTTCTCCCTGCCCTAACACAGAGCACCAGGCACAAGGACTGTGATCTTTGGGAGGTGAAGCCCAGGGCACGGGCCTCTGCTGTTAAGCGAGCAGGAATGTGTCTACCAGCCATTCTCATCTCCTTGAATTGCTGCTGCATGGTTTGTGCACCCATGGGTCGTGCCAGGCAGGACTGCCCCATGAAACAGCTCGTGAAAGCGGCATGTTTGTGTGTGCTTGACCCAGGCGCTCCTGCCTGCTGTAGTGACTTCTCAGCATCCTCACCCAGCCCACGGCAGCCAACAAACCAAGGGCCTCCCTGAGGCACTGCCTGCATCTTGCGTAGGACCAAGCTAGTGGCCAGGTGTAACTGTACGGGAGGAAAGCTTCACCTCCAGATCACGCTACAGCTCTGCTGGGGGAAAGCAGCTGCTCCCCAGCAGCATCCAGGCAATTTGAAGGTGGGGAGGGACAGCCCTCCTGTGCTTTGCAGGGGCATGGAGCAATGCTACCGTCCTGCTGCGGTGTGGCTTTCAGGGTGGCTCCAGGGATCTCATGCCAGCCAGGCTCCAGTCGTTGTTTTTGGTTTTAAATACACAAAATGCAGCCAGTGAAGTCGGAGCCCAGATCCGTAGGGTCTGGCCGCTGTCCCCAGGACCCCACTGAAGAAAGGACACCAGCTCTGCAGGCAGCGCAGCCTGCAGGTGCCCGTGGCGTGCTAGCTCTGCTGCGAGGGGCACGGGGCCAGAGAGCCTCCGGTGACCCCCCCTTGCCACCCAAACCTCCCAGGCTGACTCGTGGCTGGGCTGAGGCTGGAGCCTCGGGGCAAGGCAGAGGCAGAGCTTCAGTGACGTGTAAGGTCGTTGCTGTGACAGCCTTTGGAAAGAGCCAAGCCACTTTCCCTCCCACTGACTTTTGCCCTGCATGGGGTAAGGAGCCTTTTTTCCACAGCCTGTTTGTTTGTCCTCCGTTGTACTACATTATTTGCACTACTGGAAAGGTTTTGTTTGCAGCCTACAGCCCTCCTCCCATCCCAAAGGAACTGAAGCTGTTCTTTACCTGACTGCAGAAACAGACATGCTGCTCAGTCTGCGCCTGAACTACTGACTGCTAAAGCATCTCCTACGAGAGCAGGAAAAGGAACAGTCTTAACACGGGACACTCTCATGATCAGCTTTTTAAGTTATGCACTTTGTAAAAAAAAAAAAAAAAGTTAAGTACATTTTAAATGTTATTTAATGTCTTTTCCAGTAAAAGCCAAAATAAATAAGTAGATGACCGTGGTGTGTGCATGTTTGGGGGGAGAGGGAGGGGAGGGGGTTGAAGAATTCACACGTGCACAATTTTAGGGGAAAGTAAAGCTATTTCTGTAACTTCTATTGAAGGGCTTACGTGGCCCAAACTGCAGATGATAGGATGTGTTTTCCTTACTGTCACATCCCGCGCTTGGCAGAGGCAGACGTGCCTCGCTCTGCTACAGCCTCTCCTCTGCTGTTTGCACGTACATGCACCTGATCAAGGACACGCTTATCTGTGGAGGAGACCAGTGACAAGTAACTACTTACAACAGTCCTGCCAGACAGCTGTGCCTTGGATTTCTCAGCAGCACTCTACCCTTCCACTGTCTGAGAAAACAAACCACGGTGTAGAGAAACAAGCCCCTCTGAAGGGATGCCTTCAGACACCATTTCATTTTCTGCTGATTGTCATCTCTTTACAACCGTATTAAAGCTGCAAGGAAAGAGATACAAAATAAACACCCACCTAGAAACCCCTGCAGACACACCAAAGGAAATGGTTTATACAGCAATAAAACCAGGCCTTGAAGTAAAGTTTTTAGTACCACAGCTCATTAAAAAAATTAAACTCCTTTATTTGGCAAATTAGAAAAAATCAGGGCTAGCACAATAATACAAATAACGATCATGCTAGTTTCATCTTCCCTCTCCCCCACTTAATCCATGGTTAAAGATTGCAACCTCACGCTCACTACTCCAAATTAGCTCAGCTGTAATTGAAAAGACGGACTTAAACCCGGCGCCAGGAGCAGGTCCTGCACTTCATTTCGACGTACACTTCCCATGAGAAGGGATGGGGCAGCTCGGCCAGACTGAAGGGAGATGACTGATGGTGCTTTCCAGACTGGACACAGGACCACCCACCGGACGGGGCACACCGGGTTGTCACATTTTTCCAGTTCTTGCTTCAGGACCTTTCGTACCCGGGCTGTCCACCCGCAGGCTCGCAAGCTGAGTGCCTCGCTCGCTTCACAGCGGGCTCGAAGGGAAGGACGCCTACAAAATTCGGTTAACGAAGCAACGCAGGCCCCTGAGCAGGACAACTTACCAAGCACTGCAGGGAACGCCTGCTTGGGTTTCAGGTTCATCCTCATTTGAGCCACTTGCAGACCAACCTCCCCAAAGCCTTCCCCTGCCCTAGCACTCAAGGAGCAGCAGGAAAGGTGCCGGCAGGACAGAGCCTGTCACTATATATCCAGGTGAAAGCTGGAAGCTGCAAGCTTTTCTTGGTGCACCGGCAGTTGTTTGGATTTGTACAGAAATGGTTTGTGGCACATGGAGTCCATCAGAGGAGGGTAATACTGCCTGTAGCAGAGGTATGCAAGCACGAAGCCGATCGCTGAGCCAACCAACACATCTGCAGGCAAGACCAGAGGAGAATTAACTTCCCTTTACCCTCACAATCCTCGTCAGTGAATTCTCCAGCAGGCAGCTTTTCAGCCTGCTCAGAGCTGAGCTGGATCGGCAACTTGACCCTTGGCTATAAAACTAAGCTTGGCATGTATTTCAAAAACAAAAAGAAAGGCATCATCACCTTGCAGGCAGCAAAAAAATTACCACTGGAGGAGTAATCAAAAAACCCAAGTTGCCGTCGTGGGCTCTGAACTCCTCTGCAGCAACACGGACCCTCCCCGCGCTCAGAGTGCCCCCGCTCAGGGCACCCAGTTGTGCCCCCGTCCAGGTCCGCAGGCAGACGCCAACCCACCTTGCCAGTGGTGCTTGTAGTCACAGGTGCGGGACACGGCGATGAGGGTGGCGAGGAAGAGTGGGAGGAGGAAGGCGCAGAGCCGCAGAGCCCTGCCTCCCCGGCCGGGAGCAAAGCAGTGCACCTTCCCAGCTACATAGAAGGCAGAGAAGGCGAGACCAGCGAAGGCGACTGAAAGAGAAGCGTGTTGCTTCAGAAACGGCTCCGGGCTCTGCCGTCAGCCCTCAGCCAGACCTTCACCCTCTCCCCTGCTGCAGTGGAGGGGCTGAAAGAGGATGTCTGTCCTGCCCACATAAGCCAAAGGAAGCATCAGCTTGTGAGCGATAAAGGAGCTGTAGAAGCTGGTACTTGGCAAGCATCCCTCCTCCGAGGAGTTACAGACAGCTTCAGCTTCAGATTGTCACCCATCGCTTTGCAGAGGGAAAGCTGAGGCCCCCAAACAGGCCAATGAACATAGCCAAAGCCACAGCGTGCATGAAAGCAAACCCAAGCTGCCCTCCCCACGGGCTTCTGCTCACCACGGTTCATCGTCTGGGGCTGCAGCGGGTAAGGGACATGGAAAACTTACACGAAGCGTGTCCACTGGGGAAGCTTTTGCGTCCCTCAGTCACTATGCCAGGGTCGCCTGTGCACACCAGCTCCGGGTTTGCTCGTCCATCGGGGAAGCATCGATAGAAGAAGTCCGGCCGTGGCCTAGGGCAGAGAACAAAGCACGTGGCCATCAGGCGTGCAGCACACCCAGCACGGTGCTCAGCAGACATCTGAGCACCCAGCCCTCCCACGGAGCACCCACATGCGAATGCAGTCGCCAGCCAGCTTGCGCAGCTCCCTCCACTGCACAAAGGGAAGGCGGCGAGAAATGCAAAACCGAGCATCGCACCCAGCTCCGCTCCTGCCTGGGCAGGCAGGGCTCGGCAGGCGAGAGCCAGGCTGCAGCAGCACAGCCCCACCGGCCCACCGCTGCTCGGGCAGGACCCGGCTTAGACCCTGAGGATTAGCACTGCGCTCATCCTCCCCGTCCAGCCCAGCGGAGCAAATGCCTTACAAGAACTGAATTCCCACGCGGCCTCAACGTGCCCCGGTCGCGCAGCCGGCGGGCACACCGGAGCAAACCTCTCCGGCTGCGGCTGGGCACAGGTAACTTTTTGCCACCCTGACCGCGTGGCCCAGGGATATGAAACCATCCCGTCCGTTCCCTGTGCACATGCCAAAGCGCTCCTCCTGGCACAGGCCTGAACAAGCCCACCTAAATGATGCTCAGAGACAGCAGGTCCTCGCCAGTGTTTGTTCTAATATTTAATTGTCTTTACAGCTAGAAAAAACACATTTTTTCCAGGCTGAGTACGTCCAACTTCAGCTTCTGGCCCTTGCTCCTGCTATTGCAGCTCTACCACTGCTCTGACTTGGTTCCCCTCCCCGCACAGCGCAGCTCGGAACGAGCCAGTTTCTCACCTTCCCACAATGAGCTTCAGGGCATTTGTAAAAACCCCGTTCAGGGCGAGAGCAAGGCTGGCAGCTAGGAGAGAGCAGAGAGGTCACGTCAGCATCGTCCCCACCTGAATGTGCAGCTTCGAGGCACATTCAGGCACAGGCGGTGCTCAAACTTCAGCCGGAGCCACACAGCTCGGCTTTGATACCCCTGGCACAACACTTGTGCCCCAGCAAGAGCAAAGGACTCATCCGTGAGACCCCTGGCTCAGCCACAGCATCAGGACAGACCCCTCGGGGGGCTGCAGCTCTCCGGGATAAGAAGGAGCTCACCTAGGCAGGCTTCCCGCGTGTCTTCTCGGTCGGCATTCATGAACACCCTTGCCAGGACAATGAGCAGTAAGGGAGACAGAAATGCGATGAACTGCCACAAAATGAGAAGGTCGTTAGGTGTCTGTTAGCGAAGCAGATTTAAGCGCTCTCACCAGAACACAACAGCAATTGCTCACAGAGACTATACACCTTCCTTCCCCAAAGCCAAGCAGCAACCTGTCCTCTCCAAACGCTACACTTCTGTCAGAAAGCAAAACCACCCCCAGCTGTATTTGCAGCAAACCCTGGCTAACCCCGTGCTCCCCAGAGCATGGCTATTCCTCCTGGTTGTCATCCATCGGCAGCACCTCACGTACAAACACCCACGGGCTGCTGGACGTCGCCTGTACCAAAGCATGAGAAAAAAACACCCACCCCAGGCAGCAAAAATAATGCAGCACGCTAAAAAGCCCCTCTCTGCATCCCACTCCTTCCCGTGCTTTACCCACTCAGTGCACACACTCAGCAGAGCAGCGGAGCCTTCCCTCCTCCGAGTGAAGCCCAGCACATCCTCAAGCTCTCAAATAGCCCCTCTGGCACGAGAGTGCTGCTTTGGCTGGCTTCATGTCACCCCTGCCTGCAGCTCCCTCCCCTCCTGCTTTCGGGCATCCCTTCGCAGTACCGGCCACAGCACCCCAACTCTCCCCATCCCTGCAAGCACAACGATTAGCTCTTTGTCAGCAGCGCCCATGCTGCTTGTCAGCAAAAAATAGAGGAGCCGCTGACTCAGAGAAAACCCGTTACCATTCATAAGATCTCAGCAGCGACTGCCGCTGCGGGATTTCACCCCGGGGAGGTCCCCGGTGTGTCTGACGGGCTCCCAAGCAGTCTGCTACCACCTGAAGCCTGGCATACGTCATGCTTTACACTGCCAAATCCAAACGCTACATCGAGGTTTTGTCCTTTCACGTTTAGTGCCTACCTCTTGCAGAAAATCAACAGCGTTATTTGCTAAGAAATAGCAAATTTCTTAGCCAGGAGCCACCCCATGTCACCGCAACACCCCTGCTTCAGTCCCCTTTAAGGGACTATTGTCTACTTGAAATCCAGCACTGACAGTTTTATACTAAACCCTTTTGACACTAGAGACCTAGGGAAAACATTTTTACGATAAAATTATAATAAAACTTTGCTGAAAATAGCTGCTTTCAAGCAAAATGTTCCCTGATAGTGAGAGAGGGGCTATCCTCCATGGTCCTAGTGATCTGGACATGAAATTGATGGTGAACAAGAGTAAAAAGCCCCCACTAGTTTTTATAAACTTAGTTAAAATCCCAAAGACAACCCTGGATGGTAAAGCCTAAAGAGACGACAAAAATGACTGTCAGTGTTGTCCAGTCTGCAATAACACATTGCACTTTCAGTAACACGCAGTAAGAACTACCGGCACTTGCAGTACAAGTCGTTTAGCTCGCAGCTTTGCTTTAAAAGGATCGTTTCTAATTGAAGAAAAACCCAAGCACACGCAGGAAGCCGCTGAACTTACAAACATGGGGACGGTGGGTACGTGATCCACCTCTACGTAGGGGTTTCTATAAAGCCACATCTCTTCGGGCTGCACCACGCGCTGGAAGGGAGGCAGGAACTCCATGATCCTGGAGAGGAAGAAGCGAGAAGCCCGACGTGGGCGGCTGCCCCCGCAACCTGCCGCGGGCGGAGCGGCGGGCGGGGGCTCCGTCCCCCGCCGCCGCAGGGGCCAGGCGGCCTGGGAGGCTCCGGGGGTCCCGGCCGCTGCCCCCGGCCCGACGGCCCCGGCCGCGCTGCGGGAGCGGCTCCTCCGCGCCCCGCGGGAGGGCCGAGGCGGCCGGGCCGGGCCCGGGAGCCGCCGCCGCCGCCGCGGGGGCAGCGCCCGCCGCCCGCACTCACGCGAAGGCGGCCAGCAGCAGGGCCCGCACCGCCGCCTCCGCCGCCAGCTCCGCCGCGCCGCCCGCCCGCCGCATGGCCGCCCGCCGGCCTGGCGCCGCCGCCCGGGGCGGGGCGGGGCGGAGCGGCGCGGCCCGGCCCTTCCCCTCCCCTCCGCGGGAGCGGGGAGGCCCCTGGCCCCCCCAGCAGCGCAGCCGGCCCGGCCCTCGCCCGGCCCCCGGCCCCGGAGCGGGAGGCCGAGCCCCTGCCGCCCGGCCGGCGAGAGGGATGGAAACGCCTGTCGTCGTTGGAACATTCAGAACGATTTATTGAAGTCAACCTCAAGCAAAAGTTCAAATCAGTGGAATGTCATTAAAAACCTTTCCAAATGAATCCTCACGGAAGCAAAACCACATCTGAATTCCAAAGTATTTGTAAAATAAAAAAGGCAACATCTCAGTAAATATAATGTACAAAAATTATATGTTCCTACCATCACACACATTCAGTAAGAAGCTAAAATATTACAGGCAATTCTAGGTACACTATAACTAGTCGACAGTAAGCTAGCTATATACAGGTTAACCAAGCTTTACAGGTTTCACACTATGCAAGAGAACATAGGCCGAACAACAAAACCCCCAAAATATCGTATATCTCAAAGTCTATGCGGCAACATCAAGTCATAATACAGTAATGCCCCAGTGGAACATCGCCAGGGAAATCGAACACTACTTCGTTAGTGTCAAGAGCTTCTAGTCAACTTCCAAAAACTCTTAAGATACCGACTTCAGTGAATATTGATGCTTTGCTATTAAAGACGCGAGTGATTTCGTTAAAATAACATTTCACAGGATCTACAAAGTTTGTTACAGATAAACAAAGTCTACAGAAATAACGACTCTACAAAGGTCATCCTTACAGGTAAGAGTACATGGGAATGGAAACGGAATCTGCAGGTATCTGTGTTGTGCAACATCACTCGCGCGGAAACAAACGGGTTTCGTTCCTCACAGCACCCCCAGGCACGCGCCCCCCCGCAGAACCACCCCAGCACCAGCCGAAACAGCGAGTTACCACCTTGTTTTCTGTGGCGACGCCATCGGTCTGTTTGCAAAGGAAAAGTGACACCAGCAGCGCGATACAGCTCGACCAGCGAATGGGAAACGTGGTGGTTGGTTTGTTTTTTTTTTTTTCATCCAGTCCGTTTAGAACCCAAAAGCGAGCACGAACGGCGCAGAAGGGGCCGGCGGCCCCGGAGAGGACCACGCACGGCCACCGCGTCCGCTGGGGCTGGAAGAGGCGGCGCGAGGCGAGGCAGCTCGCTCCTCCTGCGCGACCCCCCGGCAGTTAGTACCACACGAGAAACGGTCAATGAGTGAATGGCTTTGGCAAATTCATACGCGTTTTCCCTTTTTGATTTCACATTAATTACAGAAGTCTTCTATGCAAAGCACAGAGTTTCAGCTGAACACCTCCCCTCTCTCCAGAGCAGTGAGATAGCCCCTCACAGGGGTAATAAGGACCTGAGCTTGCCGCTCAGGAATAGAATATAATAGGAAACGGCTTTTTTTTTTCTCCCCCCCCTTCTTTTTTGCCCTTTTTTTTTTTTTTCTTTTTTCCTCAGAACAACATTGTGAATACATCCAAAGTGTAGGACTGTATCGTAAGTGCAAATGTTTTTGCTACACAAAGATAAATGGGAGGGGAAAGTGGGTGGAAAACTGAAAGCAAACGGACAGCATCGCTCCAAGGTCGCCGTCTCTCACGCAACACGCTTCTTGAACACGCGCAAGGCTGAGACGGCTGCTTTGAAAAACTCTCCCGTTTGCCATAGATTCACTGTACAGCGGGAGCAGAAAGTAACTTCAGGGAAGTCAAAGACATTTTCAATGTAGTATACAAAAAAAAGTTATGTATAAATAAAAAAGCTGTATAAGGAACCGCAGAGCTTCAAGTACATTAAACCCTGAATTCAATGAGGCAGAGGTTTCAATGTTAAAGTGACTACTTCGTACCAGCGCTGGACACCCCCCTCCCACCCTCCTCCCCCACCCCACCCACATATTTCTGTAAAGTTTCAATATATACAGATTTTACGCTCATTGTTAATTACGTCTAGTAATTGTGTCTTTCCCATTCTATCCTGAAATCAAGATACAAGAAGTTTTTTAGAAGAAAGGCCAAAACTAAACATTCCAGCCCTATTACTCCATTTTAACAGATTCTCTAAGACCATGGTGGTGACCAGAGAAGGTAATTTGCCCACAAAATTGCCTTTAACGTTATCCTTCCTGAGCTGCAAATGCCTTCAACAGTCTATTGACAGGACAAGTCTATACTAATAATCTGAAAGCTACAATAACTACCGCTTGCACCATGTATTTAGAAAATGGTAGTAACCAGCCACTGCGCCATTTGGCCACGGTCTGCAGAACGTCTGCGCTGTGCTAAGGTGCGAACTGTAGAGTAAAAGCTCCAGTAAACAACAAAATCCCGTTCATTTGCAGAGCAACTCAGACACTGCACGCTATCGGGAGCGCACGGGCGACAGAGCTGGAGGCAGGTGTGTGGTGCTATCTCAAAAATTTAAAACAAAAGTAAGGGAAAAGGGTGACGGTGCGTTCCAGTTCAGGAACGACTGACAGATTAAACAGCAGATTTAAGTTCTCGACCAAAATCACCAGCAGTTCTGTGGATTTCTTCCAGGCCTCAGCATGAAACGACCAAACTACTCAGTATTACTTATCTAATTTTAGAGACCACACAAATTTAATTCAGCAGCCGACTCCCCCTCTGCTGATGCCAATTATCAAAACACAACTGTTAAATCTTTTCCTTACAAAGGAATTGCATTATTCTTCTCTTCGGTTTGCAGAAATGTGGTTCAAGCGTGTACTTCAACATTCTGTGTTTGGCATACAGAGCAAACCCCCTACGGTTACCAAGATACTTTGAATCAGGTATTTTCTTATCCCAGAACGTTAAAGTTTTTTGAAAGATTCACCTTCCATCCAACAGCGTGAAATCCAGTTCAGCCTTTTGGTTCGTGAGTATGTACAAGCTTATAAACCAATCTCCTATTTTCCCTTTTTAAGTCCAAGCCCAGCTGTTGGCTATTATTAATCTTTTTTTGGTGGAAAAAAGGAGCACCTGTAAGAAGTCTGAAAACAAAGTCAACCAAGACATCAAGTGGCATGGCACAGGAGTAGCAGCAGGCCTCAATTCACAGCATTTTACAAGTTTTTTAAGCCTTCTGCGAACCTTCACACATTCTACGATACTCAGCGCACCGGCACGTCACAGCAGTACGTCTCACGTGGCGACTGATGGTCCATGGCTCTTGTCTGCTCCCTGCCATGTCAAACGCTCGTGAGGGCGTTCTGGTGCTACCACACCATTTCCCTCCGGTCGGGAAGTCACCACGGACACAGAATGAAGAAAGCATGTAGGTGCACTCACACGATAGCACATTTGCAATATTCAGAATGCTCTGACTAAGAGAAAATCATTTGAACATCACCAAGCCTAATAAATAATAAAAAGTAAACACATCAGGCCTTACAGACACTGTAGCAAAAGCTATGTTTGGAATTTCTGAAAAGGTTCAAGAGCTTAAAAAGAGACATTTATCACACAAAATGTTAAGAAAAATAAAATCCTTTTTGTAAATTTTTTTTGTAAAAAATACCAAAATATAGCACTGCTTTCAAGCAAGAATAGTGTTTCAGACATTCACCGTAGTACGGACTACAAGATGAAGTGCTTCATAGATCCCATTAGCCCTCTGTACCATAAACTGACCCACGAGAGATCTGCACAGTTATGCCACCCAAGACACCCACAAGTTTGTAGGAAAGGCATCTGCAGACCGTTCCGAAGATGAACTGCCAGATCAGTTAAATGGCACAGCAGCTGCTTAAAGAGACTGTAGTGTATTTTGTAATTTTACAATTGCACACAAAAAAAATTTCCCCCCTGTACATAAATTTGAGGACGAGAAGGTCACCAGCCAGAGGCAAGACATGTTCTAAAATCCCACATGGACTTTTTCAGCCTACTGCTTTCTTGAACTGAGAAGTCACCATGTTCCTGTAGGTTTATGTAAGCAGTCTTCCAGAGACAAGGTTCTTAATTCTTAATTCAAAGGCTTAATTTAGCCAGATGCCAGCAACACTTGATACTAATTCTTTTCGTTCAGGATTGTTTTCAATACCCATTAGCAAAAAGCTAGCACACAGTTAGCCAATATCAGCATACAAGTCAAAAGTACGCTCCAACTATACTAGGACAGGGGGAGATGCACAGTGCTTTGCAAGACTGGGGGCTGGGGGAGAAGATTCACCAAAGACCAACCAGCCTGGGGAAAACTAGTCCCTCTAGGCTCCTTGACCACGAAATGGAGGATAGGTTTTCAAAAGAAAAGCTGGAGCAGGAGCCGACCTAAGCCACTTCAAAAGCCTCAAGGAAGGAGCCTGTCTCTCTACTGATTAACAGAGGAAATCCAAGAGAGAACTGTCTCATGAGGCTAACGTTGGCTGCTGCGAATACGGCCTGCTACCCAGACAGAAAATACCCTGTTCATTGCAGAAGTGCCGAGATTCTTCTTAGCTCCATTAACAATGAAGATTAAAGTCAGAAGATCTCTCTCAGCAAAAAAAATCTGAACATTCAATCAAAACAAACATGCACATGGGGCGGATTCCTTAAGCGCTCAAACTTCCTTTGAAGCTAATGGGAGTCCGAGAAGGCGGCAATAATCACGCTAATATAATTGCCATAAAACAAGTGCAGACTTGGCAGGTGACAAATACGTTCGCACAGAACAATTCTCCATCTAAAGAAGTCAACGGCAGAGCTCCCACTGGCAGGATTAAGACTTCAGTTCTGAGTGCGCTGCAGTATGTGACCGAGGCCGGGAGGCTCTCCTAACTACGAAGGTTTTCCAAATTAGGCGGGATAAAGAAATTACCATTGTGCAATTAAGCTCTTTCTGAATTTCCACCTGTCTGCAAAGACCGGTTATAGCTCTCGAGCAAGGAACCATGATTTCTTCCCTCCTTAAACAATGCTAGATCTTGTGTTACAAGCACTTCCAAGTCATACACCTGATTTCTCACAGGAAAAGCTTTACAATAATATCCAGAAGTTAACATGATATATAACCTACCTTCTCAAAATGCCTTTAAAAATAAGTACTGCAATGGAGGCATTTCAGGGTCACCTGGTCTGAAACCCACATCTGCCTTTATGGCATCTCAATGTTACACAGAGTGGGGAGGCTTTATTCTTTTCTTAATCTAGACATGAAAGTTACGTTGGCTTTGCTATTTTGTTTTTAAAGACACGTTGACTGATCAAAACCAGATCTTCAACACCCTTTAAAAATTAAATAAATAAATATGTTGCTATGCTTTGCTTTCTACACTGAAAGAACATATTTTAAACAGAATATTCTTTTCCCTGTCAAAAGGTCTACGTTTTTCTTTGAAGGCCAAGACGTTTCTGGTTTCCAACAGTAAGAGCTGCTGTAGCACATTCAAGGGTAAAAGAAAGACCAAACAATAAAAAAAACAAACACCGCTGCCTGCTTCTGCTTGCTAAGGTTAAATGGTCCCGTTCCCAGTTCACACACGACGGCTCCCATGACAAAGACTGAATGTGTCATAGCAGTCTCTTTAAGTTCATCGCCTGTTTGCCCCTCTTCTCCCCTCCCTTGTTTGTTTTTAATCAAATTCACTCCTTTGCTTCTTCTACAGGATTCTGTGATTCCAATTTGCACTTTATCTTGCTCCAGTACTCGGGTGCCACAGGAGATTTGGGGTCGTGTGTGGAGCAGCAGAGACGGCCATCCAACGCTGATGCCACCAGGGCTCCCTTCTCGTGATCTTTACAGAATGAATGAGGGCAAAACTCACAGAATGAAACTGCAGGATTGCTACAGATGTCGCACTGATGCCACGGACATTCCCACTTTCCTGGGGATGGGAGGAGAAAGGAGGAGAGAGAGACAGGAAGCTGAAATTAGTGCATTTCGGGGACAGCACTGGCCTTTAACCCTTACTCCATGTTGTAATTGTTCAGATGAATGGAAAGAAAGTTCAGAAAAATCAGCTCTTACTGTAGTTGCTACTTCTGCTTCTCACTTACAGTAATCTGACTGGGAACAGTTCTTAGCTGTTTTGCAATTTTTAGGCCTCACTTGGCTCAAAACATTGCTGCATGCATAATCAGAGCTTACAATAGTTAGATCAACCTCCTTTGGCATCGAGACACCAAATGTCCTTGCAAGATGGAGAGTCTGTTTTGTGAGCATCTCTTATTGATCTGGACACAGTACTCGCTCAGACGGGTATCTCCAAATTAAGTCTTAGTTCAACTGCAGCGTACTTTAATGTCCAAGACTGAAGGCATTAGTTTTGAAAAATAAGCGAGGAATGGCTCAGAGAAGAACAAGTTGTGTAAAAATATGTTTGAGCATAAAACCTCCCAGATCCCCCAAACCATTCAGACATGGATTTGTATGACCATGTGCTGAGCTCTCAGACTGCAAAGGTACACTGAACATAGCAAAAAAGGGAAATCAAAAGCTTCTTGCTGCTGTGTCCAAGCCTCGCTGAAGTCCCTTTTGGCCGGGTTACTCTTGAGAAACAGAGAGCACTCTCCTTCCCAGGGACACGACACACCGCATTTACAGTGTGGCGAGACCCGTGTCCCAAAGAGTGAGAACAGCACCACGATGGGACTCCAGACCTCTAATGAAGTTGTGACTAGCCTGTCTGGGCCAGGCGACCCCCCCTCGAACCTCAAAGAAAAACAAAGCCAAACAAAAAAAACCTAAGTCGAGTTGCTCTCGGTGCTAAGATGCTATCATTTCCTTCTCCAGCAAATAAGCTATTTTGAGGATAGCTTCCATGTTTCTATATGCTGAAAAGGCACGTGACAGATTCAACTTCACTCATGGCAGCCTTTTGGTTAATTTAATCACAGACTAATCTGGACTTCCAATTATTTTCACCAAAGTCTTTGGAATCGGGAAGCTTAAAGAGATAAGGACTTATACAAAATCCTGCAATCAGATTAAGATGTTGTATTGCTGAATGATTTGAGCCCTGGCTACAAAAAGCTATGCCTTAACACGGAAAAAGTCAAACAGAAGATACGTGCCATCGGGAGACAGTAGATAATTTAAACACATTTACTGATTAATCGAGCCCTACACATCATGCTTGCTATGTCTGCAGTTTGAACTGTCATTTGATTTGCACTTGCTGACCTTGGGACATCAAGATGATGCAGATATTTCAATCAAAATAGGAGGAGGAAATTTGATCCAAGAAAGAGATACAAGAAGAGCATTAAAAAGTATTACAATGCCTCTCTGTCCATCGGTTCTCACTGAGAAGCACTGCCACCTGATGTATTTCTAAAAATGAGTGGTATTGCAAAAGCAAATATGCTGCATTTAACGTCAGTGAATACTGCATTTCAGCTCAAACACCGTCTTGCTGCAGGAAGGGAAAGATGAATAGGAAGGCATACGATTGCTCTTACCGAAAGGTGGTTGAGTCAGGTTAAGGCATAGGAGGTGGTATGCTTTGGGACAGTCCTTTTTATCACACATGACTAGTTCTCCCCCATCTCCACACTGGAAACAGTTGTCTTCATGCATCTGCTTCTGTTCTGTTTTTATTTTCCGTTTCTTCTGCTTTAATTTTGCATTCTTCACCTTCTCTTCATTTGCCGTTGCAAATGCTGTCTAGCAATTACAAAGATCACAGCATACAGTCACTTTATAAACCCCTCGCATTAAAATAATTTAATCAGCTTTGGGTTATTATTTGCATGAACTATGCTTAAATTAAATCCACTCAAAAAAGTTTTTAAGCTATAAAAGCCAGAAATGCCCATCCACATGTATCTGAATTAACACAATTTGGTAAATTAACTTCACCCTCGACACAATAGCACTACAGTGCATAACTGTAAAATCTTTAGAGACTTTCAAGGGTGGGAAGCATTGCATAGACTAAAGTAAAAAGTTAAATAAAACAAAAACCTCTCTTTGCCCTCCTCTCACTAGATCTCTGGATTTGGGAAGAGAAGCTTCAATTTTCATCCATGTACCTTTGGACGCACTCCTAGAAAACCACTGCAGTTTTCTGCTCCACAATGACATTCGGTCCTACCATTGCCCAGGCAATCCAGATTATAATTAAATGTTAACTCCATTCCTAAAATTTAAAGAAAAACAATTCACCCACACAGACACTGAGGAAAGACAGGCTCGTGACAATGACATTTCATTAGCATTTATCTCTTCATACTCTGTGAGATCTAGCAGCAAGATATCTAGCAAAGGGTGAGCTTGAAATAAATAGCACATTGATTTCATAAACTTTGAAAGTAACAAATTCTGCCTCGATCAGACCTAAGTAGCAGCTACACTACCATACAGACCCAGCTACAATGACAGATCAGGTAAAACACTTAACGTGGAAAGGTAATACCACACCAGACAAATATCGGTGAAAGCACCAATGCTACGGTAAGCGTTTACATGACGCAGAGTTAACGTTGTACGTGGCAGCAAACCCTGTAGTTAGCTTTAACAGTAGCTTTCAGCTTCAAACTATTTCTAACTATAAGATCCTTGCTAAAACTGGAACTCAAATATTTGTCTCCACTCCAATGAATGACAAAGTTCCTGTCAACACCACTGGTATTAAGTAACTTCAGAGAAAACAAAACATGGCCAAGTTAGGAACTTAGCCATTTCAAGACAAAAGGACACGTGCAGAATAGTGCCATCTTTTTACCTGCAGGAATATCACAAAGAGCAAAGAGTCCAACTCTAATGTCACCATTCACCGTCCATTTCTGTGTTTCACAGTTTGGATTACAACTATGGTTCATAAAACGAGAATAATTCCCCTTTGGGCCAGCATCTATTATCCGATCCTTCAAATAAAAAGACAAAGACATATTTAGTACTTACAAACAAAAAAAGGTTTCCTGTTGACAAGTGACTACTAAGGGCTAAGGCAGAAAAAAAAAAGCTTATTTGAAATTAGTTAAAAGGGGTAAGTTTTCCCTGCAGAGTTAGTTTTATGAAAAAGTGTCTGAATATTTGTGCTTACAGAAGTGAAAGAGGCACAGAGTGCACAACCTAAGACAAAGGCTTTCCGTTTCATCTCTTCACCCATTCCATTAAAGACAAACACAGATGTTCTCCTCCTACCGACACCTGAGTGTCGGTAACATCAAACATGGGCTGATGCTTCCGCCAGCATTTTGCCCCTAGTTTCAACCATAAACAGTTTATATTGAACAAGACATAATATTTACCTTTGTTACAGTTAACATATAAAAATTGGTTACGCTGTTTTCATGTGCACGTTTGATCCGCAATCTGCACTCTTCTTCGTCAATTAGCTCGCCAACATATTCATTCACAAATTCACCCTGAAAAGTGAAGGAAAACAAAAACAAGAAATCCATGCTTACTACTTCTTATGATGATAAAGGGAAGCAGCACAGCAAGAAGCATTTCCTATAAAAATATACTCTAATCATCCCAAAAAGCACTCAACTTTAACCATCTAGTAGGTGAGACGCGAATATGTGCCCCAGGTATTTGTTGTCTAAGCAATAAGTTCACTCAAAATTAAAAGGCAGCAGAGCCAGGCACTGTTTCTGTATTCACTACACAAGCCGTATTTGTCCGTTCTCTAGAATCCTTTAAAGTTTCATGCTTTCTTTTTAAAAAGGACAATGAGACAATATTCAGACTCCTAAGGAAACATGAACTATTACAATGGCAAGTATTTTCACTACTTACTTCACTTGTATTAGGACTTTTAATAGTCAATAAACTCAGAACATTTGCAGTAACAAAGCTTTAATGAAACACAGATTATACAAAAATTGTAGATTCGAAAAAAGTAATCGCTAAAAAACACGTTTAAAAGTAGCCCTCTAGGCCAACAGCGTGTTCCCAACCTTTACCTAAGGGAATTCAGAAGAGCTGGGATGTGATTGATACCTTGATACAAGGGAGTCAATACTCAGCACTCTGAGCATCACTTTATCAAGAGTTGCTGATGGTTTAAAACACTGCTAAAATAGCTATTTTAAATGCTCAAATTCAAGTGTCCAACATGCACCTGATACTTCAAGAAAAACTCTTGTAACGTACAGTACCAACATGTTAACAAGCGCTACCGTCAGCCGCGCTGGGGGCAGACTCCTGGGCTTCAAAGACTTCTGAGATGCCCTGAAGGATGTGACGGGGCTCCAGGCAGTAACGCCTGTCCCTGCATGCCCTCGCCTGCGGCTGTCGCAACCCAAATATGAATGAAGAAAGTGGTAAATGAAAGGGATAAGGGTGGAAATCAGCCAATTCAGGTCACGTTTCTGAGAGGTAAGTCACCTAAGTGACTCAGAAACCCAGCACTTACTAAGACTGATTTACAGTTTGGAATAGTCTGAGTCTTATCTTACACACATTCACTTGATCAATATCACTTGGATGCTTCTGAAAATTTTAGCCCAAATCAAAGGGAAAAAAAACCCAACGTCCCCTCACCACCAAGTTGCTTTCAGTTCAGCCTGTGTGTTTGGGAACACCTGGACAATTCAACAGAACCACCAACAGCTTTCAGTAAAGCTCTTAGAGGACACAAATACATTTATAAAGTTTGCATATTAAATTCACAGGAACTCTACTATAAAAAAACCCCCTGCTATAAAAATTCACCAGGTACTTGGGAGAGGAATAATCGTAGTGTGTTGAAAGGTTTTTAAACACAGCTTCCCCCCCCCACTATTCCTCTAGCTACTTGTTGTCAGATCAGTCAGGTGTGCATACGTTGAAAAAAGTTCCAAATGCAGTCAGGAGCTTCCACCTCTGATGGAGTGGTTAATGGTGTCCTCACTGAAACTGGTCTGTTAAAACACCTCCAATATCACCCCACTTACATGTGTGCTTGTCACAAACCGCTACATAATATTTCTCTACTCAGATTTTTAGAGAGTGTAAGCTACATTTTAAAAAGCCAAGGAGGTAGATGTCCAGTAAAAATGGACAAAAGCAAAGAATTCACAGTTGAAATTACTATATAGGAGCCCAAAGCCTTCATCTTGACGTTGCAGGACCTCTTCAGTGGATTATCCTACACACTACCTGTGCATGCAGTTAAATACCACATTGCCTAATGGTAAAAGAATCAATTCGGGATCTCTTTACTTTTTCTGTACTTTCTGATGACACTGGAAGCTAAACATGTCATCCCACAGCGATCCAAAATGTCACAGCAGAATTTCCAGTCTGGAGATCAGCCACTTTCTCTCTACAGAGCAGAGCAGTGTAATCCTCACATCAAGTTCGAGTCCACCAAAACTATGGCCTGCTTCCTCATGATGAGGAACTCTAGTATACTGTTGCTGTTAAGACAAGTGCAAATTCAAACTGAAGAAAATATGAAGGCAACCAAGAGCAAAAGAGTTCTCTAGAGTGGAGTCTTGAGGACGTGGGTTACACGACAAAAACAACTTGACCTGAAGTCTTAAAGTGTCCAATTCCATCCGTGGGCATAACTGCATCTTCTACTCTTCAGGTATGCTCAGCCATCTCCTTGTTCAGAAACAACAAAGCCCGCACAAGTAAGAGCAAAACACGCATCCGTCCATCAGATCCATTCCTCTGCCTGGCAAGTTAAAGCAGAGGTGAAATCCAGGCCAATCATCCTCATGCTTGCCTCGAAGTGCAGCAAGACTGCAATCCAGCTAGACGAGGATTCTCACGCTTAGATATGCAAATGTAAGATTTTGCTTTTCCGTATCAGCTGTTGCGTATCCCACCTGAATCCCAGACTGGTATCCCCAGCAACACAGTGTGCAGTGATAGAGTGTGAAGGGAACCGAAGTGATCCACATCCAATGGCTTTCTGACAGTCAGGGAAGAATATTCCCATTCCTCCTCCTCACTGGCTGCACCCACAGATCCTCTTAAAGACGCCAGCCACGCTAGTATTTAAGCCAAAGTCCGTAACATTTCCCGAGGCCAGTCAGTCCTTGCTGCTTTTTGTTATAATAGCAGCGTCACCTCCATCAACAGAAATCTCTGTATCTTCATTACTCTTCTCTGCCTTCTTGAACTTCTAAGAACCTTTAAAGTTTGTTGTCCAATGCAGCCTGATCACCTCCAGCGTTTCATTAATCCCCTGGGAGTTCTTCCGAAACAAATCCAGGCTGAAGAGTTGAACGCCAGGAAGGTGAGAAAGCTGACTCGTTACCAGACATCTGTAAGAGTAATACCACAAACTCCCCCATGTCAAGCGACCCGCTAACGGGAAAATGCCATCAGCATGTTGCTGTGTAACAGCATAAACAGAAAAGGCAAAAGGAAAGACTTAAGAATAACCCCCTGAAAAGGGGCTCACAATTCAAGCCAACTCCACCCACCCTTTGAGCTTCTCTCATATTTTGTTACTGTCATTTGCTGGCTTATGATAAGGACAAGGGGAAGAAAAAGAAGGGAAAAAAAAAAAAAAAGAGAAAAACCAGGTGACTTATTTTGCCGGCCCTCTAAGATTTCATCATCTTCAACGGCCTTATTTAGGGAAAGAAACCATCACTCAGACTACTTTTTCCCAGACCGCTCTCTCCCTTTTTGCCCAGTAGGCAGTGAGAAAACACACACATGCTCTTCCCCTCCACCAACAGAATTCACAAATTCACAGTCACCTGGAACTAGCTTTTCTTCTGCAAGCATCAAGGTTAAGACGCTTCTGTGGAAACAGCTAAGCAGATTTCACCATCACTGCTTCACCTACAGAAGTTCCATGTCTTTTTAACACAAAGCATTTACTTGCAAGTGCTGAAATTTTTGTATGCGTTCGCTTAAGGTACACAGAGTAGCAGTGTTTTCACATAAAAGCACACTGATGGCTATCACAACCTTTGTCCTTTGTAATTCTACCTTTTTAATGCTCCTTTTTGTCCTGAGACCCCATCCACGTCGATCAGTTTTTATGATTTCAGCATCAGGGTAGAGTCTTTTGGTGAAACACTGGTTCTGACAGCGCTCTCCCGCTGGGCACACCTGGGGATGGCACTCATACTGCAGCATCCTGTTGAGACACTCTGACTCCAGACCACAGGGGTTCTCGTCCGACGGCTTGCAGTTACAGCGAGGGATTTCCGACAGATCAGCTACCTGAATCTGAACCTTCCCTATTACCTTGTTGGACTGTGGAACAAAGGAAAAAAAGAATAAATGAAGATGACAATGTACAAAGAACACAAACTCAATGGCTTTATTGGAGGCCAATCATCAACTGACATGAGAAGGCAAGAAAATAATGATGGCGTCATTATTTTTCTTCTAGACCCTTTTGAAGGATAGTGTCTCACAACAAGTATACTTCCTGCAACTCAGAAGCAGACACATGCATGCGCTTTTACAGATGGCATCTGTTGCCGCTCAGCTGCCAACTTACACGGGGACATACACTGTTCAGAGAAGCCAGCAGTAAGCAATTTAAGTGAAGAACATCAACACGCATGACTCCAGACAGTACAGCATGAGTCTCTCCCCAGTAAAATTACTGGTTCAGTAATTCAAAGCATACAAAGTTTATCAAGTACATCACTGGGATTTCTTCTGACTAAAACTAAAAGCATTAAAGAAACAACACCAAGCTCTATGTGTCCAAAATTGCTGGCAAGAGTTAGACTCTGCAGTAGGATGAGCAGTCGGCATTTCTACTAATGTTGAGTTCAGTGTTAACAAAGTTTAGTAAGTTGTAATAGCCAGCACTTATCTAAGACGCATGACGTGAGCTTGCAACCAGCAAAATTCTACCTTAGGTAAAACTCTTCTTCAGCCGTTAACTCTGTTTCACAAATACTCTGCTAAAAGAATGTTTTATGGTACTATAAGACAGAACAAAGGATTCTTGAAAATAACAGCAAAATGATTTATTTGAATTTCCTTAAGCTTGAATTGTTGCAAATATTGGTTTAAATACATAGCTTACCAATGCACAGACTAAAAACAGGAAAAGAAAGAAGCCAACTCACTTTAATGTGTTTATAAGGTGGAGGTTTCCTTGAATTCCTTTCGATTTCTAATGCCTCTTTGCTTTCTCTTTGTGCTTTCAGCTCCTGGAAGCGCTTTGCCGCTTCTTCAAGTGCTGTGCAAGGGAGTTCAAAATAGAAAGCAATTAGCACCAGCTGCTGTTAATCAAATATACACATGTATGTATTTAAGTTTTTTTATTTTTTTTTTTAAAGCTAGGAATAGAACTCTATAAACAAAAACAGAAGCTAAAAATGAGTTATTGCAGTATATCATGAATCTATCATCAGGTACTTTTCAGTAGGTACGGAGATACTGAACAATGATCCCATGCAGCAGAGCCCAAGCTCCATCTTAACATTTCCCAGTTTGTGGAAGAATTGAACTTGCCCACAACAATACACAATGAGTAGGCACATAAAGAAACATTTTTATCTGCAGTCAAGGGATCTACATAATGTTTGCAATTTTACGTGAACACAGAACACTAGTCACATAATATTCCCATGCAGGTTAAGTGGTGATGGAGACACAAACACGTGGAATTTTTGTCATAAACCACTATAAACTTTGTTTGATTTTACCTTTCTTGAAGGTCTTGTTAATACTAGTTTGCCCCTCAGCAAAGCTTTTATCTCCTTCAACATAAGGGAAAACTCTGCCCTGGTGTACCCAATAGTAGTCATGTGAACCAAAGAAAAATACTGGGAAGTCCCCGATATCATGTTTGAGGCCCTGTATGTTGAGAGGCACAGACCTGGGATTGCAGATCTCTGCTGGCCACCACCTGAAAAGTAGGAAAAAAAAAAAGGAAGAATATAAGTTCCTTGACCTATAACCTTAGCTTCCGAGTTTGCCTAACTGAATTGAGAAATAAAAGCCAGTTTTCCTTTCTTAAAGAAATGAACTCCTTCCTTAGGCAACCAAGGCTCCCTTTAGCAATACTTGGAAGCACCACGCAAAACACAAGAGAAGTTCTTATTCCAGATTTTGGAAAAGCCTTGTAAGAACATACGGGGCACAAGAGTGGACTTCTAAGATCGCCTATAAATGCTTGTATTCCTGCAGGTGACTAACAGCAAACACAAGCTAGGACCTCTTGGTTCTATAAGACAGCCCCTGGTTTTCCATATCGCTATTATGCTCTACAAAGCAAACATAAGCGCAATCAAGTATCCACCACTGCCTGGAAAAAGCAGGAGAATTTAATTTGAAGGGCGACATCGATACCTGACACAAAGTAGACGAATTACTGTATTTGTAGTTCTTGTTTACGAAGACTGAGCTGCTTTGAGTTATCTTCCTGTAATTCTATAGCACATTAAAAACATCCAAAGCATTAAAACCCCAAAATAGCAAACTTGCCTGTAATTTCCAAGCTTGACCCAAACGATCTGCTTGTAACGTAGCTTCTTGCCAGCTTTACAGTCATTGCAATTCCAGCATCCTTCAGGCATTTCTATGTTGAGACACTCAGGGTGAAAGGAAGCTGGGCAGGATTCACAGCATAACAGCTTTCCACCTTGAAACAAAGAAACCCTGCTTGGTTTATAGAAGTAAGGATTTGCTTCCCCCTGTGCATAGCAATTGACATTCATTTTAAATCATCCATTCTACAGTCTCATTTCCCTCACAGAAAAAAAATAGCAAAAGAAAGGGATCAAGTCAAACTTAACAATGTTGGTTAAAAAAGACCGCGCGGTGCAATCCTCTAATGTGCAAGTTGTGACTCTTAACTGCACCAAAAGATACACAAAAAAGCTGAGTATTTTTTTAAACATGAGGTAAGTTGGCAGGAGAAGCAACATTCCCAAAGGAAGCGCTGCATCTGGAAGCAGTACTGTTAGCTTTCCTTTCTTTGGTGATGGCCAAAACTTTGGTTTATTTCTCTGGTGATGGCCAAAACAATGACAAATGACCAAACTTTTAAGAAACACTTTTTCAATCGACATTGTTATGACTGAATCCCTCAGCAATCAGTTAATGTGCATTAAAAAACCCCGCAGCCTATAGGTTGATCAATGCTTTTCTGTACCAAGGGCATTATGAAAGAATTGTTATAAGTCTGTTTATTCCACAAAGAGGAGTTTACCAGTATGAGCACAGGACATAATGCAGAATGAGACACCACACAAGTTGTCCCCATCCCAAAAGTTCCTTTTGCGCACAAAGGAAATCTTAGCGCAGTGGTTAACATTAATTTCTGAAGTTTACACTTATTTGGACAAAAGTTGTTTTGGCTGGCTTATATTTTGGCAGATGTATTAAATGTGGAGAGCCACAGCACATCTCTAAGCCACCCTCAGCAAACAAAGCAGCTCATACAATAAGACTTGATACATTACACATATTGTAATATTTTATATAGGTACGTATATAAAATATATATACACACACATTTTTATGGATATATAGATTTTTTAAAAATTAACAAGTTTTTGTGTCCCAGATGGCAAATCTGGGAGAGACTTGAGAGTATTTAAAGCAACTTCAAGCACAATATCAAAAGGAGTGTGAATAGTAACTTTCAAACATTTATCAGAAAATCTTGTCCACCTATAGACTTTCAAAAATGTCATTGCATTAATTGTTGCATGTCATAATCAGCATTCCATAAACAAATCAGTTGCATGACCAATACTGTATTTCCTCTGCTAAAAACAGCAAAATCCAACCATACGGATTTTCCAGAGCTCCCCAAACCCGTAATAAAATTTTAACTTTTAAAATTTTTTTTTGCAAAAGTTATTTCAGAGGAAATACAGACCCAATGCAAATTACTGAAACATTATCCAACATGGTAAAATGCCAAGAGATGCAAAAATCAAACAAAATCAAACACAAAACTTTCAGTGCTAAGCAAGAAAAAAAACCAACACTTTGCTCTCAGGATGCATTAGTAAGATATTGCTCAAGCTAAGCAGAGGGCTCAAAATAATTTTTGTTTTCAGGAATTACAGGAACTACTGAAAGCCATCAATCTAGCAACGTTCAAAATAACCTAACTTTAGAACTGTTAATTGGGCACCATTTGTGAACGCTCTCGGGAAATCAAATTTCTGTGGGGAATAAAATATTACATCTGAGTATTTTATGCAGACAACAGTTATCTCCCCATAAGGTATTCTGAGATACTACAGCACCACCCACGCCAGAACAAAACGCCCGCTCTCTCCCGGAGCTGCGGGGTTTTCTGCCCAGGACAGAAAGCCTCTCCTGCCACTCCGACACGCAGCACTGCTTCAGAAAGCCGTCCCGCGAGGAGGGGAAGGAGCACTGGGTGTCCCAAGCTGGCGGAGGTGGAACACGAGGCCCGAGGACTAGTGGACACATACGCAGGCAAAACCTCGCTGCCTTCCCCCTTCGGACGTCCTCCGGATGGCAACAGGACCCACCCGCGTTCAACCTGAAAAATCCTTTCTTCTCTCAGGCTCTGCATAAGCTAGCTAAAAGATCTGAAACAGAACATCCCCCCTCCTCTGCCATATCTAAAATCAATTGAAGCAGCTGGTTTACATCATGCTGGTAAGTACTGAACTGCAATAATATCAAGCTCTATTTGCCACCTCTTCGCATTGCTGTGTAAATAGCTTCCCTGAAGCTGGAATAGCCTAGGCCAGATACAAGGCGATTTAACCTCTTTCAAGGAGAATTTAGTGACAGTAATTATTTTAAGCCCTTTTGTAATAAAAAAAATTGCCAACAACATGAAAACACGCTCACAATAATCAATGAGTGAAGTTTACTGAAAAGCAATAAGTGGTGCTTGACAAGCAGACATTTCTTGTTTGATTTAAAGAGAGAAATAATAGAAAAAGCGAAAGTAAATTAAAGAGAAAGAAACTATTTTGGTTACCTTTCTCACATTTCTTTTTGGAAGCTGACGAAGGAGGAGGAATCATAGGTAATTTCATCAACTCAGCACGATTTGATTCATTCAGTAGGTAGTGGGACTTATAGGCATATGAACTGAACAGGGGGTCTGAATGATCCTGCACTACCAACCCTATACGAAACAAACAGAAAGAGATGAGTTGCAATGAAACTACCCATGATTCCATAAAGGAGAAAATAAAATAAATCGAATGAACACCTCTAATGCATTTATGTGTGAATGAAAAAAAGATAAAATGAAGAAAAAGAAAAGTCTGACAGAAAGTTTCTTCACTAAGAAAGAGGTTATGTGTTTGAGAGACTAAATTAAAACGCAACTGGAAAACCCTATGATGAATAAGCTGCTTCTAAGTGGAATTTCAGTTGTGCTTTTACCGTTAATTTGTGCATTTATAGAAAAGCACAAGAAAAGCAACCAGTTTTATGTGTGTGAACCACCCTCCCTCCCAAACGAAAAAAGCAAGCTAATTTGAAGAGCTGGGAGATGACGGTCACTGCATCAAAGGTCGTGCTCTTAGTTGGGGCTACAAACTGAAAAAGCAGACGTTGTACACAAGAACTCGCCATCCCACTTACTACAAATCTATCTCTAAGATCTTATCTATGAAAGTGTTTTGCCTTTATAATTGTGTTGGAAAAAAATAACAAGGGGGGTCAGTGACTCTGCAAGGCACCAGAGGGGAAAGAACGGATGAAAGTTCTGCCCTATGCCATTTGTTTTTAAGTAAAGCTCCATCAACTCTGCCCTCCCACAGCTACCAAGTTAAACGCTTTGGAGCAGTCAAGCACTCTGTTCTCCTACATGCATTTATTTCAAACGATGTGTTTGCATTCCTCTGTCTTTCTCCACCGAGAAGAGTTTTTCCTCATTGCTCCAAAGAGCCAGGCAGCCCAGGCGAGAGCCCCACAGCTACAGATCAGAAGCATTTGGCCAGTAATTCATGGGAAGAGCAGAGCAACCGAGACCCAAAGAAGCAGGAAAGATGAGCTACCAAGACAGCCACCAATTCTTTCCCTTGTGGAACACACGCAGAGCTGAGTGCTGTAGAGAAGCTTTCGAACTGGGGTGCCTAAAAAACTCCTGTAAGGAGAACAGCATCAGCCTACCTGGAAAGCATGTCCTCAGGAGGATTCATGAAACAAGTATGACCTACACATGCAATTATGCGGACTATAACATGCTTAATGAAGGATATTTCGGGAAGGTGAACAAGAAGTCTTAAAATATACTGTAGTTCAAGTACCTCATGGTAAGCAAGTTTGTGTATTTTATAGATTGTCTCATATCGACATTTTCTCACTTCAGTAATGTTTTGCATCTAAAGACAAAGTTTCTCCTTCTGATATCAACTAAAACTAATTAGGTAACCGTTCTCACATACAGATGCCCAAGTATTTCTAAAGCATTCAGTTCCCATTTCTTTCTGAGCAGGTACTCTCAGCGCTCCTGCCACAGATGCTGTCCTCACCTTATGTCCCTCATGCTGACCACATATGACTAGACAGGACTCAATTCAACCCATCCGGGGGAGTTTGCTAAATGTAAACCTCGCACAATCTTTCTTCGGTGAAGCACACTGGCTCCTGATTCCAGCTATGCCTAGTAGAAACAAACCCCACAAAAATTTTCTAAAAGAACAAGTACATAGTTGCTGTAAAACACAGAGGATTCAGTCAGTGGTAGCAGCTTGTAACTTTTCAAGTTCTCATAACTAAGACTCAGTGAATATACAGGATGGGAAACTCATCTGCTGGGGTTCAGAGGTTACTTATATTGCCAGAAGAAAATACAGACTTCTGTAGTTTCATCTCTGATGAAGCTAAATTCAGGTATAAACAGAATTACTAAAACAATGTCAAATGGGGAAAACAAAAACAAACACACAAACAAAAAGCATGAAAAAGTTTTCTTCTGCACTTCACTTATTTTTTAGAAATAAATGCAGGTCTGCACCTTCAGCAAGCAGAAGACTCCCTTACTGTAATTCAGTTTTGGAATCCTACTCCTAAATTCTGATTTCTGTGCCATATACATAAGATAGATGCCAAATAGCAGGTATTCCTTTTCATAAAGCTTTTAAATAGGTTCTACCCAAGAGAAGTAGGAGGCCTCTATTTTACACCTTTGTGTCACAGACTAAGTAGCCAAAACTTGGAGAAAAAATTCCAAAGGAGATTCACCTTCATATGTATCTGTAACAAACTACCGCAGATTTATAATCTAGAGTGGGTTCTTCCAGGATATTTGGATCTTAAGTCAGCTTCAAGCATCTGTAGTAGCTGGCCACAGGGTTAATAAAGTACAACTTCAGAGAAATTGATTTAGCTGTTTTGTATCATGCAATGTATTTTGATACTACAGCTTAATAGTGTTTTGAAATTGGTAGAAAACAAAATATTTAGGATAAATCCAATGGCAGAAGCCTGCCATTGCTTTCCATTCACATCTTAGTACGAACACAGCTTTCATAATCGAGATCAGCGACATTTGCGTCAGCGCGGTTCTCTAATGGCTAAGATCCCATGACCTACCTCATGTAGGAGCTGAGCAGCAGGACAAGACATCATCCTACCATACAGAATTCTTCACATTAATACTTACAGGGGCAGACTAAAGCCACCGTTGGACCTTGCCAAGAGACATTTCTAATCTGACATTCAAACCAGGGAAGATGCACAGAAACTCTTCTGTCATAAACCTATATCTGATCCTGGTACCAGACTGACTCCAGACAACTGAGATAAAAAAAACATAAAACCAAAGTGCTGAAAATATTATGGAACTGCTCTACCTACCACAAAAATTGTTTTTAACGATTCTACTCTAGCTCTGGAAAACAAACAACTTCTTTCCGTGTATTTATGTTGGGCTTTTGGTCGTAACTATTGGTTAAATTAATAATGTTGAAGGATAGGTGTTCGTTTTTCTCGGTGTTAGCATCTGATGCAGAATGTCCCAAAGCATCTGTCTGCTAACAGAATGCTACATCACACGTTTTCGGCTGGCTCTATTTCAAAGACACAGCAACTGGCTTGGTTTTGTTGTTCAGACTGTGCATTTGTACGTGTAATAATGCTATCAACCAAAATTAAATACAAAACATATAAAAGGCTACCTAAAAACCTAAAATTAGAGCATAAAGACACATACAATGTCAAAGTTGCACGTGTGCATTTATGCAATGCTGCTGTGATTCACACCACGCATATCCTGTTTTGGGGTGGCCCCAAAATGTTTAAATAAGCCCACAAAAGGAGAACCACTGACCCATGGTATAAACACCTTTTTACACATTCAGAGGAGCTTTTCTAAGGCTCATTCTAAAACTTACTGTTTCTCTCTGAGCTTCTGGATTTTTTTAAACTTTATTTTAAACTTGATTCTTTGTGATGGCTCCTAAATTACTTGGAAATGAGGAAAGGGGAAGAAAGGAGAGAGGCAGAAAGGAAATTGTTCTGGCACCATCTTTCCCTTCCTATTCAAAGGTCTTTAATTACTACTCTGCTCTTCCAAATTCAAGGCAATCTTTCCCATACCAAACCTCCAACGGAATGAACACAAGTGAAAACAAGTAACTTCAGGATTCATCTCATTTTCACCTTATTAGTGACTTTCAAAGCTGCTGAAACAAATACTTCCAACACAAACCTTTGAAATACTGTGTAAGATACACATTATTATTCACACACCTAACTGTGTCACTTCGATTAATCTGAGACAATAATGACATTTTGGCACTGTGCAACTAAAGCAACTGATGCACCAAAACTTTTCAACCTGCTATCTGGCAGAACACTAGTGACTTAAGAGCCATAAAAGTAACAAGTGGAAAAAAAAAAGAAAAAGGAAAAAGCAAAAAAAGAGAACTTTGGCATATGGAAAATCCAGCATGAAACTTGTTTATACGGTATTGTAGATGTTTTTCTTTCAAAGTTCTCAAATGTGATGGTAGTTATAAATTAAAATGAATTTTTCTAGTTCATGAGTAAATCCTACCTTTTAGCCTTAAAAATTTAAACAGTTTTAAGTTTGTGAGTGGTGAAAGAATCCCCTTCTGCTTAATAGACACATTCTGAATAATAACACAGCATCCATTCTCAGCTTGCAATGGCTGGAATTGGGGCTCGGCATCCACTTTTTCCTACTGGCAACACAAGTAGGCCTTCTGAGTACCTATCGCTGTTTCTGAATATCAAATATTACGGACCAAAATAGCAAGTGGAAGTCTCATGAGAACTGTTGATCAAAAAAAAAATAATCACAGGCAGCATTTAAATCCCAGAGAGCCCTAAGGGAGTTTTTCTTTATGAAATACATTATTTTTATCACTAACTGCACAAGTGACCATAGAAGAACTATAAAATGGGGGAAAAAAAACAAGTGTGCTCACCTCTTGCACAAACGAAACAAAAGCCTACATTTACAGCTGATGAGGAGTGATTCCTTTTGGAATGGTTACTACAGATGAGAATGTGGGATGACACAAACAAGCTTCCTGCAGCAATACAGCCATCTCCTGAGTGATAGGCAATGGGACATCTGAAACATCTCACCATGCGACCTGTTCAATATAAATGCAGAAAAATGCACCATGTCACCCCAGGGTCAGGATATGGGAGAAGACACCACAGACAGATGCAAGGCTGATTTTTATTCCAATCAGAGTACTAGATTTAAAAGAAACATTTATAGATTTAAAAAAAAAAGCTTCACAAAAGTAAACTCTTTTAACTTTCACTTTAAAACTCTGTTAAGAAAAAATACATAGTTCTAATCATTCTAGAGTTGACTTGTTTTGTTTAAATATTTTGGTTAATTTCTAAAAGGATTCTTTTTTTCTTGAAAAATAATTGTTTTAAAGGCTACTACCAACTGTCTTTTAAAAAAACCATTCCTTGGCCTTGCACTACTAACCCTTGGCTCCCATTAAACCCAGCAACAAAAGATGACTTAAATCGTGCAGATCCAGGTATACTTAGACAGCGGTCTCAGGCTGCTAGCTGTTTTCCCACCCACAATAGATTTAAGTTAATGACCCCATTACAAAGGAAGCCCTTGTTTCTTGCTGCACGCTGCATTACAGAGGGTAGAGTTATATTCGTTGTTATTGGGATGACACATTTGAGTTTCCTCCTGCTGTTCAAAGCCAGCTCTATTCTCACCTTTGCTTGCTTTATGAATATCCTTATCCATTGAGCAGGCAGTACAGCAATGCTGCGGGCAACGAAATCCTCGCGACTCGAACAGAGCAGTGGCAAACTTGCGAACACAGGCCTCATGATAAAATTTACCGCACGTGTTGACGGAACAGCGCTTCACATCTTTGCCAGGAAGTTTGCATGAAAAGCACGTATGTTCTCCTTGTAAAAGAAGGAATAAGGAAACCCAAGTGTAATGGCCAATTCTTTGAGATACAGATGTTGTTAAAAAGAATTCTGAAGCGAACAGAGTTACACTGGTTTGAGCAACACAGGCTCCTTCCCTTCAAACAGGTAAGGTCATTACTATAATCCACAGTAACTATATAATTGCTGTTAACATAAAAGCCCCTTATTCTGAGTAAAACCCTAACCAGTTTATTACTTTTTTTCCTTACCAGGTGCTTGCTAAGCGGAAAATGAGAATCTGGCCTCAGAGGTTAAAAAAGTAATGGAATAACCCAAATGCACTCCCAAAACGGGAAACTTCCCACCTCAGTTTGTTCTGACCAGAACACAGCTCCTCAGCAAAGCGGGAAATCCCTCCCCATTTTTCAGACATGGGAACACACTCACCGTTTTTACACTCAGTGCAGATGAACTTCTCCTCGGGCATTGACTTCAGGCCGAGACACTCCATATGAAAGACACTGCAACACTCGCCCTCGCAGGACACCAGAGACTCACCAGAGCTCTCGCAGATCTTAAACAGACAGACAGCTAGTCAGAGAACAAAGGGTACCTGACATACTTAAATGCAAATGACTACCAGATGTTAACAGAGACTAGAAACTGGCTGAAATCTCTTCAGAGCTAAGATGAGGCAGGAGAACTGGCCTACATCCCACGGCAGACCTGGTAAGTCTCTGGGCTGAAGACAATCCCAGCACTTTCTGCATCTTGCTCTCGTAACAGCGTGAGCCTGGCCAGAGATGGGAGAGGCTCTACAGGATCCCTCTGGACTCCTCCTTTTCTCACGCACCTGAAGAGCGAGAGCAGCTTGTCCCATACTATTGACCAGGAAACCGGCCAGAAGATTCCAGGATTTCCTCTCCAAAATACTGGAAAATTCTCACTCTGCCCTATCCTGAAAGACCATCTAAAATCTTCGAATGGAGCAGAAAATGGCATCTACTTTTTCTACTTATGCTAGCACGTATGGATTAGATACCACCTTCTAGCTTTTGAGCTTTCTAGCATGCAGGAGGGCTTACAAATCATTTCCAGAGCATAAAAACCCCTAAAAGCCTTGATAATTCGGCCTCTCGGATAAAGTATGAGACATGGTTAAAACAAAGTAGTGTCATTTGAAAAGCCTGTCAGCTCAGACTAACAGAAATGGATGATAGATCTTTAGGATTCATTTCTTTACAGTACCGTCATTTACCTGACAAACAGTGTCTTTTTTATTTGTTCCAGTTCCTCTCCTGGATAAGCTAGAGTCTACCGACTGCACATCAGAAGCATCAGCATCGGCAGTAGCTGATGGGCTGTCTGAACGTTTTCCAAAACTACCCTACAAAGAGGAAAAATCCAAGGCACTCAAACAAGACACTTTTAAAGGACAACCACATTTTGAAAAAAACAGTTAAGTCACCATTGATTAAAAGATCATTCAATAAGTCAAGAGATACAAAGGTCCTTGAAAGTTGCTGAACTTCACTACAATGATACAAAGAGTGCTGCCTTCTTGACACATCTTTTACCTATACGCGCAAAAAGCTACAGAGGTATCTGTTTTACTTTTTCCAGACACCTCCACTTTTACACCAAAATACTCTCAATTCCCAAAGAATCTACCAACCTTCAAAAAGCAAACCGAGTCAGTGATCTAAACCAATGTTTTTCCAGACAAAGAAGTAGGAAAATTTGTAAAGAAAGACTGTATCTTTTTAATATCAATACAATGGAGGGGATTAGAAAGAAAAAGACTAGGCTTTAATTTTTAGACAATGAAAGACATGAAATTTGTAGAAAACAGCGTTCACACATTTAGCAATATGCAACTGAAAAGCCTATTATACTGACAGATTAAACGAACAAGCCCCTGTGAGAAACGATATGCCTTTACCTGTAAATCATTAAGTCCTCTTGAATCAGAGTCAGATGTATCTCTGTAAGCTGAGCTAGTCAGTTCTACATCAGTTGAGGCACGACTCCTTTTCTTTAAAGGTTTACAAGAATCTGAAATCTCGCTGGCACCTTAACACAACATACTAAAATTAGTTTTAATATATGTTCTCAACTTTTTGCTTAAAATTAATAAAGAAAAAAGAAAGATGGGAGACAGCCTGAAACGGTACTTTCTTTGCTAGCCTTAATTTTCAGTTTGCAACTCTGATACTAGTTTAATGCTCCCTGAAAAGCTAATTAACTGAAAACCACCTTAGGAAGAGCTTTTGACAAACTTCTGAACATGCTGACATAGTGGAGGAAGCTACTAAATTGTCTATGACAGAGGCTAAACCCTTAGGAGACTACCTCTTCATCATTCTTCTTTAAAATATGGCTAAGCAGAGACTTTTTTTTAAGTTAAAAAATGTCCAGAAGGAGGACTTATATTATGTGCTTACAGCACATTAACAAACACTATTTTTCCAACTAACAGTGCACGAACAAACAAACAACAACAAAAAACCAGAAAACCCTCACGAGAGAAATTAAGATCAGCATCTCTCTTGTTCATCACCAGAAAGCGTTAAGACCTCTGCAGTTTACACAGAACGAAAACCACTGCCGGATGAGCCAGGAACTTTTAATAAAGTTTATTTTCGTATGTAACTCACCTTTCTGCAATCCTGTCTTCACTGCTGTCAGTGGAACCATTTCAACCTGTTTGAATAGGAAAATCCATAGTTAAAACCAGAGGAATTTTTCTCCCTAGTATTAAAAAGAAAACATTTAAGTTTAAGCGATTTAGCATCTCTGAACTCAGATGTAGTCTGTCATCCCCTTCTTAGTGTGAGCCTTCTCGTCCTGTCGGGTTTAATCCTAGCTGCCTACGCTGAGTACCAGGAGACAAGGCAGCCATACGTTCACTAGCAAGGTCCTTTCCAATCACTCCCTTTGGGCATGAAGATGACAGGAAAGCTTTATCCGTGTCCAGCAGGCAGGAGCGGGGTTCGT